>NC_056429.1:57152795-57752795 GCF_018296145.1 Oncorhynchus tshawytscha
GCAAAGTGATGCAACACAAAAGGAGGTACACTCCCTCCCCTATTGGGTCAGTGAAGCCAACACCTTTAATTTGGCTCTATATTCCAGCGTTTTGGATTTGAGGTGAAATGTTTTATATGAAGTGACAGTACAGAATGTCACCTTTTATTTGAGGGTATTTTCATACATGTTTTACTGTTATGAAATGAATGCACTTTGTGTACAGTATCTAGTCCCCCCATTTTAATGTATCATAAGTATTTAGACAAATTCACATATAGTTTATAACATATAGTAAAAAATTAAGTATTTGGTCCCATGTTCATAGCATGCAATGACTACATAAACTTGTTGGATGCATTTTCAGTTTGTTTGGGTTATATTAGGGATTCTATGCTATGCACAATATAAATTAATGGTAAATAATGTATTGTCATTTCGGGGTCAATTTTATTGTAAATAGAGACACAGATGCACAACGATCATACCCCCAAGAAATGCTAACCTCTCACCATTAGAATAACAGGGGAGGTTAGCATTTTATATCATACCCCCAAGACATGCTAACCTCTCACCATTACAATAAGGGGAGGTTAGCATTTTTTTTTTGGGGGGGGGTACGATATTAATGCCATGGTAGCATGCATCAGACTTGCATCCACAGAAATGTAGAACTGTTCAGAAACATATTCTATTCTTATTCACAATAAAAGTGACTGCAAAATGAAACAATACAATATTTAAGAGTGCAGTCCGTAAGAGCAGACAAAGGATACAAAGGGTCTGGAAAGATTCTGTATGGAGGAATGGTCTCAGATACCTCCAAATGTTTTCAAATCACATAAAACATTTGAGAAAAAGGCTCAGTGCTGTTATACTCACAAGGGGAGGGTGCTAGAGTATTGACAACAGGGGTGCCAATCATTTTGACCCCTATCTGTTTTTGACCACTATTACTTTTATGATATATTTCTCTGAGCAATTGTATTAGTATAAAATAATATCATTTCCCAATTTTTGGAGCGTAGAATATAGCTCAGTATTTGTATTATATATTTTATACAGTATTTTTTTGCTCATCTTTATCAAGGGTGCCAATAATTATGAACCTGACTGTGTTGTTTTTTAAAGCACACAACTGTATGTACTGTAAAAATGGTATGCTTATTTCTAATTGTCATTTTGAACATATTAGGTCAACAAACATACATGTCCATTTGAACACAGATCCTCAATGATTTCCCATGAACTATGGGTTGAAAACTAACACAAAGGAGGGCAAGGCGGGGGGACAAGGCACACGCTAGTATGAGGTATAAGAACCTGATAAAGACTTTATTGAGGGTGGTAATCTGACAAACTCTTAATCTAGCTATACATTTCCAGGCAGAGCAGAACACAGAGCTTTTTTTACAATGAGCAGCAACTCTACTCCAGTCCCCTTCATCCATTTCTTCAATACTGATTCATAAACACAGTTAGCGAGGGCGAGGGCGACATGACCCTACATCCTATGAAACCGCTGTAAATAATAAGTCTGTTTCTTCTTAACAAAAAATATCTATTTATTGTCCATTAATGGCTTTCATCATATAAATAAATGGATGAGGTACACTGGCCGTAGAGGCTATGTGGCTGGTTGCAGCAGCATGCCTTAAAGGTGAGCAGCAATATTTCAGTCATCCAAGAGAAAGCCTGTAACATGGGTTGGTCTCAATTTGATAACGTTCTAACAAAAAGGCAAACACCTATGGTTAAAGAGAGCCTGATAGTGAAAAAGCAGGGGGTGGCCCCTTAGATTTGGTCCCCCAAAAATATTTACAGATAACTTGGACAAATTGAGGTCAGGTTATATGTGAAGCTATAGCTTAGAATTGGTTGGTCACTCTGGCTGTATAACTACTCAGCCAGTGAAAAAGCAGCAAATGCTAAGTATTTGTTTTCTATTTAAAAATGTCAGTTTTGCCATAGTGGAAACAATTAAAGCTTGAAATGGTCTGGCAATCTTAGTTGAAACCACCTTCATGAGATCCCCTTTCAGAGAAAGCGACAAAATGTGCTTGCGTGGCATGCTGGGTATTCAGGATACGTTATGCGTTTATGATATCAGAAATCCTAAATGGTTCAAATCGGATGAGATCCATGGGTATCTGTGTGCTAGTGATTTAAATGGCTATACTGTACAGTGCAGACTAAATACAGTGCTGTCTGTCACCGTGACTTGAGTTGTGTACATATTTAGACAGCAATTATTTGCGGTGCCTTTCATTTTCATGGTTATGATCTCTACAAAGAGGGTTCAACTAAGATGTTTCAATAAGCCAACACTTCATCTTTCCAGCCCCACAATTCAGTGCAGCGTGGTCACAACAAAACAAAATCACATGATACAATAAGTTAATAGGCAATATCCATTCACATTATGCACAAATATCATGCTGTATGTAGCCACATTGCAATTCTTCCTTATTCAAACATGTTGACATAATGCATAGCTCTAAAATAAAATCCAATACATAAACATTATAACAAGTAATAAAAATAAACAATCTGTACAAAACTCCTGGCATATTGTTATGATTTTCTTTTTCTTCCATCAGTATAAGAAAGCACATACAAAGTACAAAAATAAATATTCTATGTACAATCACACGTGCCACCTCGAAGTTATCGTCACTGCAAGGAGAAAACAAGAGGCAACAAACCACACATTAGTTCGTGCAATGTTCATTGAGGACATATCGAACATGAATACATTTCATAACAAGCCCTTTTTTTTTACAGTATAAACGAAGAAATGATAGATGAGGTTGTTGATTATACTAGCATGGGGATCATTTAAAAAGCAGAACTGCCAAGCACTTGATCACCTCAAGATGCAGATAACGTGCGTTCACAGCAGGAAACCGACGCTCTTTCACTTACTTTATTCCAACACCCTGATACTGGTAGGCCGTCATCCCCCTAAGGAAAGAGAGGGAGTGAGTCATAAACACTCTGAGGTAACACTTTACATTACCTTGAATTTATATCTGTGTTAAAACTACTTAATGTGTTACCCACACTGCTAAAACTGTAGAATGTGACTTAATGTACAGTATAACACAACGCAATTTACTGTTGAATAAAAATGCTTTGGTCAGGATAATACTACAGTGTGTGTATATGTGTATAATATTTATGCAATGTACTATGCATATTGTGTTAAAAAGCAGCAACTACCAGCCAAACAACTAGTGGTACACATGGGCAACTGACTTTTTCTGAAAGTGGGAGAGCGAAAATGTTATGGCTTTTATAATATTAAAATCATTTTCCTGCAACGCTGTTTCATAACCGGGGGAATCCATATTTATGAATAGAACACAACTACTTTTCTTAGGTTTTGTCACAATAAATGATGTTGGAAAAGTTTTTTAATGACTTGTTTACTAATCTACTACCTTCCATGAAAATCCCACCCATAGTGATTGATTTGACAGATCTGAAACCCTACCAACTCTGTGACTCTCACAAATATCATGCTCCTCCCTTGACAATCCCACCTACAGTTATCGACTGACAGGCCACACTGTTAAGAATGTGGCCAGGATAACACATGACAATGACGAAAAAATAAATAAATTGGGAGGAATAATATTGTTTAACCTAATAAGGATTTGAATTATACTTTTGCACTTGGTAGGTTAATAAAAAGCATTGTTTAGTTGCACATTGAGTTTTCGTCTTCTTTTTGTCACAAATAATGTCATCACAATAATGTAGTACAATTACAAATTACTTTGGTTTATCTTTAAATTCAAAATTTTCTCAATATGGCAGTGTTATCTGGAAGGGCATTGAACAAAAACTGTCAACTTAAAAATTCCACCTGGAGTTTTGCATTTAAATGTGATCACTGATTATGTTCACATAAAAATAAAATTGGCAATGTATTATTCATTTACCATTATCAGGATCAAATTAGAATTTCTTTGGCAACTCTATATATCCATAAATTGTGGCCCCGAATGAATGTGCAAAAGAAATAATCAAATGTAGCTCCGATAATATTGATCATATCCGAACAGTTTGGGCTAGAGCAGGGGTCTTCAAAAATGTATTTCATAAAAACTACTTAATCAAAAAGCTACTCCTATACTGCCTGCATATTTTCTTATTGTGTAGGCCTAATGTGATAAATAGAAACAAAGAACGGCACAGCACACACAACGTAATTGTGTTTTGTTTCTTATAACCACACAAATCATTCTACTGTAGCCTACCTGTAGAATATTTCCTTTTTAAATGATGAGAGAATAAAAAGGTTTTACATTTGAACAAATATGTAGCCTGCAGTAACAGGAATAGGCTACTATTTCGCAAATTATTTAAAAATGGTCATTTTGAACAACAGACACAGTGAGTAGGCTATATACACTGCTCAAAAAAATAAAGGGAACACTTAAACAACACAATGTAACTCCAAGTCAATCACACTTCTGTGAAATCAAACTGTCCACTTAGGAAGCAACACTGATTGACAATACATTTCACATACTGTTGTGCAAATGGAATAGACAACAGGTGGAAATTATAGGCAATTAGCAAGACACCCCCAATAAAGGTATGGTTCTGCAGGTGGTGACCACAGACCACTTCTCAGTTCCTATGCTTCCTGGCTGATGTTTTGGTCACTTTTTAATGCTGGCGGTGCTTTCACTCTAGTGGTAGCATGAGATGGAGTCTACAACCCACACAAGTGGCTCAGGTAGTGCAGCTCATCCGGGATGGCACATCAATGCAATCTGTGGCAAGAAGGTTTGCTGTGTCTGTCAGCGTAGTGTCCAGAGCATGGAGGCGCTACCAGGAGACAGGCCAGTACATCAGGAGATGTGGAGGAGGCCGTAGGAGGGCAACAACCCAGCAGCAGGACCGCTACTTCCGCCTTTGTGCAAGGAGGAGCAGGAGGAGCACTGCCAGAGCCCTGCAAAATGACCTCCAGCAGGCCACAAATGTGCATGTGTCTTCTCAAACAGTCAAAAACAGACTCCATGAGGGTGGTATTAGGGCCCGACATCCACAGGTGGGGGTTGTGCTTACAGCCCAACACCGTGCAGGATGTTTGGCATTTGCCAGAGAACACCAAGATTGGCAAATTCTCCACTGGCGCCCTGTGCTCTTCACAAATGAAAGCAGGTTCACACTGAGTACATGTGACAGACGTGACAGAGTCTGGAGATGCCGTGGAGAATGTTCTGCTGCCTGCAACATCCTCCAGCATGACCGGTTTGGCGGTGGGTCAGTCATGGTGTGGGTTGGCATTGCTTTGGGGGGCTGCACAGCCCTCCATGTGCTCGCCAGAGGTAGCCTGACTGCCATTAGGTACTGAGATGAGATCCTCAGACCCCTTGTGAGACCATATGCTGGTGCGGTTGGGCCTGGGTTCCTCCTAATGCAAGACAATGCTAGACCTCATGTGGCTGGAGTGTGTCAGCAGTTCCTGCAAGAGGAAGGTATTGATGCTATGGACTGGCCCGCCCGTTCCCCAGATCTGAATCCAATTGAGCACATCTGGGACATCATGTCTCGCTCCATCCACCAACGCCACGTTGCACCACAGACTGTCCAGGAATTGGAGGATGCTTTAGTCCAGGTCTGGGAGGAGATCCCTCAGGAGTCCATCCGACACCTCATCAGGAGCATGCCCAGGCGTTGTAGGGAGGTCATACAGGCACATGGAGGCCACACACACTACTGAGCCTCATTTTGACTTGTTTTAAGGACATTACATCAAAGTTGGATCAGCCTGTAGTGTGGTTTTCCACCTTAATTTTGAGTGGGACCCCAAATCCAGACCTCCATGGGTTGATAAATTTGATTTCCCATTGATCATTTTTGTGTGATTTTGTTGTCAGCACATTCAACTATGTAAAGATACAAGTATTTAACAAGAATATTTCATTCATTCAGATCTAGGATGTGTTATTTTAATGTTCCCTTTATGTTTTTGAGCAGTGTATTTGACAACAAAAAGTCAAGAAACAGAATAATCATGAAAGGTATGAGGAATAACAAAAGTGTATTCTCAGCGAGCACATTATTTGACTGTTCCGCTTTTACTCCAAGGGCTTTTTTTGGCACCGTTTTTTGAAGCATTGTCACCATGAAAATGTTTCAAATGAACTTGTCTCAGAAGCCTACATATTTGATGGAAATAGGGTAGAAATGGCTTATTTTGTCAATTCTACTTACCAATGAGAGCTGTTTGTTTTATCCAGATACAAATGATCCTGTGCTTTGTGGGCTTAGGCACATACTGTACAGTGCATTCGGTGAGTATTTAGACCACTTCACTTTTTCCACATTTTGTTACGTTGCAGCCTTATTCTAAAAATAATTTTAAACATTTTCCCTTATCAATCTACACACTATACCCCATCATGACAAAGCAAAAACAGGTTTGTAATTTTTTGCAAAAAAATTCAATATCACATTTACATAAGTATTCAGACCCTTTACTCAGTAGTTTGTTGAAACACCTTTGGTAATGATTACAGCCTCGAGATGTCTTGGGTATGACGCTACAAGGTTGGCACACCTGTATTTAGGGAGTTTCTCCCATTATTCTCTCAAGATCCCCTCAAGCTCTGCACAGATATTTTCAGGTCTCTTCAGAGATGTTCGATCGGGTTCAAGTCCAGGCTCTGGCTGGGCCACTCAAGCTCATACAGAGACTTGTCCAGATGCCACTTATGCGTTGTCTTGGCTTTGTGCTTAAGATCGTTGTCCTTTTGGAAGATGAACCTTCTCCACAGGCTGAGGTCCTGAGAGCAGGTTTTCATCAAGGAACTCTGTTAATTTTCCCCTCGATCCTGACTAGTCTCCCAGTCCCTGCCGCTGAAAAACATCCCCACAGCAGGATGCTGCTACAACCATGCTTCACCTTAGGGATGGCACCAGGTTTTCTCCAGACGTGATGCTTTTACTAAGGAGTGGCTTCCGTCTACCATAAAGTTGTTTTTTGACATGCACTGTCAACTTTGGGACATTATATAGACAGTTGTGTGCCTTTCCAAATCATGTCCAATCAATTGCATTTACCACAGGTGGACTCCAATCAAGTTGTTGAAACATCTCAAGGATGTCTCATTGCAAAGGGTCTGAATACTTATGGAAATAAGGTATTTATGTTTTTTTATTTTTAATACATTTAGAACATTTCTAAAACAGGTTTTTGCTTTGCCATTATGGGGTATTGTGTGTAGTTGTTGATGAGGATTTGTATTTATTTAATCCATTTCAGATTAAATGTAAACGTAACAAAATTTGGAAAAAGTGAAGGGGTCTGAATACTTTCCAAAGGCACTATGTAGCCTACACAGCTTGACTACATTGCAACTGCAAAGCGACAATGGTGCGCTCGCATATGGGGCTCACCCAGGACTGTTACTTTTGTAACTGAAGGAAAACATTTGAACAATGTATTTTAACTGATTGATGTTGGGAAAATAGATGGCAAAATGCAGAAGGGTGTTGAATGCCTGTAAACAGCTTGGGGGGGTGAAATTATTTCACAGATTTAATCATGTAATATTAGGCCTACTGATTATTCCTCAATTGCGAGCTTCTTATTGACAGCCCACAAGCTACCTGCAAAGGTGCAACCTTTCATACGCTGATGGAAAGCTATTCAGAATCAGAGGCTGCGATACAGCAAAGCCAAGACATTCCCGGGCCAAGACATGCCCGGGCCGTGTTCAGGCAAAGTGAAATGATACATGCCGCTCACAACGATACAAATGTAACAACAGCAAAACAAAATAGATAAACTCTTTTTTTTGCAGGTGCCTTTTCATTTTATACACCAGTGGTGCAATTAGTGCTTTCTAACTGCACTGAACTAAAACAGTGGCGCACGGGAGCGAAGCGAAACTTTAGAGTGGTCAAAACAATTCATCTTGAGGCGACAGGGTGCAATCGACACAATCGCTTCATTATTAAAGCATATTTCAAATGGGCACATCTATTTTAATACATACTAGCTCATAACATTGTTAATCATTGAAAATAATAAGAAATGACCCATTGGATTATGATCATTTTGCGCCCCCACTTAGTTACCAGAAAGTGTGGATACAGCAGCTCCATTAGCTCCATTGCTCAGGCGCAGTAGTAGATGTGTATGTGTGAAAATACTTGATAGTATAAATTCTTTCAAACTCTACTTTTTCCCCCTTTTTTCGTTATATCCAATTGGTAGTTAGTCTTGTCCCATCGCTGCAACTCCCGTACGGACTCGGGAGAGGTGATGCTCGAGAGCCATGTGTCCTCCGAAACACGACCGCAAAGCCGCACTGCTTCTTGACACACTGCTAGCTTAACCTGGAAGCCAATGTGTCGGAGGAAACACCATACAACTGGCGACCAGAGTCAGCGTGCATGCACCTGGCCCGCCACAAGGAGTCGCTAGAGCGCGATGGGACAAGAACAGCCGGCCAAACCCTCCCCTTAACCCGGACTACCCTGGGCCAATTGTGTGTCATGAGTCTCCCGGTCGTGACACAGCCTGGGATCGAACCCAGGTCTGTAGTGATGCCTATAGCACTGCGCCACTCGGGAGGCCTCATTCAACTTTTATGAATGAATCAAACCTTCCATTCCCCTTCTCCTTTTCAACACACAAACTCAAAACAGGGTTGAATGAAAATCAATGAGGAGGCCCTGGTTTTTCCAAGATAATCTTTCCCAATACAGTTCTGTTGGCCAAAAAGGTAAGGGACAAGATGGGAAAAGGGTGCCATGCGAGTGGGACAGGGATACAAATAATGAAAAGTAAAGCCATTAACTATTAAGGGTATTTGACATTTTCAAACAAAAGTCACTGAATGGATCACGTGTTGTGATCAAGAAAATAGATTCTGTAACACACCATTAATTAGTGTAGGTGTTCTGCTGCCCTTGCAAGACAAAATAACAGCATTCTCAGCAAATCAATTACTAATGTTAGTAAAAGGGAAAAATCATGATGCACAGTTCATCTAAACAAGTGTTCTAAGCAGTATTTGTAGTAAATAGCTACGTCTTATTCAAGAACTTGAAGTCTGCGCATGCCTACTTGGTTAATAAAGGCGTTGCTTTTTCGGGGTAATAACCTGTTACATAACTAACGGTACTAATGGGTTAGCTCAATGTCATTTTCACGCAGCCCTGTTATATTGGCTTTTACTCATACCTACAGCAAAGCGAATAAGAGAGTGAAGGGAATTGTTATGGGTGGTTAGGGAAGCCAAAGTGATGGATAGGAAAGGAAGAGAGGAAGCATACCACAGGACAAGGGGCATCCAGCCCATCCAGGCCAGGTAGGCCCGGTTCACCCTTTTCTCCTTTAAAGCCTCGGAAACCCTGTTTGTGAAATCAACTTTGTAAACATTTGCACATTGCCCCTCCTTTAGGAGCAGTACCCCCTGCTGGCCAATGAGATTACCTGCTGCCGCTCCATGAACAGACCGAATCCTGTAACGACAGACACACTTAAACATGCAAGCGGCCTGAGACTGACAGGAACAGACTCAATGGAAAGAATGGGCCAAGTTCCTGTTAGTCTTACCCCTGAAAAGAAACCCCCTCTGATAGTTTATGGTCCCTGGTCCTGGGGTAATTATTCAGAACTCATAATCATCCAGGCATTCACTGAATACCAAATGATCATCACTGCTGTAGTTTGTGTCGCTGGACTTAACACTGTAGAGGACGTTTGGACCAAAAACCACTTCAGGGTCTATTAGAGTCGATTATCATCAGAGGCAAAAGGAAGTCCGAATCAGAATTCAGAGACTACTGATTGTCACTGCAAGTTATATGGCATTCCGAGGGTCGCGCCTTCCTTTTGCCTCCTGGCTGCACATTGAACGCAGGACATACCAACGGACAGGGGGCATCTAATCCGGGTGCTCCTTGGTCTCCCTTATCCCCTTTAGTTCCCCTGTTGCCTTTCTTGCCCCTCTCTCCCTGAAAACAACATTGCATTAAAAGAGACAGGCTTTAGTTCCTCCTGGCTGGCTCATCCACACCGTAAGCAAATATGTGTTTTTTTTTAAAAGCACAATCATGAAGCTTGAATTCTTACCTAAGCAATTTAGACATTTTACAGGTATTTAAAAGATTGATGTGCTTTTTTGAGCTTACGAAGGAGAGTACTGAAGTTTCAGAAATTTGTGGTGGGGAAAGTAAGTGGAGGGAGTTAGGGAGTAGGGATACAGGCCGATGCTATTGGTGAGCGGGTTCCTTAAGTGCCTAATGTGACCTTCACAGGAGGTTGTTGCAGGAATGGAAACACCTTATTGGTTCATCAACGACCACTGTATAGATTATTACGAGGGTATCACTAGCCCTAACACAACATAGACTTGATGACCCACATAGTAACATAACAATATCTTAATTGTCATATATCACATTTAGAAAGCTGGCTCTCTGCGGTGCATTGTACTGCGAGTGACTGATCATCATGTTTCACTGCACATACTGTACTCTAGACCTGACAAAGAACATGACCACAAACCTCATTTGAGTAAAGACACCATTGATTATGTCCAGTTGCCAAACTATAAAGCCAGCACCGTGCAAAATATGGCATAGAAATACCAGAAATAGTATCGCTCTACTATTTTCCCTTATCATCCCAATCCCCAAAAATACTGTTTCCATTCCCCAAAAATGAGAACCAAATTATGAAACGGAAAGACATTGTTGTTTGTGTCCACTGAAGGTGGCTGGGCTGGCTACAAGTAAACAAGCCACTTAGAGTATTCAAAAGCTAATATTTTTCTTTCAAGAAATGTTATTCCTTTACTGCTGAAGTTACAGTTATATTTACAGGTATAACTGTATGGTTTACAATAAATTCTAATTTCATTAACCTAGTTCTCTACTGGGAGCAGATCAAATATTTCCAACCAAAGCAAACTATTCTATATGGTGATGAAATCGTATAAAACCTGACCACATTGTCATTCAAACATCCGCTCACCAAGATCAAGGCCGTTTGAATGGGTTGGATTAGGGGTTGGACGAGTTTATCAAGAAGGAATTGGAATTGGAAGAAAAATAAACCTGGCAAACATGTAAACCCTCTCACAACTTTGCCTCAATGTTGCCTGAAAACCATCAACATTGGCTAACGTTGCGGCAACATTGTGGGAACATTACTTGCCAGCCAAGGGAGAGGAGATTACAGGCTTGCAGGGAAGGTAAATGGTGAGAAAAGGAGGAGGATGAGGAAGAGGTGGATGAGGAAGTGGAGAAGGAGGAAGATTAACCCCAGATTACGACATTAGAATGCAGGAGGAGCAGGTTGCCAGGGTGTGTGAGAGGGAGAGAGAGGACAACACGACCCGGCAAAAAGAGCCGCGGAAAACAGAGCAGGGTGGAGGGGAGGAAAAGGGGATAGGAAGACCTGCGGAAACAAAGGAAAACAGGACAAGAGTAAAAACAGCACCAGGATCCCACAGCCGGCCACAGCACCTCCAACTGGTTTAACAAAATACCTCATATCAATCTCTTATCCTTTCTTTTACACCCCAAAGTAGCAAAAAAAATTGTTCCACAAATAGGAAGTACACATTAGAGTCAATGTCATATATTTCCTGCTGTCAAGAGCCCAGTTGGAAGTGCTGGGAGGGTCAATGACATGTTGTGACTTTTAAGTAGAGAGTCAGAATATTAAATCAGATGTTAATAGGAAGGAAACAAACATTCTCCAAGGGGAAGGGGGGGGCATGTGTAAAATATTATTTAATACATTGGTATAATTAAAGTGCATACTCTTATTTTATTTTGCAGTGGCTATTTTACAAAATGAGGGTATAGCATTCTGTTATTACTTGAAGTAAGAACAGAATATTCAGATACGACGGCACAAGGTAAACCAAGGACAATTTATAAGACAACGTTTTGACTGGTCTTCAGAGTAAATAGAATATCATTTTGTAAGTTCTTTGATGTGTCCGTTCACATGTTCCAGTCATCTCATTATCAAGGTTGAACATCTTCAATCTCTTTTGATCTCTGACTTAATTTATACTACCTCAGTCATATTTGCATATTTGAACAAGATTCATTGAACTCTGAGGTAAAAAGGCCACTGCAAAGGTAAAGGACATGAATATAATTTCTTCAAACATCACTTAAAAGACCATTGAAGGTCACTTTCACTATATGAATCACATAAACTCACACATGCTATCAAAGAGCACATCTCTTTTTTCCTCTGTAGTAATGGGATATTCAAAAGATGAAGCTATTGATATTCACATTAACATTTTGATTCAGATTTTCCTAATTAAGAGAGCCTTTGAATCCACCATGGTCCTGCTCATATCACCTAATATAAGCCTACCATGGTCCTGCTCACATCCCCTAATACAGGCCTACCATGGTCCTGCTCACATCCCCTAATACAGGCCTACAGTACCATGGTCCTGCTCATATCACCTAATACAAGCCTACCATGGTCCTGCTCATATCACCTAATACAAGCCTACCATGGTCCTGCTCATATCACCTGATACAAGCCTACCATGGTCCTGCTCATATCACCTAATACAAGCCTACCATGGTCCTGCTCACATCCCCTAATACAGGCCTACAGTACCATGGTCCTGCTCATATCACCTAATACAAGCCTACCATGGTCCTGCTCACATCCCCTAATACAGGCCTACAGTACCATGGTCCTGCTCATATCACCTAATACAATGGTCCTGCTCATATCACCTATGGTCCTGCTCATATCACCTCCCACCATAATCACAGGCCCACCATGGTCCTGCTCATATCACCTAATATAGGCCCACCATGGTCCTGCTCATATCACCTAATATAGGCCCACCATGGTCCTGCTCATATCACCTAATATAGGCCCACCATGCTTTTAAGCTTGACATTCCAATGGGCTTGCAATTTAACAACTATTACTCTTGAACAACCCAAAAAGACAAATGAAAAATGAGTACTGCTTTTCAATGAGGAATATGTGGGAGAATAATATCTAGCGTTGAGTAGGAGCATGGAGGATCAGCAGCCATGTTAAATACCATAGTTTATCAGAAGCACTAAATGTACTTCATTAAGCACAGAACATGTTTTCGTCCTGTTGTTTGAACAATAATATTTAGCTCCGGAAGACACATCATTGTCAGCTGCTGTCTTACCCGGTTCCCTTTGAATCCTTGTGGTCCTACAAAACCCTGAGGAGGGGAAATGAAACACATTATGAGTTCCTGTGCAAGCAATCAGAGATGTTACCGTGAGGTATAGCTTTGTGCTGTCAATCAATTTGATCCACTCATTCCCTTAAGACTTGATTTAAGGGAAGATTCATGTTTTCCTCTGTCACTTGAAAGAAGTATTATATGATGTTCAAGATGGCTCATTCAACATGTAGCCACTGATTGTCTTTCAGATAGTCAAGATATTGTTCACTTGATAAATGAAATGCTGGAAATGCAATACTGTATTTATTTGATGTTCTTGATACTTCGGGAACTACTTACAGGGATGCCTTGAGGACCAATTGGTCCTGGGACTCCTGAATCTCCCATGAAACCCTGAAAAAACAACAACATTCATCTCAAATAGATAAATAAGCTGTTTTGACTGAAATCTCTTATGTGGTGTGTGTGCTACTTTTGTGTGCGTATGCGTGTGTGTGTACGTACATGTGTCGGTGTGTGATGATGATCAGTGATGTGAGTACTCACTCTCTCCCCCTTTGGTCCTGCAGGCCCTGCCACACCAACTGGTCCTATTAAACCCTGTAAGGTAATGACAAGACAGACCCTCAGTGGACGCAGACATGACAATGGGAGGACATCAAAATAAAAATGGATTACTTCATTTCCATCATCAATAGCTCAACAAGCTTCCGGAGCACTTAAAGAGATTCTCCAGTACCTTTTGTATACTTTTTAGCCAGTAGTTCTAAAAGTAGCACTCACGATCCAAAAGTGGTCCCTGAAAATTGCTAGGGGGCTGGCACAGGGTTGCTTTCAAACTAGGCATTTCGCGACTAATTGAGGTAAGACCGTAATTCTGCTCATAGATTACGCATGTACGAATGACACATTGACAATCCAGGCCCGAAGCAGGGGGTTAAAAAAAAAAAAAAACTTTCTTCGTCGCTAAAGTACCGGAGCATGTCTTTCAGTGCCAAAAGAGTAGTTATCCAATTCTGTTTCGGTTGACCATTATCAAATCATAACCGATTGATTAGGTAGTGGTCTTCTCTAGGTTATCCCACTGTGCATGTTACACCAAGCTTGTTGAGCTAAAGAATAAACAGTAACAAAAAAGGAGAAAAACATTGAGTTCAGCTGCAGCTCTCTCTCTCGGTGTGTGTGTGGAAGTCAGGATTCAACAGGAGGACCTTGCATCTCAGGCAGATAATACAGTATGTACAGCATATAGCATTGGGGAGCCATTACGCCATACTGTCCTGTATGCATATTAACATGCAGCATGAGCATCCCAGCATGCTCTCCTGGTATGACATCACAACCAGTTCAAAGCTTTACACTGCAGGAGAGACACTGTTAAGACACCTGTTTTTGAAGATTTGCAATGGCATGAACTCTGACAATCAAAACAGTTTGACTTTATGCAAGTAGGCTGAATGTTGAGATCTGATTGCGTAACTTAAATGTCCTTATAAATCTTCCATTGACATCAACACATGATTTAGGCAGAAGTCTAGGTTATACATGCAAATCTCAAGCTAGGATTCAACGTGTAATGTACAAGGGGACTATTTCTTTCTCTTAACTGCTTCTAAGTATTGAGAGCAGACGCAAAGGGTCCATTTTAGTACCCTGACACGTCCCATTGCCATACAGACATGGGACACAGTCATGTGAATATCATCCCTATGCCAGAGCAATCCTCGAAGAGTGCCTAAAAACAGAACTGCTCTCTCTCTGCAGACAATCAGACAGATAACAAAAAAGGACAAGCATGGAGGAAAGCAAGCAGACAAGCAGACAGACAAGACACCAGCGCAGACAGACAGACAAGCAAGTCGTGTGGGGAGCAGAATAGGGGAGGAGAGGCGGGGTAGGGGAGGAGTGTGTGTTGGGGGGTACAGGACTTGAGCCACTCACCACTCGACCAGGCCTGCCGTCTAAACCATGAGCTCCCTGGACAGTGTGTAAACAGTTAGAGAGCAGAGGTGGGAGGGAGGTGGTGGGAGAGGGGGAGGAGGTGTGGAGAGGGTTGGGAGGGGTGAGTGAAGCAGTGATTCGTGTGACTCAATAAAACACATCCAGTTGTTGATGAAGGGTGATGGTGTTGTGATGACATGAGAAACAGTAACTGCCAGTAACTCTGTTTATAGCTGCAGTTAATTTTCTCTATCAAATAATTAAGTCCTGACTTTTGATAAAATAGTTTTCAATGTCTTTCAAATACATATGCATGGTTCAACTTCTTTCTATGGTTGATGCCCCGTATTCAAAGCAGTTTGAATCATGCACAGTGCGTTCGGAAAGTATTCAGATTCCTTGACTTTTCCCACACTTTGTTACGTTACAGCCTTATTCTAAAAGGGATTAGATTCTTCCCCTCATCAATCTACACACAATACGCCATGATGACAAAGCAAAAACAGGTTTTTAGAAATGTTTGCAAATAAAAAACAGAAATATCACATTTCATAAGTATTTAGACCCTTTACTCATTACTTTGTTGAAGCGCCTTGGCAGCAATTTCAGTATCACGTCTTCTTGGGTATGATGCTGCAAGTTTCACACACCTGCATTTGGCGAGTTTCTCCCATGATTCCCTGCAGATCCTCTCAAGCTCTGTCAGTTTGGATGGGGTGCGTTGCTGCACAGCTATTTTCAGGTCTCTCCAGAGATGTTCGATCAGGTTCAAGTTCGGGCTCTGGCTGGGCCACTCAATGACATTCAGAGACTTGTCCCAAAACCACTCCTGCGTTGTCTTGGCTGTGTGCTTAGGGTTGTTGTCCTGTTGGAAGGTGAACCTTTGCCCCATTCTGAGGTCCTGAGCGCTCTGGGGCAGGTTTTAGTCAAAGATCTCTCTGTACTTTACTCTGTTTATCTTTGCCACGAACCTGACTAGTCTCCCTGTCGCTGAAAAACATCCCTACAGCATGATGCTGACACCACCATGCTTCACCGTAGTGATGGTGCCAGGTTTCCTCCAGACGTGATGCTTGGCATTCAGGCCAAAGAGTTCAATCTTTGTTTCATCAGACCAGAGAATCTTGTTTCTCATGGTCTGAGAGTCGTTGGGTGCCTTTTGGAAAACTCCATGCGGGCTGTCATGTGCCTTTTTACTGAGGAGTGGCTTGGCCACTCTACCGTCTGGCCACTCTACCATAAAGGCCTGATTGGTGGAGTGCTGCAGAGATTGTTGTCCTTCTGGAAGGTTCTCCCATCTCCACAGAGGAACGATAGAGCTCTGTCAGAGTGGTCACCTCCCTGACCAAGTCCCTTCTCCCCAGATCGCTCAGTTTGGCTGGGAGGCCAGCTCTAGGATGAGTCTTGGTGGTACCAAACTTCTTCCATTTAAGAATGATGGAACCCGCTGTGTTCTTGGGGATCTTCAATGCTGCAGAAATGTTTTGGTACCCTTCCCTAGATATCTGCCTCAACACAATCCTGTCTCGCAGCTCTACGGACAATTCCTCATAGCTTGGATTTGCACTGTCAACTGTGGGACCATATACAGGTGTGCCTTTCCAAATCATGTCCAATCAATTGAATTTACCACAAGTGGACTTCAATCAAGTTGTAGAAACATCTCAAAGATAACCAATGGAAACTGGATGCACCTGAGCTCAATTTCGAGTCTCATAGCAAAGGGTCTGAATACTTATGTAAATAAGGTATTTCTGTTTTAAATTTAATAAATTAGAAAACATTTCTACAAAAACAGTTTTCCCTTTGCCATTATGGGCTAATGTGTGTAGATTGCTTGGGATTTCTATTTTTTTAATCCATTTTAGAATAAGGCTGTAATGTAACAAAATGTGGGAAAAGCCAAGGGGTCTGAATATTTTCCGAAGGCACTGTATGGAGAGAAGTGTGAAGATATGAGTCTCTGATGATTTTCAAATAGCACGTCTTGGATTAGCATACATATACATAATAGTCCTCATCATTTCCATATAAAAGGAGTTACTGTGCCATGATGATGATGTGACTAGTACATGTCAGCAATGACATGTCAGCAATGACCTTTGACACCCAAGAAGTAAACCAGAAGTTAGGAGAAGAGACCCCCCCAGTGATACATATCAAACTTATTCCTTGACATGCAACTAAAAATAGAACTACAAGAGACTACATTAACAACATTTCAGAGAGATGATCAGAAAAAAAGTTGGCAAAATAAAGAAAATGATCATTAACTATTTCTAACACATAATAAATCATTATCAGGTTATCTGAACATATGACAATGGCAATGGGTAATGTAGATTTCATTTGTTTGTTTTTATAGTAGTGGTTGTATCGCCCCTGTGTATTGGATTGCAGCAACCATCCATCCATGCACTTTGAAAACATTAATGCACCTGCTGAGCTAGGAAACTATCCTTGGTGAGTTAGGCCTAGTTTCAAAGCGACATATGACAACGTCAGAACAATCGTGCTGCCTCGTTCTAAGACACAAAAGTCTGAACAAACAGTGTGCCTACTCTACTGTGGTTTCCAGGGGTCTAAATAAAATGTCTAATGGCAAAATGGTCAAAGGGAATTAGAAGGAAAAAAAACGACCCAAACCACAGCACGGTTACAATCTACATGGGGATTGAATGGTGTCGCTCTTGATTGGTGTACTTACAGGAAGTCCAAGATGGCCCCTGTCCCCTTTATCGCCCTTCGAACCAGATGCTCCCTTCTCTCCCCGTATGCCTATGCCTTGCTCCCCCTAAAAGAGGCACAGAAAGGTTATTACTGATGTTTAGTACATAGGCATTAAACTCACTTACTAAAATCAATAAATATAGCTACTGTTAACTACAGTATCAAAGCATTCTGGAGGTACAGTAAGACAACAAAGGCTACCACAACCAACTCTTACCTTTGGTCCTCCCAGTCCTTCAGGTCCCTGAGGGGTAAAGACACAATTCGAGTCAGGATATGTCAATCACTTCATGTAAATACGATATATTATCAGGAGGTTTTATGGATATTTCTGAGGGCCTATATTGCTTAAGGGCGTGCCAACTGTAGTGTACTCACCGCGGGGCCAACTGGTCCTTGGGGACCTGGAGGCCCTGGGGGTCCATAGACCTAAAGACAAACACCAGGTCATCAATGATACACTCCTTCATTAGTGGGTTCAATCTAACAACAAATCCTCTGAATCTGACCCTCAAGTCCACTCAAACACGCATAGGTCATTAAAAACAATGAGATATACAGCAGTGGGGGGGCCTTACCATGTCTGACCTTCCTCCCTTATCTCCGGACTCGCCCTTCTGACCCTGAAGCATCAAGATACAAGGTTAATTTAGGCTACTCTCATCATAGTTAGCAGGAATAAAACACTACAGTACACCCAATCAGCACTGTAAATGAATAGCATTCTGAACAGTACTTCACTGCTCCCCAAAGCCAGGTCAGACACTTCATACTCTATGGTCAGATGCAGTCTGAGGGGCACCATTGCGTACCATTGTGCCTGGTAATCCAATGGGGCCAGGGGGTCCAGAAACCCCCTTTTCACCAGTAGGGCCGTCTAAACCCTACAGAACAAAGAAAGGGGAGATCGTGATAGACGTTAAAATATTGGCAATATTTTGTTGTTTTGGATTGTTGTTTTGTGTTAATTTTCATATTAAACTGTTAATCAATTTACATATTTGAAAATACATTTTTTTTATTTTTTAGAAAATGTAGACCTCTCATTTGTCCGATGTTCGAGGTCAAAATAGATCTTGAAGGCCTCAAAATGATACAATGAATTACAACCAGCTTTTTGAGATTGGTCTTGGTAGTAGTCTCCAACTCGTGGCTGTCGGGACATGAAACTGCCCACGACGAGGGACGCAATGTTGCCCCTCCTTTCTCAGAGTCGAACCACCCAGACTGCTTGAATGAAACTCTTTTCAAACAATCCTTTCATGGTTAACATAAATACAGTACATATGTCTGTTAATAGGATTAACGCCGCATGGCGTCCTCATAAGACAACGGGTAAAGCGATTCCCACAGTATGGAGTAGTCTTGCGGTATGTTTTGGCTACATGGTCTGATGAGTGTAGCCCACACCAGTGTCAGAACTGGAGTTGATCATTTACTGTAGCCTATAGAAGGTCTCTAATTAGATCATACGAGGGTGGTAGAAAGAGCTAAGGGCCTCCCTTCCCTCTAGTTAATGATAGTGCTCTGGTTTTGGTGTGGGAGTGTGTGTAGTGGTGTGGTGTGGGTCTGTGGTTCCCCAGTCACTCACAGGTGATCCAAAGGGACCCATGTCCCCCTTGTCTCCTTTGGGTCCTGAGAAACCCATCAGGCCCCTCTCCCCTCTGGGACCTTCAGGGCCCGCTGGGCCAACAGGACCTGGCTCTCCAGGCTTCCCCCGAGGACCCTGGCACACAAAATAGACATCATGGTCGTTGTTGTCTTTATTTTGATCGTCATCATTGCCATGTTGTTGTTGTATTTTATCATCCGTAACAGCTGTACAATGGACATTTATACTGGACAATACACAATAGGGGGTGCTCTAACCTTCTCTCCGTCAAGACCTGATGGGCCAGGAAGGCCAACTTCACCCTTTGTTCCTGGTGTTCCGGGGACCCCTGGAGGGCCAGGTGGGCCCTGGATAGACAAAGAGACTGACTCATTGAAAACTGCTAGGCCTACATTTTCTGCAGCATACAGTAACATAGGGACCGAATGCGCCTCTAATTTACACATCTCCATCTGGCTTTTGGGGGTCACATTATAAAAAATAAGAAAACTGCCTATCACTGGAATATTGTTGCTTTAAATCAGTGCTTGCCCGAGCGCTCTCGCAGCATTTCTCTATCCATCAGTTCCATTCAAATTGCATACAAAATAGATAATCCTGTTCAAGATTGTTTTGTTTATTTACATATATCAGACATATATAGATAGTACCAGTCAAAAGTTTGGACACACCCACTCAAGGGTTTTTCTTTATTTTTACTATTTTCTACATTGTAGAATAATAGTGACTCACAATGACTTATTGAAAACATATACTCTATTATCTAGTACCGTATTCATAATAGCAAACATTTATATTGGAATTAAAGTGGCAAAACACATTAGGCCTTTAAATTGTCTGTCTGATCCCATGACTGTCTTTTTGTTCCACAGACCTGCATAAAGAAGGCCTATACATTTCTAATGCATCATTGACAGACTTTAGAAACCGCCACTCACCATCAAAGGTACATTGCGAATATCCTAAGGAGAAAAAAAACACAATGTTAGAAGACCTGGTACCCATTTACAGTACTTCATGAATCAAACACAGGCTCATCGCAGGAAGCAGTAAATAGTTGGTGACGTACATTTTCATTGTTGATGATTTCTGATTTCCCTGGCTCTCCTGCCGCACCCGGAGGACCCTATAAAGTTGGGGATCAACAACAAAAAAAGTATATTAAGAATCATAATAATTAATTTGTGTAAATCTCCCACTGTCATTTATGTGTGACAGAGCCTGTACTTACTCTTGGTCCAGCTGGGCCATCAGATCCTGCTTCCCCCTGGAGGACGATCAAAGGTTAGACAGTTAGCCTCTCCCCTTTCATTTATCAACCTCAACACAGCATTCAACACTAACAGGATGGGAGTGAACGTTACTTGAGCAAAATGAGAGGACAATGTTAAGTGATCATACGTTTCCTGTTGGGACAAAATGTCAACCGAGGCTACAAAAAGTTCCCATCTCACCTTGAGACCTTGGTCGCCTTCGTCACCCTGGGAAAGATTTAAAAAAAAAAAAGTTTTATTGGCATGCATGATATTATTAAACCAAGGTAGCTTTTCCTGACTAGTTTACAGCCTCTTGTTGGATAGCTTTTAGTACCTTGGATCCTGATAGGCCTGGGAGTCCTGGTGTCCCTGGTTCTCCTTTGATGCCAGTTCCTGCTGCGCTGGGTTCGCCCTTGTCACCCTGCCACAGAACAGGACATGGGCAGTGTCATCGACGACCGTACAGGACAACACACTCTACTGTACAACACTGAGCCACCATCCCATTGACTGTGCCATTAACGGGAGATGAATAACACAGCCCTGAAGGTTGGTCACAATGGATCTATACGGATCTGAACCACAAAGTGAATCACATGAAAACATCCAACAGCACAGCTCCTTGTCCACAGCTTTAGTTCTTAACCCCTCAACACAGAGGCACAAACTCAAATCTGCAAAAGCGTTCTCCAACAAGAGGACATTTTCACACATGTGGCAAATCTCTGTGATTTGATGGAAACAGAGTCATGTGAGTGAACGATTTCTCTGAAATGGCCCGCTGTCACGTGAGGCATGTTATGCCGCGTCACTGCAGTACAAGCAGCTATAAAAGCACTTCTACACAAGCCAAGCCTCCTAACAGAGGAGAAAGCTAAAGAAGCAACTCAAGACTCTAATCGCAGCTCTAGTCAGTCACAAAGACCAACAGTGAGACGATTGACTCAATGGAGCTCTTGTTATGGGATCACTGATGATTGACAGACACAGACACAGAGCACAAACACAATGTCCATTCCAGGCCTACCCTGTAGCCCCTCTTTCCAGGAAAACCAGGTGTACCAGGGATACCAGCTTGACCCTTTATAGTGGAAAGAAGAGTTTCAGTACCCTGGATATATATAGGCTTTTACGATCTGTGTTAGCCACACCATTCCAAGGAAATTACCTTTCTTCCAGGAGTGCCTGGAAAACCTGGCTCTCCCTATGGTGGCCAAGATGGCACAAAGGTCAAAGGAAGGGGGGAAAGAAAGAAGACAGAAAGAATGAAAGTTCTACTCTTCTTTTTCAAATATTGATAAACCAATACGTAAAAAAGCACACACGTGCACACAGAGGGAGGTAAGCGAATTGGTATTCAGTAAACTTGCCTCTTTGAATCAGTAGCCATGCCACATATCCCTAACAAGCATTTTCTATACATTCAGGAAAATTCAGAAAAAGCGTGTTTGTCAGTGTTCTTGGAAGAACATCATTCCCTCAGTGCAACATGCACTGGGATCGATATTTGGAAAGGCATGTTTGGGTTGGTGCATTCTACGCTTGCACATAGCTGGTCTGGGTTTGGACACGGAACTGTCTCAGATTCTGATCCGTCAGGAGCTTCTAGCCCACCCCAAGCCGATTTAACCCTCGAAATTGGTCGCTATAAATAGTAAAGAACACACGAGAGTTATTTAATTCATCCCTGTGTTTGCTCCCCTCTTCAATTGGCTAGATTAACGAGGAGACACGCGGCGGATGATGTACGGTCACAGCTGTGACCACAGGACCTGCACGGGTTTATAGCAGGCGGCTGTGGCCCGAGTCCCAAATGGCACCCTATTCCTGGTCAAAAGTAGTGCACTTGATATGAAACAGGGTGCCATTTGGAACTCAGGGTGTGCCTCAAGTAGATACCGTATAAGCAATTATACGGTATCTACTTGACTTGCTGAGACTCAAATGCCGTGTCTTATGCCGAAAGTTACGAGGGTGACTTCTCTCGTAACAATTTACACCCCATTTCAAATTACTAATCATCAATGTCAAGATATGGTTCTTAAAATCAAGATGCAGAACAACCATGGACCTGGGAGTATTACTCAAAAAGGCCATGCACTATTCATCATTGGTTTGACTTGTATTTTGGGGAACATTTGGATTAGGAAATGCTTTGACAGGCAGTTCAACAGACAGCATACTGGGAATACAGCCCTCTAACTCAACTCTGGACCTCCAAGGGAGTTCCATTGCCATTTTTCATTGTTCCCCTCTAATCAGGGACTGATTTAGTGGGTGCAATTAATTATCAGGTAGAACAGAAAACCAGCAGGCTCCGGGTCCTCGTAGGGTAAGATTTGAATACCTCTGGCATACAGTATACTACCAGTTAACAGATACAAGGCATTCTCCCCAAAAATGTGGACAAACAAAAGTCTGAGAGGAACAATCTGGAGGGAGAAAGACACTGGACTGCTCCCATCATTTCATCTCAGAAGCACAGTATGCACACTGTCAGATACACTGCATGCACAGGATGGTTTAGGACAAGGGTGAAAGGTCAGGGGATAGCTGCACATGGGTGGACTACCTTCAATCCTTGTTTCCCTGGCATTCCCGGCATACCAAAGTCCCCCTAAAAGAGGACATTGATTATCAATAACTACAGTGAGAGTCTTCCCAAACAAGCAGGACAACACACAGTTAGTATTGACGAAACACACTGAAGCTCAAATAAAAACACATCAATTGGAGGCGCAATTCAACCAACCAAAACAAAACCTGTTGTTGCCATGTTTCAAAGTAATGAAAACAAATGATCAATGACCAAGATCCTCAAGAGGAAAAGCGTATTACATAAACAAATAAGAACAGAGAGATGGGGAGGAGTGGTGGAACGTCCCTGGCAGTCTGACTCCTCTAGGTCTGACGAAGGGGCAGGTGGCATCGCCCAACTTGGCAACTCTCCTCTCCTCTCCCCCACCCGACAGACAGACACTCAGCAAGTGCATTTCTGCTGGAGCCACTGACAGGTGCTGTGGTTCAGGCTCAACGTGGAGGGGGGAGGAGAGTGGGAGGGGGGAAGATGGGGCACCAGTAGACTGCAGACTGTACTGGACCAATGTGTGTGTGTGTGTGGGGGGGGGTACAGAGCTAGAGCCCAGCCCCGCAGCTACAGCATGCCCAACTGCCCCATGGCTTTCACACCAACCTGTCAGGGGGTTGTCACGTGGGGATAGAGTGTCTGTCCGTTTCTGGGAAGATGAAAGAGCCGAGCGGGCCCCCTGGCCAGGGAGGGATCAGGGCAGGTGAGCGATGATGGCTCTAATCGCATGGAGGCGCCCCCAGCAAACACAGCAAAGAAACAGGAAGCACAGCTCCCTTTGATCTCCTGATTCTCTAATTAGCTCACACCATTCCTCCCATCTACTTAGCCATCCCTTCCCGCCAGCGTCACTCCCCACCCCCTGGTTCTATTTTCACACCGGCATGTGTGTATGAAACTCCATGGGTGTAGGCTCGCGCATAATTTGTCGACTGATAAGCCTGGTGCTTGATTTATCAATAGGCTAATCTCTTCATTGAAATGATGCCGTCATGGCCTTTCCAGTTCAGAGGAAATGCCCTGACGGTCACAGGGGAAAAGATTCATCATCTGTTCAAAACAAACTGTAATGATCCCTCTGATACACCAGTAAAGAGGGTGTAAACAGTGTGAGATACTTTAAGATGGCCTTAAAATGGCCACTGCAGCTACTACCACTACCAGAGTGGATCTGAGGCAAGTGAACGGAATAATGGCACTAGGTAGGTGAATAGAGAGGCCTACTTTCTGTCTTCTCCTCTGGTCTAATGTGCTCTCCAGCTGTGCTGGTCTAGGGCTCTATGATTTTGAGGGAGAGTGAGGGCAGAGCTCCATTCAGTCAGACAGACGGTCGGTGTCTGAAACGTTAGGCTTGGCAAAGTCTACCTCCCCACACACCTCTTCCCCCTGTGTTCGGAGCACCACTGTCACCTTATCCACTCTCTCTGGGTCTCTGTCGTCTGCTTTCCTGACTGGAGTGTCTGGGAGTGCCCACACAGGTCTGACCCAAGGGAGACATTTCAAAAGCAGGCTTTTCTAACAGCCTAACAGGCTCATTAAATCAACCAGTCGTCCAGACCGGGGGAGAGACATCCGCCATTACAGGGCTAATGGTGAACCCCTGTACGGTAATGGTGAGCTAGTTCACCATTGCGAAAGCAGAGCAGGAGGTCTATGGCTATCCTGTTCACTTCCTCTATGTCTAGCCTGGTTGACTGTAGCCTGGCGACTGTAGCCTGGCGACTGTATCCTGCTGAGCGGGAGATGTGGAAGTAGCTCGGTCAGACTTGTGGTCGGCACCATGTGGACATTAACGATTATGGCCCATGCCACAATCCTTTACATGTTCTTTTTATTACAATCTGGTTGTACAATACTGTGAGCCAGATCCAACATTGTGAGTACAAATATAGAACAAAGTTCCCCTGGGCAGAGGCAAATCCCAAATCCTAAGGTGAATATAGTGTAGCTTTGGATCATTTTCCTGCAAAAGCGCTTTCTCTTTACTATAAAACAATTCGAACCATAACTCTCACAGCCCCACTGTTGCTGTGGATACCGTGTCTCTGCTAAAAGCGCCCTTCCTTGAAGTGTTTTTCCCAATCCCTCCTCCGTCTGTGGAGTCTAATGGGGAAAACACACGGCAGCTGCTACTGCTGTGTCGGGCGGCTCAGGCCGAGGAAGCGGGAATGTTCACCATGGAAACTGGTCGGCCGTGAGTCCGAGACTCAAGGAGGGCAAAGTCGGTATGACCGGGAGCTGACAGGTAAGAAAACAAGTGGCTATGCCACATCATCCAGTCACGTCACTGGAGAACGTCCCACAGAGGGCGCTGCTCACTGTCTATGAGAGACTGAGTCAAAGGACTGAAGAGGCCTGGGGATCACATGTGTTCAAATCCCAGGGGGGAATGTGAGGATGAGAGCAACCATGTTGTTGTTGTTGAAGCTTTCCGGTCAGAGATGGGCAATACAGCCCCACTTCTTCTGGAAGGCTCCTCTCACGCCCTGTGTGGCGCCTTCTCTGACACAACGTTTTTCATCCCAGGACTGTTTGGTCTGCATCACATGATGTATAAGATCATTTGCCCACATGTTGTGATGACTGAAATAAACGTGTGCCTTCTGATTTATAGTTACTGTCCAGTGTTTTCAGATTTCTATGAAATATGACCTGGTTGGCACTCAAAAAAAAGAGATTCAAGGTTTCTTTTTGGTATTTATTTCATTCATGGGTGGTTAGATTGTATATTTGTGATGCCTTATTGACATGTGCGCCTGTTCCAGGAGCACGCACACGAACGCACCTGTCGGTCGTTACACCTTAACAAGCTCAAAATAAAGAAGCGCACCTGAAGAGGAGACACTGATGACACTGATGAAGGCCAAAACGTTTGTCTATCTACCCACCCCTGAATTAAAGAAATACTCAAAAGATACCTTGAATTTCCTTTTTGAGTGTGGACCTGCTACACAATTATGGAATTCTATTCTATTTTGGTGGATGCACCTGTTCTGAGCACAGTATGAAATATGACCTGTAATTAATTAGAATATGAGTGAAATAGTTCTCCTTAAAAAAAAAAGGTAATTAGGTATGTTAAAAAGCAGCTTTTTTTGTGTTGGAATGGTGTGGGTGTACCCCAACAACAGAATGGTGTGGGTGTACCCCAACAACAGAATGGTGTGGGTGTACCCCAACAACAGAATGGTGTGGGTGTACCCCAACAACAGAATGGTGTGGGTGTACCCCAACAACAGAATGGTGTGGGTGTACCCCAACAACAGAATGGTGTGGGTGTACCCCAACAACAGAAAATGGTTTTAGGTGGGGGTTTTGAAGGGGGTTTTTTGTCTCCAATTTAGGCTTTGGCCACAAATACGAGTATAGGGCGAGTCAACAAAATGATTTGGGTATGAGTTAACAGAAGAAGACATCGTAAAAGTGTGATTTTCACTGGACAGTTACTTTAAAAAACATCAATGTTCAAATAAACTAGTTCAACGGCACAAACTATATTTGGGTAATTATCTCAAACAAGCAATAACAAAATCATGCCACAGACAGTGCTCAATTTATCTTTAAAATAACTTAAGATGGCATACTCCACATATGGCTTCCAGTATTTTTCTCCCCTCTCCCCTATGAGGCCTTTCTTCCCCTCACCTCCCTATAGTGTGGATGGAGACATCATCAGAGGAAAGACTCAAATAGAGGGACTCAAAAGACAACCAATGCTACCAAGGGAAAGAAGTCTTCCATTTTGAAACTGGGCTACATAAATCTCCTAAAAACGTCTCCTAGCCTTTTCAACGTCTAGGCCTCTGGGCTCTGAGCCTCGCATGGTGGTCCCTTGACTGAAGGGGGGGGTTGGGGGTCTAGTGAGGGAAATGAATATTCCATCAAGCCCTACTAAACAGGAGGGAATTACACAGGACAAGGCCACACCACTTGGGCTTTTTGAACTGCGATGATATCTGGGCCAGATTCAGGAACCAGCCCAAAGTTTGTCTATGATCTATGTCTACAGAGAAATACTCCCGGTTTATTTTAGATAATATTATTTACAACCTGCTGCCGTCTGGTGGCTGCACACCCACTATCGCATGTTTCACTGGGAGGCTCCTCTCCTGTGAGGCTTTCAGTGAAAATAATTCAGCCCATTCATGAAAATATATTAATAGACCAAAGTCAGTGGTGTGGGGTCTTGTGGGGTGCGTTTGTGCTTCAGCGGGTGTCGGCTAAACAAAAAGCTTCCTAAACTCCCACGTCGTGTTTTTGACAGTCAGAGAAATTCACATAGAACCGAGAGGGTGAGTTATAACACGGCTCTTACCTTCAGTCCAAGCTCTCCCTTCAGTCCCTACAGAAGGAGAGAGAAAGACGAGAGAAACACAAAACATTTAGTCACATATTCTAAATCATTCCTATGATTTATTTTTCAACATATGAAAATACAGCCAGTCAAAGGTGAGAGGTCAATGGAGTTACAGCAGAATTCCACCAGATGGTGCAGTAACCTCTGATAGTAGTGGACCCATGAACAAACTCTTGACGCAGCTACAAAAAGGTATTGGATCCTCCATAAGGAACAGGGTGCAGTGGGAACATGGGAGAGTTTGTATTTCAATGCCTTCACATTTGAGTAACTCACACACCTCTGAAGGTCTAGTGCAATACTAACTTTCAGAGCGGTGAACTTACTCTCGTAAAAAATATGGCCGTGGCTTTAGTTAAAGCCTTGGTCTTGGTCGTCCTCTGAGCAACCTACTGTAGGGTTGTTCAACCTCCTCATAAACCAGACTGAACTTTTTGGGTCTCTGTCATGGGAAAACCGTGAGATGGAGGAAAGCTGGAGTTGACAAGGCAATAATATAACTTGGAGCTGGAAGCTGTTGGTTCAAGTAGGGGTCAAACATAAATGAAATGGCAATTGCCAAACAGAAATACATATTTTACAAACTCACAGTTTGAATCAAAATCAAAATCTCACTTGAGGAAGTGTACTAATGACTTTGAGAGCGGATCGTGTCATAGAGAGGCTGTGGTTTGCTGACAGCAGCAGCCAAACAGTTTGACAATGCCCAGATGGCTAAGACGTTTAACCTGCTCCAGAGGCTTGTGTGGATGTGACCCTGTTTTGTTGGGGGATGTGGGAGCCATGCAGGCTGTTGTCTCTCTCTACCTCTCTTTTCAACCCCTATCTCGACCCCATTGTCCTCTTCTCTCTTTCCCCTTTTCAATCAATTTCCCTGTATACATTTTCTTATTTAACCTTTATTTAAATAGGCAAGTCAGTTAAGAACAAATTCTTATTTTACAATGACGGCCTACCCCGGCCAAACCCTCCTCTAACCCGGATGATGCTGGGCCAATTGTGCACCGCCCTATGGGACACCTGATCACGGCAGGTTGTGATACAGCCTGGGATCGAACCAGGGTCTGTAGTGACACCTCCAGCATTGAGATGCAGTGCCTTAGACCACTGCGCCACTCGCCACTTAGACCACTGCGCCACATTCACACCACCCCCCCTCCCTCTCTCTATGCAGTCACGCTGTGTGCAGGCTGAACCAAGTTCAGTGAAGGGCAGCGGCTGTGAGAGTGAGCCCACCAGAGGAAGTCCATTAAGCCATGGAAAAGTGGAGAAGGACAGACACGTGGAGAGTTTGAGTCACGGCTCTCATGCCCCCTGCAGCACTTCAAAGCCAATGTTAGCTCCAACAGCCACCCAATGGGAGTGTGTGTGTGTGTGTGTGTTTGTGTGTGTGTATGTGTGTGTGTGTGTGTGTGTGTGTGGGAGAGGAATGCTCCCTCGATCAATAATGGTATGGGACCATCCCTGGGTGTCCTATACAGTATAGTATAATGCTAAAGGAAATGATACCAGCAGAGGGAGAGAGGGCCCATGGCTAGGGGCGAGACAGGCTGCAGTTGGGCCTGAGGTTTAGAAATAGAATGTAGAATTGACTGTGAGCAGTTGAAGCTCTAAATACAAAACCTGTGCTATATCATTGACACAGGAAGTATACTGAGGTAACAGGAATGGTTACATGTGGATTCCTGGTCCTGCTGATGGTGTGGTGAGTGGAACAGGTCAAATGAGACTGATCCACAGGTAATATTGTTCATAACAATACCTTGGGGCCTTCAGGACCAGCGGGGCCAACATCGCCCTATGGAAGAAAGACACAAAGGTGAAACGGAGACAGACAGAATGAGAAGGAGGAGGGTGAAAAGGGATGCAGAACTGCAGACGACAGCAAGACCGATCACAACGACTTGTTTAATCCACCTAACTCTTCCCTTTCAGCTGGATCTCGCAAGTTCCTATCTGTAGTCTGCAACCTCTGCCAGAGGACGCAGCCCATTGGTGATCAGCACATTCATTATCCGAATGTAGCAGTTCTGACAAGCCGCAAACAGCGGATTTTTCAATCAAGTCGTGGGATGATTACATCAAATATATCTTCCTTCTGCTTCGGGTGATTGAAAGCAGATGGATTCATCAAAAAATAAAAAATTCCCACTACTAAAGGAAAAACAGACGGTCATTACTTTTCCGCTGTCGTGAATACCTATAAATCGTGCAATGCACAATTGATGAATTCCCAGAGACCACACATTTCAATTGATCTATGGATTTAAGCTTTAATTGAGATCCACAACCCACCTTTATTCCTGCCATGCCTGGCTCACCCTGAAACGACAGAAAGATTCATATCACAGTAACAGACAACACGTGTATTGTAGTTACGTCTCTTTCATTACAAGCACGGGTCAACAAAAGAGTACGCACTACTTCAATTCAATTTGGGGAGTTCAAAGACTTGTTTCCAACTAGATGGCCATATTTCGACACAGCCCAGTTGAGGGGAAGGTATTCCTCGCTGTGAAAGCCCAATCAAAAGTTACGGGGCACATTTCTTTCAACTTCCCGCTGTGATATGAACTTGGTTTCATTTTTTGTATGGAGAAGTTGTGTTGGGCGTGCTGCTTTACAGTCTGTTTCCATGGCCCACAATCTAAATTCCCCGTTCTTAATAATCCATGGCAATGAACGTAATCAGGGGAAATATAGTCCGCTATTCCAATAGCAACGCAGAGAACAAAAATGTAGGCTTCCAAACATGAATTGGTCTGCTGATACAGAAAGACTGGAAGCTACACTTGGACAATTGAGAGATGTGTGCCAATCACGGAGCGTTTGCGTTTCATACAGTATGTGCAGCTATAAGTAGTGGCAATATATGTCCTATGGTGTGTAGTATATGTATAGTGGTGTTGATTACGGAAAATACAAATCATGTTTACCTTCATCCCTGGTAGGAGCTGGAGAAGATGGGGAAGGAAAATTCAGAAGTCACAAGCATGTCAACACCAGATTTCCATCGACTTTTTCTATTCGGAAAATACATAAGTCCCGGCAAACGCAAGAGGCGTAACAAACTCACCCGTAGATCTTTCCCAGGTTTTCCTGGTTCACCAGGTTTACCCTACACCAGATTAACAAAAAAAAATACATCACAGATACAGTACAGTCATTTTCTGGGCAAACACAAATAACATTTTCACTTCTATGGCCATAGCCTCTTCCTCAATACAGTCCCTTGTCCAGTGCTGATGGTGGTGGTCAGCTGGCTGTGGGGACTCACCGGCGGTCCACTAGCACCATTCAGTCCAGAGGTCCCTGAGGGCCCTGGGGGTCCGGGAGGTCCTGGTGGGCCCTGAGCTCCAGGCTCGCCCTGCTGAGAGACCTTCAGTTACCATCTGCCAGTCGTTGCCAGGCCAGGCCATGCCAACACAACACATCACAGCACTACACATGCTGGGAATTTTATGGCGGGCAATATTAGCAGGAATCAAGGGCTATGAGGTGTTTCTTTACATTAGGCACCACGTTTGGAGAAAATACCACTTTGAATTCAAATTAGGATACATTTAGTGTTTTTGTGTCCTTCAACGGTTTATTCTGTCAAAACCAGTTTGCTTTTAACAATACCAAACTCATTGACATAACAAGGGCACAAGTCCTCTTTTCTGTGGCATCTTAGGATATTTGAGTGACATGTTAATTAAAAAAAATATTATTATTTTTTAAACTCCAACTGATCTTTCTTTATTGTTACTCTGAGGCAACTCAACTGTGAGCCAGGGGGAATATCCAACACAAAGTAGAAGACTAAACAAAATCCCAAAAGTCAAATATAGTATTTTACAACGAGAACCGGAGAGGAAGAGGAAAGAGGCCTACACTTCAACTTGTCTTAATATTCTAGAGTCTAGCAGAGCTCATGGTTAAACCATCATCCCATTGATTATGTCAAACCATCTATTTCTTTATTTGACCAAACTCAAAAAATATTCAACAGCAAACTGTCTTAGTAATGTATTTATTTGCTTTAAAACCACATTTCTGGATATCTCCACGGTCATTTTAGTTTTTAATCAAAGGAATGACTAGAAATGACATTTATAAATACCCAAACGGATGATGTATTACTGTACATGTGGTCTAACTTTAGAAAAGTCACAATACAAAATCTTGGCCTTGAAATCAAACACTCCCTAATCACTGTGGTGTAGGCTACACTAACGCTTGCAAGGACCCCATCTTTAGCTCAAGCTGAGCCTCTGTTGCCAGGCCAGACATCGAGGCTCTTGATAATCCGGAACACATCCATCCACATTAGATCCATATTTTATCCATCCCATGCTTTACAGTATGTGTCTGGCCATGATTTATGATCCGGATGTGCTTCCATGAAATGAACACATTCCGTTATGCTGCCCAGGACTGATTCCAGGGGTTCAATTTAAAAAACAGAGCCAATTCGGCCTGGGTCTGGGTGGTAAATTCCCCTCTATGTCTTTAGTGATGGCTCTACCACAGTGTGTAGCATTGTCTCCAAACAAGGTACTCTATCCTGGCACAGCGAGACTGCACACCTGGCCAAAACAAGATAGAGGAGGGATGCCAACAGGGGTCCACCGGGTGCCAGGGGCCCTCTTTCTAACAGGGCCGGCAGGGTTTTGGGCACAGGGAGGGACAAAGGTCCTTTCAGAGAGCCAGGGTGAAAGTCCACAAAGAGCATTGGAGAAGACTCACTTCCTGACAGAAAAGGTCACTTTTCATTCCTGTTCTTTTCATATCTTTGCTACGGTTATGAAAATCATAGAAGCTTTTAATGTTTTTCCCCCCCCAAAAATGCTTTCTTTCCCACAGCAATGCAGGGTTTGTGTAAGTGCCAAATTGGGCTTTTTCGACATTTCATTTACGTTAATGGAATTTAAATGGGCCTTGAAGCCCAGGCTATTTATAGAATCTACTGCATGTATCTGTTTTTATTCTTAACCCTCTATAGTCACGAATATGTTCAAAGTAAATACTACTGATTTGTTTCTCTTTTTGGATTTCAACGACATCTATCAACTATTCCAACTATCACAAAATTAAGTTTTGAGACACACAGGTGCCATAACGGGTTAGCGGTGGGTTATGGGGGGGTTAGCGGTGGGTTATGGGGGGTTGGCGGAGGTCGAAGGCAGTTAGCATCCAGGGGGAAAAAACGGGCAGGAAGGGGCAGAGAGAAATGTACCTTGAGGCGCTTTAGGATTACAGGGTTTATTGGGGGCATGTTTCGCATGGGGATGGGCAAGATCTGCTGAGGTCACAATGCACAGGTGGCCAGCGGTGTAAGAAAGTCACGGGCAACAAGTTCACCGGGAGGCCAGGGAAAGGAAACAGAACAGAATGAGAAGGGGGGGGGGGTATTGGGAAGGGAAGAAGAAAGAGAGAAATCAAAACATGACAATGAAAAGCAAGAAATTGTCAAGGCAGGGAGAGAAGAGAGAGACGGTGGGAGAGAAAGAGTAACAACAGGGCAAATTAGGGGGGCAGGAGTTGGTGTCAAAGGGGAGGGTTGATGTGCCCTCCATGGTCAGATTGGTTACTGGTAATTGAATAGGTATTGGTTTTTGACCAGATTGGATGCTGTCAGTTTACTTAACATCAGGCAGCCCTTTTGAGTGCTTGTAGGGGCAGCAGTTGAGTTGTTTATACATCAATCTTCCAGATCAACTTTACTCCTGGCCCCTGTCCTGTTGCAGCTGAGTGGAGACCAGGTAGGATTCAGTCTTGCCAGAGAGAGAGAGTACAGTTCACAGACTTACTGTGGCCAATCCTCCAACACAAGGCTGTACAATACGCCGCTTCTGTTGAAATTCACCAGTATTATCAGGCAGAGTTTTAAAAGAGGTGAAAATTACTGTATTTTCCCATTGCTTTCTGCATAGAACCTGCCTAATTTTTTACATACGGTATACATTTCCAACTTGAGGTTTTTGGTTAAAAAAAAAAAAAGTTATGTCCTCAGACCTTTGCCAAAGCAATGTTTCAGTGGCAATGACGTTTGGAACTAAAGTTAACATAAAATGTAATGTAAAATCAAGTAAAATTGTATGCTGAGGTATCAATGAGGAAATATATACAGTGCTGTATGTCATTACTGAGAAGTAGAGACAGGGAGAAGGAGGAAGTACATGAAAAGTAGACAAGTGTGTTGTTATCCCCCCACCGCTATCAGAGCTATCCACCATACACACCCACACACCCAAGATGCACCAAGTTAAACTTACACCAAAACATTGACCGAAGAAGTAAAATAGCTTTAGATTGCCTCTAATTTGACACAAAAACATGTTTACCACATACAGTGGTAATAGAGTAAATGACAGCATGTGGTGCTGTTTCTGGCAATCAGAAATAGAACGAATTGAGAAGAGAAAAAAGAGTTGAAAGCTGAAGCCTGATGTCTGTCATAACATGTCCAAACGGAAGATAGATAATCAGTGGACAGTGTGAGAAATAGGCCTGGTTTGGAGAACATCATTACTCCACTGTAGCCTGTTGACTCCAGAAACGGACGGAAGGAGTAGGGGAGAACGGAGGAGCACCTGCGAGTGGAGCATTGGCTATCTTTGCAGCACAACTGGGACACAGTTTTGGGGTTACCCGCAAACTGACTGGAGCGTATAGAAGCCAGGGTTTTCACTGGAAGATCCTATACAGAGGCCACACACCCACATAGAATAACTGTTGATATAGAGTCTCACTCCTGAAACCACTCTGTCGAACAGCATCCAGCCTGAGCCTACACCACCCCTCCTGGTTCCCCCTGTGGGACAAGGAGGACCTAAGTGGAACCACCAGCTGGCAGAGACTTCCCATGCAGTGTGTGCCCGGGGGGCTCCAAGATGTGTATGAAAACAATCCAATGCACGCACAGCATGGCGGGGGCTCCAGCACAGGTTGAAGGTTTTAAACAACCCCAAAATGCTCTGACCTTCTCCCTCTCAACTACACATTCTCTGCTACACTTGTTTATTTAGCCAAAGCATTTGGCAGAGTGTATGAAATAAGTATTATTTTCCAAATGCTTTGAGTTGTTGTTATGAGGTCTTTCATACATATTCTTTACTGGGGCAACAAGAGTTTACAACAACAACATGTCTTTATAGCACCCATTGAATAGTGGGAGGTTGAATTACATTGGACATGGAATGAGCTATCTGAACAATCCCTTAACGCACAGAAGAGTATTTTTCTTGGCATCCCCACACATAGACCCTTATCTTGTAGTGCAGTGTTTCCCAACCCTGGTCCTCCAGTACCGCCAACAGTAGACATTTTCATTGTAGCCCTGTTCAAACACACCTCATTCAACTCATTGAGAGCTTGATGATTAATTGACAAGTTGAATCAGGTGTGCTTGTCCAGGGCTACAATAAAAATGTGTGCTGTTGAGGGTACGGGAGGACCAGGATTGGGAAACAATGATGTAGTGTATGCTCCAGCATGCTGTCAGTAATTGCCTTGTTTAAACTCAAACAGCCAAGCCCCTGAGAGATGGCCTGATTTGCTTCATGGGGATGCCTGCCTCAATGTTGCATGTGCTACCCATCATAGACTCATTTGTCAGGCCTCTTTTCTGTAATTTGAACATACTCTGATGTTACATCGCAGACCCACAATTCACTTTGTTTTACGTCTGTACCTGTGAAGAATACAATGTTATTTGCTACAGAGAACACCAAAGAGAATGTAAGTCAGCATACAAGCACATTTTAGCACCATCCACTGTGGTGCTACTGTAAGAGATCACTGAGGAGCAATTTTTCCAAAAACAAAACGATTACAGTTCAGTATGGTCATTCTGGACGATATTGTCACTTTATTAAAGGTCCAATGCAGCCGTTTTATCTCAATGTCAAATAATTTCTGTGTAACAATTAAGTATCGTACTATGACTGTTTTCAATTGAAACGGTCAAAAAGAAACAAAATAGCAAAGAGCAATTTCTCAAGCAAGTATTTTGCTAGGACTGTCTGGGAGTGATCTGAGTGGGGAAGGGAAAACTGAAAACTAGCTGTTATTGGCAGAGAGGTTTGGAACTCTCTTTCTTATTGGTCTATTAACTGATTTATCACTTGGTGATGTCACCAGGCAGGCCAAAACTCCATCCCGCCAAAACACCAAAATAGGCAGAGATTTCAGGCAGTCTTTTCAAACAGCTCTTACACTAAAAGGACATTATCATAATTTTCACAGAATTATTCCAACCTCATATTGTGGAAATGCGTATATACAGTATATTCGGAAAGTATTCAGACCCCTTGACTTTTTCCACATTTTATTACTTTGCAGCCTTATTCTAAAATGGATTAAATACATTTTTCCCTCATCAATCTACACACAATACCCCATAAAGACAAAGTGAAAACAGGTTTTTAGATTATAATTTTTTTAAATATTTTTTTTAACTAAACAGAAATACCTTATTTACTTAAGTATTCAGGCCCTTTGCTATGAGACTCGAAATTGAGCTCAGGTGCATCCTGTTTCCATTGATCATCCTTGAGATTGTTCTACAACTTGATTGGAGTACACCTGTGGTAAATTCAATTGATTGGACATGATTTGGAAAGGCACACACCTGTTCCACAGTTGACAGTGCATATCAGACCAAAAACCAAGCCATGAGGTCAAAGGAATTGTCCGTAGAGCTCCGAGACATGATTGTGTCAAGGCACAGATCTGGGGAGGGTACCAAAACATGTATGCAGCATTGAAGGTCCCCAAGAACACAGTGTCCTCCATAATTCTTAAATGTAAGAAGTTTGGAACAACCAATGCTCTTCCTAGAGCTGGCCAACCGGCCAAACTGAGCGATCGAGGGAAAAGGGCCTTGGTCAGGGAGGTGACCAAGAACCCAATGGTCACTTTGACAGAGCTCCAGAGTTCCTCCGTGGAGATGGGAGAACCTTCCAGAAGGACAACAATCTCTGCAGCACTCCACCAATCAGGCCTTTATGGTAGAGTGACCAAACGGAAGCCACTCCTCTGTAAAAGAGACATGACAGCCTGCTTGGAGTTTTCCAAAAGGCACCTAAAGACCTCTGACCATGAGAAACAAGATTGTCTGGTCTGATGAAACCAAGATTGAACTCTTTGGCCTGAATACCAAGCGTCATATCTGGAGGAAACCTGGCACCTTCCCCACGGTGAAGCATGGTGGTGTTCGCATCATGCTGTGGGGATTTTTTTCACCTGCTCCAGAGTGCTCAGGACCTCAGACTAGGGCGAAGGTTCATCTTCCAACAGGACAACGACCCTAAGCACACAGCCAAGACAACGTAAAGAGTGGCTTCGGGACAAGTCTCTGAATGTCCTTGAGTGGCCCAGCCAGAGCCCGGACTTGAATCCGATCAAACATCTCTGGAGAGACCTGAAAATAGCTGTGCAGAGACGCTCCCCATCCAACCTGACATAGCTTGAGAGGATCTGCAGAAAGGAATGAGAGAAACTCCCCAAATACAGGTGTGTCAAGCTTGTAGCGTCATATCCAAGAAGACTCGAGAGTGTATTCGCTTCCAAAAGGTGCTACAACAAAGTACTGAGTGAAGGGCCTGAATACTTATGTAAATGTTTTGTCTATTTTTGTTTTAAAAAAGAACATGTGCAAACATTTCTAAAAACCTGTGTTTGCTTTGTCATTATGGGGTATTGTGTGTAGATTGATGAGGGGGGACTATTTAATCCATTTTAGAATAAGGCTGTAACATAACAAAATGTGGAATAAGTCAAGAGGTCTGAAAACTTTCCCGAAGGCACTGTATAAAACACAGGACAATCACGTTTTTGACTGCACTGGAACTTTAACATGAATCAATATGACCCTAATGTTGCTGTAGTTACACAGAGATACAGTTAATGACTCACTTACCCTGTGAGTGTAGTCTCCACATATGCCCTAGAGAGAGAGAGAGAGAGAGAGAGAGAGAGAGAGAGATGGATCGTGAGTAAGATTGATCTTGTAATGAACACGGTTATGGTGCGTTGTAGTTGATTATACCACAAACTCACCTTTTCCCCTTTCAGACCAGGTTCACCCTAGTAAGTTTTTTTTTAAAGGGCAAAGAAGGAGAAAGGATATGAGTGAAGAGAACAGATCGCCGTAAAGAGAGACAGACAATTAATCAACTAATGTCAAATAACAGAAAAGCTGTCAAAACTTAAAAAGAAAAAATAACTTACTGCGACTCCTTTAAGACCACGTTGACCCTAAAAAAGAGCAATAAACAGTACCGGTATATCAATCTACGATCAAGAGATTAAAACCATGTAAAAACATCACGTCATCAAACTATCATTTGCGTTTTATAAATGCAACATTAATGATTTTACTGCACATGCATTAAAATACATTTTAAAAGGATCAATGGAAATGATAAAGACAAACTTGAGGAGAATTCAAATAAAGTTCAGATCCAAGCAATAGGCAAACCAACCAAAGGACTGTACCATACGCTTGTCATAGCCTGCTCTGCTCTGTTTGACTACCCACCAAGGCCTGGGGAGAGCTGTCTAACATCTGTCAGTGGCACACAGTTGGACACATCAAGCACACTCCATGACTGTGACCCTGGTGCATAGGAGTTCCATAAAGGCATTGTGGAGACTGGAAAGATTTCATCTGTGCATTTAACAGACTGGCCTTCAGTACCCTTTCAAATTATGATTGACAGCTGTAGAAAAAAAAGAAAGGAGGAAGGGAAGCACTGCTGAGGTACACACTAGTAGATCTTGGTGGACAGAAAGTGATATTTGGTAAAAGGGGTAAATTGGTCATCAAAAAGAAAGGAGGATCCAGGCACTCTTGATATAGTTCATTCAAATGCCTTTGTTTGTATGGCATGTTCAGTTCAGTGGAAACAAAGTTTAAAAACAGTTGTTGGGGGAAGTGGAGTGGGAGGAGAGGAAAGGGGTCTCATTAAATGAACATTAATCAACATCGAAAATTATCCACCCCACATGGCCCCGGACAGGCATGTCCTTTGTATTGGCCCAGGCTGCCTCTCTGCGTGTGAGCTTCTGTAGGAAGGCAGCGCTCCAAACACGCTCCGAGCGAGAGGCTGCCGACGTGAATACCCCCTAATAAAACAAAGCCCCCTCATGATAACTCCACAAATCCAACAAAGAGTAATGGCTTTCTAGCGGAGACACAAAGACCTCTAAAATCGGCAGCTGGCTGATAAAAGTCAGACCCGGAGTACGAGATGGAGAAACAACTTCCAGGGGTACCACAACCATCGTCCAAGAAGAACATAGTCTTTAGTGAATGTGTCTTTATTGCCAATGGAAAAAAAAGGAGGCGAGGCTTCGGGGAAGAGAAGTCATCACTAAAAGAGGGATTCAAGGTCCTAGATGAGATCTGTCCAGCGGTCACAGAGCTGGAGGTGAAGGGGTACAGGACGTTCAACAGTCATTGTGTCATATTCAGAAGCCTCACAGGGAGCTCCACAGGATTCACTAGGGCCCATAAAGGTGTCAGTTGTGGGGGAAATTGAATTCTCAATCCCCTGGCACCTCAGTGGAAGCCAAAATAAGTCATTTTTTTGGGTGATTCTTTTGGAAAGGAGGTTTTTATGGTTTGCCTTTTATGGCTTGCCATGTATCCATTCCTGCTTTCTATGGTCTGTCTGTTTAATTCATTGTTCTTTTATACTGTTTATTTAGAGGTGTATTTCAGTGTATTCTTGGAGAACTCCACTGAATTGGACTCTCAAAAGAATTTGAATCACCATATGCATGAAACGGACAAGTCTAACTATTGTTTGCCTTTGTTCCTCTGTGTTTTATCTCAGTCAGTTTTACCTCGAGACTGATTGAGAACCTGAGAGTGGATTCCAACTCCCATTTGAAGACCCCATCAACTGAAATACAGACAGATGTTCTGCCTGTCACTAAAACAGACAGACCACTGCTGTCAATCAATCAATAAATCAATCAATCAATCAAATGTATTTATAAAGCCCTTTTTACATCAGCCGATGTCACAAAGAGTTATACAGAAACCCAACCTAAAACCCCAAACAGCAAGCAATGCAGATGTAGATGCACGGTGGCTAGGAAAAACTCCCTAGACAGGCAGGAACCTAGGAAGAAACCTAGAGAGGAACCAGGCTCTGAGGGGTGGCCAGTCCTCTTCTGGCTGTGCTGGGTGGAGATTATAACAGTACATGGCCAAGATGTTCAAACGTTCATAGATGACCAGCAGGGTCAAATAATAATAATCACAGTGGTTGTAGAGGGTGCAACAGGTCAGCACCTGAGGAGTAAATGTCATTTGGCTTTTCATAGCCGACCATTCATGTGTTTGATCCCATTACTATCCAAATAAATCAGGCCACAACAGTGTTTTCCCAATTCATTTTGTGGCTTCACTCATGGCACAAGGTAAACAACTTGCTAAGATGGTCACATGGATAACAAATGGTGCATAGGCAGAATTTACCAACCTGCACGTTCATGGTGATCACATTTTGTAGGGCATTCGAAACACATAAAGAGTGTGAGTTTACGTCCTTTGCAAGTACAGGAGTGCAGACAGCAATAGGCCTACGCTGTTTACATGAACTGCAAAACTGTGTGCAAAATGACAACACCACTTACCAAGTCTCCTTTCAAGCCGTTCTGTCCCTGTGTGAGCATAAAAGAGTGAATGCATGTGGTAAAATAATCAAAGCAAGCTTCTACTTGAGTATCTTGGCAAAACACTATTACCTACTTCCTATAATAACAATAATTATACTAATAGAGATTTTATTACAATAATGACCCTAATCATTATTAACTTAATTATCCCCATCATCATCATCATCATCATAAGGTGGTGGATTCTGGGCTTTTAAAGTACTTCAATTACTCAATTATTCAACATTTGTCAGGAATGGGGTGAAACTCACGGGCTTTCCGTCCAACCCAATCGGACCCTAGGATAAAAAGAGAGGGGAAGACATTTAAACACAGGTTAATAGCAGCTAATATAGCTGAACAGACCACAGCAATGATATGAAACTCCTTATGAAGGGGAAGAAAGGCATTTCCAGGTCAAGGAAATTGAGGATATAGTGCATGTTTTGTGTTCTGCGGGTGTAAGTGGCATGGTGAGTCTAGCCGGTCACAGAGATCCATTAACATTTCTGAAGGGACTTTAAGGGAAATTATAGTGACTTAAGATGCAGCAAACTTGACACACACTTCAAAACGGCCACGTTAAAACATAAAGGGCCAGCTTTGCGATTGTACAAGGCTCTATTCCCGATAAGGAGGCATAAAGGAGACAGTAGACTGGCTATAGATTTGAATAAAACAAGACCAATGATCAAGGCACTTATGCACTTAACCAGCCATGTAATCTCGGTTACCCAGAAGTAAACTCTAGTATAATTTGGTCAGCTGCGTGATTATGCAGAATCTGCCCACGGGAGATTTCCAGCCAGGAAACATCTAACCTTCTGACATTTGGGAGCTCCAACTATGTAATAACGCTCCACTTGTAAAATAGTACCCTAACATTATAACACTGTTTATAAAGACTTTAACTGGGGAAGCTGCAGAGTCTTACCGGAAAGCCTGGGAAGCCTCTTGTTCCTGGCTGTCCCTATAGAGAGTCAGAAATAGATGAGTTGAGTTAAATGTTTTTTTTCTGCTGAAAGATTGACATGAAACTCTGGTGAAAGAGGGTCAGTGTGAGAGGGTACCGTTTTTCTCTTCCACAGCAATACATTTGGGCAGAGCTATAACAGACCTTGACAGAGAGAGTGATACCACAGACTACGGGAAGAGCCTTCTGTGTGGGTTGCGGAGGGAAAACCAACTGACTCTCAAAACAGGAGGGAATAAGAGGGCGAAACACAACACTGGAAAGAGTTTTAGAGGGATGAAAGAAACAAAGGTTGGCGCTTTTCAATCTAATAAAGATAGACTGCGAAAGAGGAAAAAGTCAAACAAGCCGAATGAGTAAAAGTCAATAACGATTAGGGAAAATGCTTGGATGAAAACATTCTGCACTGGGTGTTGGATATGCTACCCGGCCTGTGGGACTAGAGGAGGTCATTCAATATCCCAGGAAAAAAAGAGAGGGAGGGCCGTAAAGACAAAATTAGGGAGAGTTGGACGTTCCTAATGAAATGTCTGGGACCGGAGTAGTTATTGAGGGATATGCATGTTATCCCTCCCAAAGGGATTGTCTGTTTCGGAAAGACAGCAGAAGGATATGGCTTGTACATGCCTTGCGCATGAGCCTTACAGAGGATCTGGAACACTGAGAATGCAGTGTGATCAAATACAATTCACAATATGGGACCCTTTTCTCTTGCTGTGCTTCTGCGCTTGAACTTGCAAAAAAGTATTGAGCTGTATGCATGGCTCAGTCGTTGGTTTATCAAGAGTTACCTATCACATTTAGTTTTATTTATTCATACCAGTAGGGTCACTTCTGCATGTGGACCACATATCTTAACATACGTCGACAATATGATTCAATATGACCATTGTGTATCACCATTAACATAGAGAACTAATATAGAGAACTGATATAAACATAGGGGTCCTTTCTCCTTTGTTTCCTTATGGTCAGGTTGCAGTAGAACAACTACAGAAGAAGAACTACGCTCATCTATAAAATGACAGTGTGGAGAAGGACAGATAAGAAGGGCCACCTTACGGCGGCAGATAGGAACCCTGGCAGTTAGAGCATTGGGCCAGTAACCAAAAGAGTTCTGGTTTGAATCCCGGAGCCCACAAGGTCAAAAATGTGCCAATGTGCCCTTGAGCAAGGCACTTGTTCCAGGGGTGCTGGACAATAGTGATCCTGGCCATGACTCACTCCCTGCAGGTGTCTCAGAGGGAGTAGGGATATGCAAGAAACACATTACCATTACACCCTTGTGGTTAACGGGACGAACATAAGCACCTCCTCGAATAACCGTTATCTTGCTTTAATTTCTGCTCTTTCTCTCCACCAAAACAATTTCCTCACCCTTTCCTGAGGTGAAGAGAGAGCCTCTTGTGTCGACCTCACCTGCTGGGGGAAACCCCCTTTTAAGTGCCCCTGCTTTTCTGGTTATCTGTGTACTCCTTCACTCTCCTGCTGGGCTTTACATCCGCAGTAGCCTGATGTTCATTATAAATGCCTTATTACCGGCCAGGGGAGTGGGAACACAGGTAGTGTATGTAACTAATCGTCATTTGGGAAAACAGATGTCTACTCCTCATGAGCAGCCAGTCTATTGGCTCCACAACAAGGTACTCTTAACGTTGCTGTCCAAAAACCAGGGCGGAACAAGAAAACCTCAAATTAAAACATGTCCAATTATTCACAGCATAATCAGGATATTGCACAACTGAGGTGCAACGCAGTACCTCTATTGTCTGTCTACTGATAAAAAAAAGAAGGAAAACAGGGGGAAGAAAGCTGTTGAAGCAGGATGAACACTTATTTCACCTCAGGAAAATAAATGATTTAATACAATAGGTCCCCTTGGGTTCTGGTGTCTGGGATACAGTATAAGAGGTAGAGGAATGTCTTCGCTTCTCATCCTGATGAAATACAGAATGATCCAGATCACAGGCAAATCAAAGCTATGGCATCCTCAGACAATGCCAAAGTACTCCCACACAACCTGTAATTATCGGTCTTCAATCTCCATTAGCTCTGTGGTGGACTAGCTCAGCAACTTGGTCTGGAAAGTCCTGACAGGCAGACATGTAGAATCTCTGACATTTCTGCTATGTGGTCATGAGTCTGGGGTTCACAAGATAACTTAATTTATAACTGCTGTTGACAAATTCACGACATTACAATCATGCCAGGCTTATTCAGAGTGGCAGGCCATGAGCCATTGAACTGAAGACGTATGAGTTGAAAAGGAGAATTGAAAGCAGCAGTTAACAGTACAGGTAATGCACAGGTTTATTAGGTGTAAGACGAGGTGAAGACACTTACAGGAGGTCCTCGTGGCCCAATGATAGACAGGCCTGGCTCCCCTGGCGCTCCCTATGGACAGATAAACAGAATGTGAGAAGACGCACCAACAGTGGAACAAAATAATAGAATAATACCTCTCCCCTAGTCCTATCCAGCTAACCAGATGTTCTGCTTAGTAATTCTGTATAATATGTACTGTACATGAATAAAATGGGAAATGAGGGAAATGATTTAAAAAATAGCCACTAACATATGTAACACATACAGTTAGTCTAGTTCCTACACACGCACACCTAGTCTTTCCCACGTTCCAGGCGAAGAGGCTTTAGAACATATTTCTATAAGTTTTCAGCAAAGTCAAAAGTTCAAATTTCAGAAGCATACTTTAAACCTTCGACAAGCAGCGCTCGCTCAGAAGGTCAGCAGCACTGCTGTGCAAACACAAGAAAACTCACTGGGCTCCTCTGGCACAAAGTGGGTGATTTGCACAGTGTCAGCCCCGTCCAACGGGACCTACGGACGCTCGCAACACAATCCCAGAAACCGCTTGGGCCAGACAGGGCCGGCTCGGGTTTCCAGCACTTTCCCTAATTAGCTTTCACCCCAGAAACCCTATCACTGGGACATCTTTGATTGCCCAACCATCCATCACAAATGCAGGTGATTTTAATGTTTCTCAACAAATGCCTACTTAGGGACGGGAAGTATTTGTTTTCACACTCTGGTTAGGTGCTGTCGCCTCGCAGCGCTACTGCAGAAGATGGATTGATGGTGCCTCACAGTGGCCAAAAGGCAAACCACTGAGAAAAATGGTCTTCGAATCTACTATAGTTCAGGGGTTTACAGTTCCTCCCATGATACAGAGATCCAACAGACTGGACAAGTGAAGATCTGCAGATCTACAGATGCCCTTCTAGAGTGGTCAGATTACTGGTGTTGGAAAGGGTCAGTCTCAAGAGGCCGAAAATCATGACTAAGACCAGAAACCACTCAGAACAAACACAGAGGTTTACAACCCAGGACTATGAAACACCAAGAATAGAGACAGCCTTTTGAGATTTCATTTCCTCCCATATTAAATCCTCCCATACCCATGAAGTCAGCAGCAAGTGTTCTTTGGGTGAATACTTCTCTCTCTGTGCTTTTAACCAATTCATCATGGTTTTCCTTTTCTCTGGTCTTCTGCCAGTCACTTGCCCCATACATTACGGCCCACCCAGAAACCCGCAGAACTCATTTGTTTTAAGGTTCCCCTTGTGTTGGCTCTCTGTCTTTGTTCTGGAGAGGATGTTTTCATATTTAATGACGCTTTGCAGTCAAGCCTCCCTGTCTAACCCCTGTGCTTCTTCATCCTCTTTCCTGGCAGCCAGAGCTAACCACACATGGGGATACAGGCCACAATATTACACTCCTAAAACAATTGGTGCAGAGAAATATGAGCTAAGCTATTGGATTGTTCTGGACCCAGATCTGTTGGGAGCACCCAAAGCCAGTGCCGTTGTCTGGTTCTACATTTACAGTCTTGGTTACTATTTCTGTTTCCTCACAAGTCCACCCATAACTCCTGAGGTTCTCCGCCGGCAGGCAGACTAGCAGATCCATATTGAAGTTGTTTGGCTAGCTTGCTACTCTCTACAGTATGACAGTGAAGAATGCAACGCATGTTTCTCCTCTAGCCGCACATTCAGCTCTGCACATCCCATATCACCTCAGGTTTGATGAAAGTGAATCCAAAAAGCTGTTGCCTCTGGCTTTGATTGGAACAAAAGAGAGGGCAGATCTGATCGCTTTTGCAACTGTGGCCATTTAGTGGACTGGAAAAGTCTGCATGGTCAGATTACTATAGGCCATCTGAGGGAATGAACACATATTGAGAACTTCGAGGTGGAAATAAGATTTCATGGTGATGCAATGCACCACCACCAATGTAGATTGGTCATCAGTGTATATAATTTCAGGTTTCTGAAACCTACATCTTAGTGGAATCTGCTGTGTATCTGGAGTATACCATGATCTCAATAAATGTCTCTCAACTTTCTAGAGGGAGCCTTAAAGCTGTAATATGTAACTTTTTGGGCAACCCGACCAAATTCACATAGAAATGTGTGTTATAGATATGTCATTCGCATGAAAGCAAGTCTAAGAAGCAGTAGACCTGTTCTATATGCTCTATTTCTATGCTTCCCATTCTTTAATTTTTGCGTCTTTTACCTTCAGTTTAGTACACCAGCTTTAAACAGCTGAAAATACAGTATTTTGGGTTATGGAAAATATATTTCACAGCGGTTTCGATGGTACAATGATTCTCTACACTATACTTGCTTGTTTTGTCACATAAACTGAAATTACTATTAGAATTTTAGCAACCAGCAAATAGTGGGGGTTTGATGTGGGTGTCTTGAGTGTGTGTTCGCACGTGGCAAGCGTTTGTAAATTCACTCTGCCAAAAGAAAATACACAGTTATAGTCACTCCACTTGTAGATAACTTGAAAAAGTCCAACCAGGTCTTGTGTCTTGAAGTCACTTAGGATAGTGCTAGCCAACTTCTTTCGCAAATTAGCTTCAGCTGGGCTGGTGTGCGACCATGGCAAAGTTGGTTTGACATTGGATAGCCTATCTCTGGGGCTAGTTAGGGACCGTCAATAAATTACACAATGTAAATGGAACAATATTTGCATGTTGCACATCTTTTAGTTGTCTCATTAACAGTGACAACCCATCATTCAGGGCAGGTGGGGTACCTGTTCAATTAAAACAAATATATATATATTGTGACAGACCAGGGGTTTGGTTAAGATGTTTACACAGATCAGACACGAACATAATTCTATTAGCTCGGTTTCAAGGGTGTTTATTTAAATAATAAACAAAGAGAAAATAATAGGTCTCCTCCAGGAGATCTCCTCTGGGATACCGTCTTCTGGGCTCCGGGGTCTTGCTGTATCCTGTGGGGAACAAAACCGATGTCCCTCCATTATCTCTGGTACTGAGCATGACTATACGGGAGTAACCTCTCTTCCCCAGTCCCTACCTCCATCTGCTGCCCTTCTGGTGCCTTTATGGGACTAGTCCAGCTGGTGAGCAATCAGCCCCTTGATTACCCACGTCCACGATGGAGGTGTCCCGGTGAAAGTCACCAGACACGACACCGAAGCACTATTGGACTGTGGGAGTGTGATTACGCCTGCTGGCCCAGGGGACCGAACGTGGTGGGGAGATGTCCATTTCCTGTGTCCACGGTGACACCAAGTGGTATCTGACCGTACAGGCCAACATCGTGACACCACAAGGGAGCTGCCAGATGATGGTGGGTGCCATCCTGGAGTTGCCGGTACCCCTTCTTGTGGGACGAGATTGTCCGTGGCACCTTCTGGTGAACAAATGGAGGAGTAGTCCATCCTCCCTCTCCTCGATTTCGAGGGACCAGCCCGGACACCCGCCATGGGCCAACTGAGGGGACAGTTCGGGACTGCCCAGTGGGAGGATCCAAACTTGAAAACTGCCGCAGCCCAAGTGAGAGGTGGATGGCCAGCTACTTTCAGGGGTGAGTGACTGGCAATACCCCCATTTCCAAATCAAGAATAACCTTTTGTATCAGGTTCACGCCAACAGGGGGAACTTTGAGAGGTACTGTTGCTGCCCCAACAGTACGTGGGAACTGTTCTTCAACTGGCCCACACCCATCTGTTGGGGGCGCAACTGGGAATGGTGAAGACCCGGGAACGGATCACCGCCCGGTTCCACTGGCCTGGGATGAGGAGGGGCGTGGAAGAATATTGTCGCAGCTGCCAAGAGAGTCAAATCACTTTCCCCAAAAGCACAATTCCGAAATCCGCTGGTCCCCCAACCGATCATCGGGGTGCCCTTTGAACGCATCGCTATGGACATAGTGGGATATTATATATATTTTGTGTCTTTTTTTGCATGTTATTTTGGCATTAATAGGTGTCACATATCAGTTTGAAACCGTGTAAAAAATAAATAAAACATTTGAGTTAATAAAGCCGTGTACAAACATGGTCTCTTTTTTGCTTTCTTGAGAAAGGCAGCTCCAAAAGACAGGTGTTTTAGCCTAGTTCAGTGCTTTCTGTGGAGGTGGGACAGCCAGCGGAAAATACAAAGCGTAGGGGTTGGTGATATTCTCTAGTTGCGCCGTGATTGGCTCAGTGTTCTGTCACTCATGGGGACACTACATCACCGCAAAATCGACAGGGGGAGCTCAAATATCCAAGCCCCTGGTGTGCTGCCATAGTTACATTAGAAGTGCCCATCCAAGATGGCTCAAGGTCATTGGCCACAGATATAATGACGTCAAATCACGGTATATCTACCGTAGCTTTGATTGGACTGACAACAACATCATACTTTCAAAATCTTAGCTAGAAAGCTAGACAAGCAGTCATCGTCATGAATCAACTCGACAATCTACTGGCAAATCCTTTCAATCCTTGTCATATGAAGAGAAATTACAGATAAAACGTATCAGTGCTCATCGGCCATTGGACATAAACATTACACAACAAGTTGGAAATTGCAAATTCAACAATGAGTGGTTTAGAAGGAATCAGTGGCTAACTACAAGTGTTGCAAAGCAATCGCTAGCCTGCTATTCAGTGGAGTGGGTGTGTGGTCCAAGTCTGGGTTTAAGGGTCTCTTTCCAAGCTTAAAAGGATAAATATTCAACACCATGGGCCAGAAAAGGTTGAATACATTGGCCATGCTGTCAATCCGGCATGACTTCCGCCACTTTCAAAACAACTGGAAACTCGGAAATGTCAGACTTTCAATAAAACGAGCTCCAACTGGGAAAATAACTTTTGAACAGTCATCCAACTCGGAATTACAAGTCGGGAATTCGGCCCTTTTTCTAGAGCTCCGACCTGAAGATTGCTGACGTAATGATTCAACCTTGTTTTTTTCCCCTGAGTTCCCAGTTGTCTTGAAAGCAACATAAATCTATAAAATGCCAGACTTTGATGACAAAGTTTGATAACCACCATGCAATCTTCCTGTTCAAGTGAGCACAGCCCAACAAGGTGAGTCCAAAAATGTATACTGTAGCTAAGAAAGTAATACTAAGTGTATGTTGTGTAGTAAGCTTTTAGTACTCCATGTGCCTCACCCTAATAATTTGGTCCCTTTCCCCCTCATAACTTAGACTACTGTTCTGACTTGGAGGTGCACATGTAGCCTATAGCTTGTTTTAGAGAAATATAATCATCGAATATTATAAAAAATAAAATAAAAATTAAGGATTGCCTCTTATCTGCTCCTCAGTGCCTTATGCCATAGTTTGTACATCTCACTTATCAGCAGAAACCACATCTGTTTAAGCAAGTCAGCCATATCAGCTATGTTTTTCTAAAAGGCAGTAAATGAGGCTGAGTGAACTGTTTCGCTGCCAGACAAGGCTCCGCTGATAGCCAGGTGTAGCGGTGGTAAGGATTCACTCCATGATGCTGAAAGGAAAGCTCTGCTGTTGGTACAGCTTTATGTAGGCCCTTACAGTTTGTGGGCACCGTTGGTCACCGTTATAGTGCAATTAATGTATTGTTTAGTGTTGTGTAGTGGCTTTGCTGGCATGCATCCCACATTTGCTAAATCGCCACTGCTCATTAAATGCTTTTAATATTTGTATGTGGTTTTCAAGTCGTTGAAATTAGGAGCTATTGACATTTAAAAATATTTTCTCATGTACATTGTGTATTTTACTGATAGTCCCTAACTAGCCCCGTAGGGTTATTTATAGAATGTGAAATTGACCATGGGCATTATGGGAGCATCTAGCTGGGCGCATCTAGGCAAGATTTAAATAAACCTAACCCAAGGAAAACTGTTCCATAACCTTATTTTCCCCCCTATCACCTCACAAATCTCTGTTTGGGACGATAATTACTTTATGACCAAAATTATGCTATTTACAATTTTGACACTAGAATAAAATGTTTCTGACTCATATCGATGCCAGACAAACTACTTCTCATTTTGAAAATGGCCTTTCAGGGGCAATTGCTCTTTAAATTAGAACTCTGAGACTCTTATGTGACAATTATTTGCTACTCTGTTTCATTGAGTGAAAAAACACAGGTAATCCAACCAGGGTGGGAAATGGTTTTCAGAATGTGACCCTAACACCCAGGGCCCTTGAAATAAATCAACTATTACCTCCATACACTACTGTACAGTGAACAAGTGTGTGCTTCTAACCACCACCATCACCACTAAGCCTGTTGAAGCCTCTCTCCCTGCCTTCTCTCCTGCAGGCTTTGGAGGTTGGCTGTTCCTACTGATGTCCCTATACACTTACCTTCTCCCCTGCGTATCCTTTTATCCCCTGGTCAGTCACAGCAGACACAGTCGCATGCAAAGTGTGAAGGAGGAGAGAGACAGAGAGGGAGAGGAACCGGGGTTAGACAGGCACAGAGAGACACGGGGCATGCATCAGCCTCAGAAGTGGTCAAGGGGAGGGGCGGGGAGGGGAAGGGAGGGGTGGGGAGAGGAGGCTGGGCTTGGCTGGGCTGAAGTCTAGGGCCACGGGGAGCTGTCTAGTGTCGAGACGTACTTTTCTCACAGAAGTAGTAGTGACTGAAGGAAAGGGAGAGGCAGTGAGCTGGGAGCGTGGGATAAGACAGAAAAATAGGACTTCCTTTGAGGAGGTACTTGAGGACCACATAGTAGCTTAACTCCTCTACACTGTGTGAAATATTAAGTGCTCTGCATGGGCTTCACAGCTGGAGCGATGCTGCAGAAAGACCCACGTTGGAGAGGGAGTGTTTTTAAAGCCAGAATTTTCAGGCCACAAACAGGAGTCGTATTTTCAGGCCACAAACAGGAGTCGTATTCACCTCTGGTACGACGACTCAGCAAAACAGAGAGAGCCGAGGTACCGTTATCCATATGTCGCGGTTTAAGATTGCCTTGAAATGAGCTAAAATAAACAAATCAAAATAAATGAGAAAACAAAAAGTCTGCACGCAAAATGGGGGAGAGCCTTCACTTGTCAGTGCAAACTGTTTTCCTCGTCTGTGTGAATGTCTCTTGGCAATTCCACATTCCAAAAACCTCAAAATATAGTTTACACGCGGAATAATAAAAACATGTGAATATGTATCAAGCCAAAAAACGTAACAGATATGAAATATGGGGAAACTGTGTTTCTAATACAAAAAAAATAGATACGAAAATGATTGGCTTTTATAGCAACATCATTATGTTCTAATAAATGAATGAATGAATTGAAAGCTACACGTTTGAGAGAGAGTGGGAAGGGGAGGGGGAGTAATGGAATATTGGATGATGCATTACACAACAATAGAGCATTTTCTGATCTGTGACTTTTGAGATATTTGAGTATGACATTTCAGTGATTTGGCATGTTTGTACGCAGCTAACAAGATCAGCTCCATTAACATGATACAATGTTTGTTAAATGACTTTCGAAGCAGTCATAAGCATGACGTGACGCATTTAAATGCAGGCCATGTCCACACACTATAAGTGCAAATATTAGGTGATATGAGCGGTTATGAATGCCATGACCGCACAAAAGAGCCTTGTTTGTGAAGTTGAATTCTCGGCATTATGCAAACATGTCAAGTTACAGTACAACTACACATCTTTAGCTATGTCAAAATATACCCAACCCAATCCTCATATATCTTGATACTCTGCGATACGTCAGTTTTAATAATTGATGAACGGGCACCAAAGGTTGCAATCTGCAATGGGCAATTTTAAACCTTATAATAATTACACATGCATATACAAAACAACATATTGATTAATAAAGAATGTCAGAAATGTCAGAACATTTCAGAAGAACCTTTATCTGGCTATAGCCTGACCTTTGGTGCCCTTTCTCTTCAGTCTTTTCTTTACAAGTTCAAAGACATTACTCAAGTGTCCTCTATTTGGTCAATGTCCCTTGGACTGTTTCTACACATTACTCGGTTGCACATTGTCATGTCACTCACCATTCTTCCAGGAATTCCCATTGTTCCTTTGTCACCCTAATAAGCAACGCAAAGTCAAGAGGAAAGAGGTAAACAAGGATGATATCTTCTAGAACTACGACAATCACAGCCTGCAGGTTAACTTTGCCAATCGTGAGCTATAGCTTTCATCCTATCATGCCATCAAAATGTCCTATTATGCTCTTCTCAGCAAACACAGACCATGTGTGTGTTTAAATTGATGGCAGACAGTCAGGCCTTAGAGATCAACTGTGGTAAAGTTAAGCCACTGTATAGCTTTGGAACTATTCACAAACATTCTGGTAGGTTGAGCTATTTTGATTCAGGCATGCTCAAACCTGTAGGTTTCCTCATGGTTAGCTACTGTATGCCAGACATTGGAATAAGTCAGTGAAGCAGTGAACCAACGGTGGTCAGAAGACAAGCCTCATCAGAGAGGATTTGAAACAAATGGTTCATAAAAGGGAAACATTATGTCAGAACTCACTAAATAGACTGTGTGTACTTTCCCTTAATCACTTAAACATCAGATGCTTGTCAGAGATGAGGTTTGCCAGCTGACCAGCTTGGGGCCAGCCCCATAAGTCGTTACAACGCACAGCGAAAACAACATGTGCTGGATACCTGAATCTGTGAGGGATGTTGGGTGGAGAGGCCTGGGTTGGACTTCCACTCTCTCTCCACCCCCCCTCAATATAGTATGGACCTAAGTACTAACCCAACATGGGTGGTCATCAATATAAAGCTGACTATCTTTTAGCGAGTCCCACAGGTGACGGCTATTTTTAAGAAAATAAAGAGAAATAGTTGCCCCATAACAAAAAAAAAAAAAGAAAAGATTGTTAATAAAACAAACCGCTACAGCTATGTAAAATGGCAGCTATTTCAAATCTCGCTGTGATTAAAAACAATGACTCCCATGCTGGAGCATCATTATCAGGTCTCTAGAGATTTCATGGCGTAAGGCAGGGCTCGCAATATCATACCTGCTCAACATTTCCCTATATTCAGTATTATGCCTTTATAAGGAGCAGAACGAGTAATTTCCTAGGTCACTTAATGCAGCTTTCGCTCAAACTGTTGATTCCCGAGCATCACATGAACAGCTGGCTCTCTAAACTTTATCCCGCACAGAGCCAAGTCTGTTATTGTACTAGGCAGCATTCCGAGAGATCTCAGACAGAAATCGGATCACTCCCCACTCTATTCCCCACTGTGTTTTCCTTCTATTGTTGAAGTCCGTTGCCCTAAAAAAGACAAGAGTTTAGGTGACCACTTCCACCCCACCCCCTCCCCACCCCCTGTCCCCTCTGACCCCCTCCCACCTGTCACTCTCAGCCTGGGATTTAGAGTTGCTGGGACTGCGGCAGTCTTGAATTCACTGGTCCCTGACCACACTGCTGACCCCCCCCACACACACACACACACACTTAGCAAACATGCATGGATGCATGTCCGTGCACTGACGCACGGACAGACACACACACCCCTGCAGGAGGATTTACAAGTGTATTAACAGGAGTAATGAGACTCAGCTGGACTATAGGCTCGAGCCCAGCACACTCTCACTCCACGGACCGGCTCCACTCACCACCGCTTGCACGGCTGCTGCTTCAGTATACACACACTCAGACCAGCGGATTACTTTAGATGAGGCATGACTGAAGGAGGATGTATAGGGCTTAAAAGTATTATGATAGTCAACACTCATCTTAAGAGTTTGTGGCGTAATGTGATAATTACGTGATGGTTGTCATTGTAGAATAATGAATCAATGGGAATGAGTTAGTGGAAGCTGCATGGAGAAATTGTGAAATGAATATATAGCAGGCTTGAAGTAGAGAGTAGAAAATAGTGAAGTGTTAGCGTGACAGGACCGTATAGAGTTCCAACATCACGCGAGGTGGTTTTGCTCTTTTGTTCAAAACTCACATCTGATATACCACACTCTATGGAAAAAGGGGAGGCATTACTGATTTATATGCAGACAAGTTCCCCCTCCAAAACCACATCCTTTCCAAGAAGAGAGGAGAACACTTGTGATAAAATGTCCAGTTCTTTGACAGTGTCATCAATCAAAAATCCTGGAACTTATCATGTCCGTACTTTGACAAAACCTGTCAGCTAATCTCCCTTGAAAAAGCTCACCCTGTGAGCCTTCTCTTCCGCTTCAAACTGTTTTATGGGCCTGTTTCACCAGTGAGCCTGACAGGACTGAGGGGGGTTCACAGGTTAGAACTGGCAGCTGGGGTCAAAGGTCAGCTCTAAGACGGCCTCCTGTTGCCATGCTATGATGGAGACCATGTGGATTTGACTGGTTGGGAGTTAGTCATGTTAGAGCTGGGTAACCAGGAAGCTGACAGGGACACAGTAAAGCAAAGAGCTAGGCAAAAGAGGGCCTGAGGTGATAACAAAACCACTGCACTTGTGTCTGGGACGCCAGGTGGAGGTCTCTCATTCTTATCAAATTGGGTTCCTAATGGACTCTTTCATAAAAAGGGGCATGACCTTTTCAATGCAAATGATATGTCCAATCTAAATGTATTAGTAAAGACTGCTGTACATCTTATTGAATGGCTGCACCGTTTGTCTAGAAAGGCATTACAATCACACAAGAGGAATGTATAAGTATGCAGATAATGCACTCAGTCTCTCTGTTAAGGAGATATCTCTGAGGTATCTCAGCTGAGAAGCTGTCATAATCACATGTTCACTCATTGGTTGATTGTCCAACTATGCATTTTTTTTCCCAATGATCATTCGTTGATTAGGGAGAAAAAAAATTGTGGGACAAAAATAACTTCTCAGTAGAGAGATCCAGAGAGATCTCAAAACACATAGACCGACAGAAGTTAAAAGACAGTTACCGGAAAGCCTGATCGTCCGGGCGGACCCTGAAAAGGGGTGAGAGAAATGGGTACAACATAAAAAGTGAACGTGACATTATTACAAAGAGAGTTCACATCACACTGAGCCAGGCCAGAATAAAATGGTTTTTGGACCGTTATCGACAGTATTAAGTCATTATTGAACTGTCTCATTGCAGAGTATTTGGATTGTATCCAATACTGTATGTCAAAAAGTTGTTTTCTGTGCTCATTGTATTCTGTCAGGTTCAGTTATAACAGGCAGACACAAAAGAAAACAAAGGCCGCATTCCACAACAAAAGAAAAAACAAATAAAACATGACATCATTTCATTTGGTCTGATGGACCTCATTGACATGAAAGAGACGATAGCATGCTTCTTTAAGTCGAGGATCAATCATATACCACAGCTGTTTAAGTTATGAATTATCTGTAGTATACGGTAGATTCTCATCAACATTAAAGAACATCCAATATCCATTTGTTTCAATCAATCTGTAAATACATGCAAAGATAGGTCTTGTGAGAAAGGCATGCCATGGATTCATCTACGTAAAGCTCTTTATGCAGCTGGTGGCTAACTAAGTTGAATGAAATGTTTTGGGGCGGGCTTAGCGCCTTTCACAAACCAACAAAGCCATGAGGATGTCCGATACAGTGTTCAATATTGCCATGTTCAAGGAGAAAGGAACCTTTCCTCCAACACTGAGTGTTTTGCTCAGGGAACAGAAATCAACGTCTCTTTTATCCGTGCTGTATCAGTAAAGGACACCGCGGTAACGACTGGTTAAACGGGAAGAGGAACCCTTGACATTTCCCAAAGTCACTGGCCATTGTTTGTCCACAGAGGAATATGTTATGTCTATGGAGGAGTTATATGGCTTACAGACTGACATTCTGACTCTAATCTCCCCTGAAAGGCCAACGAGAGTAATGGTTGTGTCCTCTCCCTATACTGAGCGCGTGGGCGACTATTGGCCGGGAAGTCATGAATCTTGCGTCAACAGTCCATCAACAATCCTAAAGGGAAGAGATGTTAACACACTCCCCCATCTCATATCATAATTCTATTTGATCTACTTAAGTGAAGCTAGATTTTATAGATGTTCAAGCTCAGGGGAGTGAATCAAGCTGCTGCTGTTAGGAAGCATAATGATCAGCGCTTCTGTGGAGCACCTTGCATGGCCCTGGAGGTCTGGGGCAGTGCTGAGGTGAGGTGCAAGGCCAGGTGCTGAGTGAGAACATACTGCACATGGGTGCCTGACTGCTTGCCTGCCTGCTACAGGGCCTCTGGGGGCTGTCTGCAGGGGTCAGGGGCCCTACCTCCGAAAGGAACCCCTCATTGGAATTACGCCAGGCACATGTGGCTCCCATTTGGGCCGAGTGCTGGTAGACGAATGAGAGGTCCCCCCCTTGGGGTTTCCGTGGCCCCTGGGGCCCGTCTGTACCTTTAGTAGTAAGGGTGGAGGTGTGGGAGAGTGGTTTGTTTTACTGTAGATCTGAGCTGATTGTAATTTAACCAAAAGGCAGACAAAAAAGGCCACAAAAAGGGGAGACCAATGTACACTTATAGCGTGTCAACTGCGTGTGTTGAGCAGCGCTGAATCTGAGCTTAAGAACGGTGGAGCGATGGAGAGCTCTTATGCTGTTCAGTTTCATTTGAGTCTGAAGGAGTGTCCCATCAACACTGATTGTTTCAGAGTGTGTTAAATGCACGAGGCCAAGCGCCTGTGATATGACCTATGATGAATGATGGAGCATTATATTTTTAAAAGGACCAAAGCCCTCGGTTTCGGGGGGAACAGGAAAGCACCAATTTCATGTCATTTTACAGTTGCAATCACATGGGGTAATTGCGTTAGCTTAATATCCCAATGTAAATAGAGGCTAAGAGTATTTACACAGATCGTCTGGACTAGCGTGTTAAGAAAAGCTGAGGCGATTCATCAAACACAGGGGGAAGCGCCATATTGCTCCCTCTTACTACTGAAAACAAACACTGGCATTTAGTCACAGTGAGAGAGATTCTCAATTAATCCTTGACCTGGATGAAGAAAATGTGTTGGTGATTTATTTATGTCTTAAAATACCCTTTTCATATATAAGCAGTGATTTAAAACGTAGCTTGATCAATTACTTCCAGTGCTATTCCTTATATGAAAGTTCACTTGCAGGTTCATGGAGACCTGTGTGGTAGCGCTATTGTGTCTCTACTGTCTAGCTGAGTGCTTCTAGTATGAATAGCTAATGCATTTCAAGTGGAGAGGTTTTACACCACAGTGCCACATAATGGCACTTAACTTCCAAAAGGATTCCAACCACAACTCAAACCTCCACTAAATAATTTGGAACGTTTCCTTCCTTTGTTGACTTAATGAAAGCAGAAGTGACAGGAATATCTACCCTGTGAAACGCACATCTATTTTTATCATAAGAAATAGCTATCAACTTCATCCTCGTGTAATAGCTAACAATTTCATTATTAAGTCATTACTTTTGACTTGACTGGAAATCAGCCATTAACTTTTCATCAAGTGTGCAAAGCAGCCGCCCAGGTGTGAGTGTTTTTCCGGGAAACCCACAGAGCCCACTCCTCCCAGGCCTGCCTTTCTGTCTCTGGCTATCCCTGGCCCTGGTCTGGCTATCCATCCCTGCTTGGTTGCTGCTGACCAATCAATCACTGCTATGGCCCAAAGCTGGGCATTGACCTTCCTCCCCCTCTCAGCACCAGGATGCAGCTGTCGCAGCTACGCCCAATTTTAGCCCCATGCCCAAGATGTTCCATACATCCTGCCCTCCCACAGGACCTGGGCTAAGACCAGCAGGTAAGCCGAGAGACGCTAGGCTAAAGCTGACATGGCTAAGGGTCCCTGAGTATTGGCAGGATACAAGGGAGACAGGGAAGACGTGCTCTCAGACATCCGAAAGCTTCTTACTTGTCAAATAGAGACACGATTGAGTGGGAAACACGCCTGGTCTCCTGACTTTGCAAGTACCTTTAAAACACTCCTCAGTGGTCCTATGATTCATATTTTCCAAGGAGTGACTTTAAGTTGAAGGCATAATAACATTCACACCCCTGTGTAAATGTACTATTCATAATGTCAAGACCACTTGATATTTCCCTGAGCTGAACCACTAAAATGCTTAGCAGCTGATGGCAGCTGTAATTAATGTGCTGTAGCACTAAATGGAGACTCACTTAAAATGTACATTTGAATAAGGGTAACTGACTAACTGACGAATATCCACAGTTTTCCCACCCCCGCAAACAACGCAAGTAACAGCGACTATAATGACCACGTTTAACGAATTGCCTTGATATGCTCAATGATATGGCTTCAAAACCCATCATGTCGCCACTCTTTACAAGGTCTCTACAAACACACCACACGGCAGCACCAAAAGGGTGCATTTAGGCAAGATTAGGTGCCATCAAACAGAGATATCACTGTACCTTTAAGGACTTACATATACCCATTGCGCACACAAAAAAACACTCCCAAACACAAACACACAGTCACTTTACCACTCTCTGCATGGTCACACAAGGTATCAGCTCTACTTACAGGAGGTCCTGCAAAAGAGAGAGAGAGAGAAAGATTCAATTAGTCATTCAGTATAGAAAAACATTGATCAGGTCATGACAGAAATTGAGTTAGGACAATGTGAGATGGAAAGTTTTTCAAGTGTTCTTCAGTTCAGTTTACTGGTGGTGGTCTGCTTTGGATTTGTTCTGTACCGGTACAATGAGTCACCTCGACAACCTTCCTGCATTTGAGTTATAGAACAGTAAAAATCATGACTCAAAACATCTCAGTTTAGTTAGGAGAAGAGGTTTTTCACCACTTCCATCGACAAAGCACAAATCGGCTCTGTGAAAGTATAGAAGACTTTATTAGTCCAGTGGTAAGGGGAGTTCTTCCAAACCAACATGACCCACCCCACCCGGGCACACACTGGTTGAATCAACATTGTTTCCACATCATTTCAAGGAAATTACACTGAACCAAGGTGGAATAGCCGTTGAATTGACGTCTGTGCCCAGCGGGACAGCTTCTGCCTCACTCATGCTCTTTGTCTTTGTCCCTAACCACCTTCAGAGACACAGAAGGGACTACTGGGCCCGTATTCGCAAAGCGTCTCGGAGTGGGAGTGCTGATCTAGGATCAGTCCGTAAAAATCTTGTTTATTATGACCTAAGAGTTCAAACTGATCCTAGATCAGCACTCTTGAGACAACTTGTGGATACACTGAGCATATAGGCAGGTCATATTTTTTGTGTGTCACATCAAGAAATTTGGTGCATAAAAGTACTCATTTTGGGAGCCGGACTCTCCCTCAGCCCTCCAATGAGACAATCCTTCCTGGCCTTGAGACATTTCCCCTCCCTGGTAGTGTTGGAAATAGTCTGCCTAGCAATTTCTGGATTGATGAGAACAGGGATGGAGAGAGGGAAACTTGGGCCAGGGAGATGCCAGATGACACTACACCGCCTGTAGCATGAGACTGAGGCCAACGCCAAACCGGTGTCGCTCCTCAAAAGCTTCCTCCACACCCAGCTGAGATGAATGCACTACTTATTGCATTTACTTTTTCCATTGTGGAGAGACATCCACACCGACGTGACATTACAGGCAGTTTTCCAGGAACCAGATTAAGTCTTCTCCTGGAACAAGAAGCACTTTCAATGGCGTACCTCTTCTCAGCATGCTTACTGAATCCTGGGAACTGGTTCTTCAAAAATGATTCCCCGAATTAGCATTTTATTTCACTCCTACGTTGGACTCCATGAGCGGTATTACAAATCACAATACCAGAAGTGATGAAATACTAATGGATTCAATGCTTTCTATAAGTAGAACAACTGAGAGTTGAAGTTCTTTAAAGGACAACCCCGATGGGTCACATAAAACTTTAAAACTCTCATCAGAAACACAAGGCAGGCACAGAGGCAATACTCCAGCAGCAGTCAAAGCGTAGGAGCAGGTATATTTCTGACATTATGACCACGCCTTCCTCTGACCTTTTAGAGGGATCATCAGAAAGACCTCAGTCACCAGACAGAATCAATTACCAATTACACATCAAATCACCGGTTTTAGTTTCTCAATGGTTTATTTTGTCTGGTCCTAGTTTAGGACTCTGTGAGTAAAAAAAAAGACGGCTGTCAGGACAATTTGTTCCGGGGGGAATGTTCCCATTAACAATCAAGCCAAGCAGTGGAACTGGAAAGAGAAAAAATGGATCATACGGGTTTTCCAGACTGTTCGCATTAAAAACAACGTGAAAATGGGAATGGAAGCAAGCACATGATGGTTTCTCTGTTAAATGGTCTGTAGCTGGACAAGTAGTCTGCTCAGTGAGGAGGAGTAAAAAACCTGTGGGCTCAGGACACCTAGAACCCCATGGAGCCCCACCGTAATGAAGGAGGACAGAGTCTGAAGGTCACTCTTAATACATCCTTATTATACTGCAAGAAGCTGTCATAGACATTAGAGAAACAGCCCTGAAAGTAATTACTCTCCAAATGGACAGAGGGAGACTGTCAGGCCACTCCTACAGACCTGTGATCATTCTGACATGAGCAATAACATCCAGGAAAAACAGATGATGCAATCAGGGATGACAAAACCTTCCCTTTGAGGGTTGCATTATTTTTATTTTTATGATTTTCTAGCAATTTCTAGCATTTTTCCTAAAGCTTCTCCTTACTGGGAAGGCGCTATTTTGGACTCGACCTTATAGTAAAGACTATATAGTACAAGCAAATGTCAAACCTGAGTGGGTCAAACCCAAAGGAGATGTCTGGTTCCAACCAGAATGGGCGGTGAATGTGTTCCTTTCAGATACGTTTTACTTCATCATAATATACAGAATCAGAACACTCAACTCAATTCCCCCCCAAAAAACACTAAACTAAATTCTGAGAACCCCCCCCACTAAACTCAATTCCTACAACAACAAAAAACACCCACACGCGTATTAAATTGCTTTCTCAAATAAGGTCATTGTCAGAGTTGCCATATAACAGGAGATGACTGATTCCATTGAATGTATTAGGTTTATGATGTTTCTTCACCTGTTCCATTACAGGCTTACAGTCTAATGCAGAGTGGAGGGCAGGTACAGTACAGTAAACCTACCTGGATCCCCATTGTGACCTCTCTTTCCCCTCGACCCAGGAGGCCCTGGTTGAAAAACAACCAGCAGTTAGTTGCACTCCACATCCACTTCAGCAATATCCCTTTACCCAGGCTGGGCCTACTCGTATCAAGCCAACATCTTCACATATTGCACAGTCATTCTAGATCTGTGCTGACTGTGTATTTTCAGCTCTGAATGTCCTGGAAAGGGATATTGGCAGCTTATGAAACTAGAAACTAGAGAAACTGTGCTGAGCTATGTGTAGAAGTGCTGGCCAGCCTTCAATATGCAGCCCAAAAATGTATAATTCAATAAAAAAAGCCAGAAACTAAGCATTGGGTTGCAAGCTCATGTACAGCGCTAAGAGACGGGGTGCTCGCCAAAACACGCCCACCCAGCGCAGGCTGAGTCACTGATGGGCGGAGCAAACATTTTGGGGTGCTCCAATAATTCTTGTGGGGGTGAGCAGCTCCAGAAGAGAAAGCCTAAACCCCTTGCACGTAAGCACGGGGAAGCAAGCATGGACTCAGATTCCAACAGCATTCTGGGCTCACCATCACATCCTGTTGGCTAGGCCAGCAGGCCACTCTGGGACATCTATAGACAACCTTGGTCCAAAGGCACGTTGGGAGGCATGGCGTTGCAAAAATAGCTCATGTGATGGCGCCCACAACACTCCAGTTGTACAATGCAAGGGCCATGAAGCCATAGCTTTACACTCTAAGGGGAAAAGGCAACACACACTCAGCTTGTATACAGACACACATAAAATAGGAAGTTGTTTTGACGCATTTATATCGAGCATGCCAAACGCCGAGCTCCTCCTCAGTCGGACAAAATGCTGTCCAAGTACCACTGACACCTGTTGTCCTTCTTATGTAAGGACCTGAGCTGGTGACAGTCGGAAATGGAGGTCTAATGTTGCCTGCTACACATGCAAACTCTTGGGCGTGCCCCCTCACCACTGATAATAATTCAGAGTGCAAGCATCTACCCAACACTGAGCTTAAGTTTGAGCGATAGTTAAACTACGTGGTTAAAAGTATGTGGAACATCTCATTACAAAATCATAGCATTAATATGGAGTTGGTCCCTCCTTTGCTGGTCTAACAGCCTTCACTCTTCTGGGAAGGCTTTCCACCGGTCTTGACATTTCTGTATGGACCTCAGTTTGTGCACAGGGGCACGGTGAAACAGGAATGGGCCTTCTCCAAACTGTTACCGCAAAGTTGGAAGCACAGAAGCGTCTATAATGTCATTCTATGCTGTAACGTTAAGATTTCCATTCAATGTAACTAAGGGACCTAGCCCGAACCATGAAAAACAGCCCCAAACTATTATTCCTTCTCCACCAAACTTTACAATGGTATTATGCATTCGGACAGGTAGCGTTCTCCTGGCATCCACCAAACCCAGATTTGTCCGTCGGACTTCCAAATGGTGAAGTGTGATTCATCACTCCAGAGAACGCGTTTCCACTGCTCCAGAATCCAATGGCAGCGAGATTTACACCACTCCAGCCGACGCATGGCATTGCACATGGTGATCTTATGCTTGTACGTGGCTACTCGTCCATGGAAGCCCATTTCATGAAGCTACCGACGAACAGTTATTGTGCTGACATTGCTTCCAGAGGCAGTTTGGAACTCGGTAGTGAGTACAGCAACCGAGGACAGACAAAAAAAAATTCAGCACTCGACCCTGTTCTGTGAGCTTGTGTGGTCACTATTTTGAAGGGGTGTTCACATACATTTGGCCATGTAGTGTATGTCTGTCTTGAACTCAACAACAGATGCAAAGATTGTTTTCCGCACAATGATAGTTTCAGCATCACCTCCTCATACAACACCAATAACCCAAACTTTTTTTTGTATGTGAACAGTAAATTGAGCACTTTATCCTGCCTTTTTTTTTATAACCATCCACACTAATTCAAAACTTCAAAAAGGCTCTCATTTCCTTGGCTTGATGCTAAGTTCACATGACCTTTTGAGTCGGTTGAGTACACTGGATCTGAGGCCTTATCGGCAGGTGGGTTACCATCTTAAGACGATCCGTGTCCTGCGATATAGATCCAGGAATAACCTATGGAATTCCAGTGCTGAAAATACCCTCCCAACCCCCTCTTCCTGAGCCAATCTCCTGCATTCTATGCTTCTCCAATTCCCCTTGTAAACACACACTAGTGGCTGGCACAAATGTGACTGTAAGGGTAGTGGAGAGTTCCCAATACACTTGACCAGACAGGGGAAACCACAGGGTTAAATGGAAAAGGCTACAGTGTGCTGTTCCAGAACAGTAAGAACACTGCCTGTTCTAGCCTTGTGTAAGATAGAGCCAGAACCCAGGGGTCACTCTCATTAGACATTTTTAGGTTGACAACCTTGCAGTGTACAAAAGGTCTGCTTTGTGATGTGGTTAAGTCTGGAGCCATGCTATTGAATGGAATGCAGCGGCACTAGCGCTGAAATAGAACACGCTTGGTTCTCTTCCTGCTGTTGAGATTCGTAAAGCCAGTATCTAAAAGCAGCGTTGGGATGGTTGGTTGGCATTTGTATTGAAGATCGCATGGGACAGGTTGTTGCCGGTAGTGGTGATGGAGAGCCAATAGGGGGCACTACTTTCAATAGTACAACAGGGTCTGTGTCACAGCCAGGTGATAATTTAATGATGCTATTTTAGGCAGAAAATTATCAAATGTTCATTATCAACAGAACTTGATCTACCACAAGCACTAAAGGGCATAAATCGCATAGAGCTATAATGCTCATACTACGAAACGTATTATTATTTTATTTTTTTAAATCATGATTTTGAGGGGAAACAAATACTTTGCAATAACAGTCAATTGATTTTTGCTCTCTGACAATTTCCTTTTGCACATAAAGGATTTTCAGTTGCAGTTGTTCAAGGATTTACTGTCATTAACCAGGTCTCCATCCAACCTTTTCACGTGAGTAAAGTACATGTTGGATAAAAAATGTCACAACAGTCCTAATGGAAACAGCTAAATCGTCTGTAAACTTTTCAAATGTCGACAAAACAAAATACATTAGACAAGGTGGGATCTTTTTGAGTCTGTAAAATGTGTTATGCGAGCAATGGCGGCGGAAACGCCTTTATGAGCAAATATTCATATAATAACCATCATATCGAAGTAAACTTGGAGTCACACGATATGTTGTGTGGTCCTCCCACTACGACTCGGGAAAGCATGCAGTTTATTAGGCTACAGATGAAATAAATGATGATGAATTTCAAAGGACGGTGAAAGTGCACGGTGTCGAGCTTGATGCTGCTTTCCAATAAATATCGAGGGTCTTATTCTGGTGACACGATGATCAATGCTTGGCTGCCATTTGACAAATAATCTTGCTCTTTTGTTTAATATAGGATTCTCATCATGTAGATAAACTACCCACACTGTATCTGAGAGCTTTTGGCTACATCGCACGTGCAAAGACCAGAGTGGGCACGTTCATTATATAACAAAACATGTTTTATGACATAAGGATCTGTAGAGTTGAAAATGTGATAAACCCATTTACTTGTAATTTTTATTTGGTACATGGAAATTTAATCGCAAAAGTTATTTTTATGTGCACTACTTCATCATGCCCAGTTTTTCTTTCACGCAAAAAACAACATTTGATTTTAGAATATTTGTATGGAAATCTGTCACCTATTGGATGAAAACCTAGCTACTGAGAGAAAAACCTCCTCTTCTTTTTGAAATCTGGAAAAATCATAACCAAATAAAAATATGACTATATGACTGGTCCAAAAGGCGAGGGAGATTAGTTCTTTGAAAGAATGGGATAGGCCTCTCCCTGCACCTCTGCCGTCCACAGGGAACCAATAAAGATTAACAACGGCCCTATCAGGTTCCCAGCGCTCCACAAAAATGTCACGTCTAGACAAATCAGCAGTTCATCACACACCCCTTCCTCTGCTCATTTCAACTGGTCCTGGGGAGAGTCCTTGTGAAAAGACAGCATGTCTAGAACAGTAGACTGCAAGCCAGAGGGAGCCTATGCTAACCACAGAGATCCAATGCAGAGGTTCCCCGATCCTCTCAGTGTACCCAAAGGTGACAGTTCACAGACCAATTCACAAAGAGCCCTTGTAGAGTTGTTGCCTTGTTAAACATGACTCATAGTTTTAAAGGCGCTAATGATTTTTTGGGGGGGCTCATGTGCCTCTGATGTCATGATATGAGAAAACGTCACAGTGAAAAGAGGGGAGGCCAACGTTCATGAAAAGATGTTCTCTACTACTGCTGAGAGGCAACCGTTAAACCCCACGAGTGAAATTGCTTTGGTTGTCAAACAAAAGCAGAATATTGTGTATACATTTCAATGGAACACAAAACATACACATCCAGACACATTGTCTATGTGTCATTTAGCTTGGATAAGCTTGTTCATGGTTGAAGAGATGGGTGTCGATGCATGACAAACTCTGGTTCCATTAGTTAGTTACCATGGGATGTGGAGGCCATGGGAAAAGAGCTTTAGGTAAAGGAAGTGCAGAGGGAAGTGACCACATTGAACAGATAAATGTAAACACACTGCAATACCAGATCAGGAGAAAATCATAAAATGCCGTGTAAGTTAATCATCAATGTAATAAGCATTACTTTATGTTGCAGGCTATCAATGCTGGGTAACACCAATCAGAGGACCTGCCTTTCACTTTCTGCACACAAATAAAACATCTCTGTTCAGTCTTTCACAACCCGATCCCATTCTGTTTCTTCTTGTACCATTCCTGGAATGTTTGAAAGAGAGAAAATGGGTTGAGACTGAAATATTTTTCCAAACAACTGTTCGACCACAGAACGTCACTAAGCCCTGAGATTAAATAATTACGCAGTGCCTCTTACAGCAGATCACCACAAAGACGCCATTGTGGTTGTGCCAGAAAAGCCACCATTAACCTGACTTTACCATTATTCTCCCAAATTGCTCTCGGGAGGGAGAGGCACACATTTAAAAGTTGAACAGCCCTCCAGACTGGGCAGAAGAAAGGCTTCCTCTTCCACTCCTTTGCAGTAAGTGGTTTAATGGAGGGGTGCATAAATCTCCCTTTGTTTTTAGCAACTGACATATGTTCCTCTATTTAAATCATGGATGTGAAACGGCAACAATTGAATTGTGTCTCCGGTGTAATCCAGTCCCAATGACAGGTTCTGGAGCAGAATCTATTTGAACACCCTCAGTTAGCTGTACCCTTTTAAGCGCGTACATGCAGTATATTAATGAGTTTGCATGTCTAGTGATAAAAAATACTATAAATGTAGGCTGCTGTACATTATAAGGAGCAGCAGTAATGTTGGTGTTCCCATGTAACGAAAACGTTACCCAGAGCATTTGAAACATACAGTTTAAACTATATCATTTGAGAATTAGGTTAAACAGCAGTGCTGCAGGATACTAGGTTACATTTTCCTGAATTGCTAATTCACATAATCATTGTCACTGTCAGACCTTTGGAACTGAGCGTTGGTTTTAACACAATGAGTGCCACAGTAACGCGTGATTTAGGACTTCTAAATCATTTTATACATAGAGCAGTGTTTGTGAAACACGGGTGGATCCCAAAGTGGCCCGGGGCCGGGTCTTTTTTACAAAAATGTCTGTTGAGTCCGAAATAGATTGAGTTACAAACTATTTGTTTTGCTCAATGATGCTCACAAGCTACACAAGAGTCGTTATTACGAACAAACTATCATGGTCCAAACAGACCAAAACAGTTGTGAAGAGGGCACGGCAACACCTATTCCCCCCCAGGAGACTGAAAAGATTTGGCATGGGTCATTAGATCCTCAAAATGTTCTACAGCTGCACCATCGAGAGCATCCTGACTAGTTGCATCACCACTTGGTATGGTAACTGTTTGGCATCTGACCACAAGGCGCTACAGAGGGTAGTGAGTACCACCCAGTATATCACTGGGGCCAAGCTTCCTGCTTACAGGACCTCTATACCAGGCGGTGTCAGAGGAAGGCCCTAAAAAGGATCAAAGACTCCAGCCACCCTAGTCATAGACTGTTCTCTCTGCTACCGCACGGCAAGCGGTACACGGAGAGCCAAGTCCAGGTCCAAGTAGTTCCTTAACAGCTTCTACCCCCAAGCCATAAGACTGCTGAACAGTTAATCAAATGGCTACGCAGACTATTTGCATTGACCCCCTTTTATACGCTGCTGTTACTCGCTGTTTGCTATCTATGCATAGTCACATTACCCCTACCTACATGTACATATTACCTCAATTACCTTGACTAACCTGTACGCCCGCACATTGACGGTAACCCCCTGTATATAGCCTAGTTTCTGTTTTCTTTTTAGCATTATTTTCTTACTTTAAAAAAAATTCTGCATTGTTGGGTAAGTAAGCATTATAAGTAAGCATTTCACAGTAAGGTCTACACCTATTATATTCGGCACATGTGACAAATACAAATTTGATTTTAAGGTAAGGGTTTTTTCTACATAGAAATTCATAGGAAATCCCATGACATAGTGTCTATAATACTGTAATAATCTGACATAGTTGCTGTCACAAATTCACAAATTCCAAACTCCTCACAGTCACTAACTAGTTGGATATTATTTTCCCACAGAGCAACAATTTCTGTACTTACCGCATTGACATAAATTCATTTTTATCAGGTTTCTGCTTTGGCGGACATGACATTTTAATCCACATTTGTCAATAAAACGAATTAATGCAACTGTTTGTTAAATTGTTTTGGTAAAAGATTTCACTGTGAGGAAATATATGAAGATAAATTAAAGTCAGATATAAATGAAAAGCTGATTTTTGCTGGAGTCGTGGGACTAATAGGGTTAATTAGGGGTCACCCTGTCTCCTCTTTCATTAACTTGGGGTGGTAGGTAGCCTAGCGGTTAGAGCATTGGACTAGTAACCACAAGGTTACAATATCGAATCCCCAAGCTGACAAGGTAAAAATCTGTTGTTCTGACCCTGGACAAAGCAGTTAACCCACTAGGCCGTCATTGAAAATAAGAATTTGTTCTTAACTGACTTTCCTAGTTAAAGGAAGGTTGTTCTTTTTTTAAAGGGATCATTTTGGCAATGAAGCCTTTTTTTGTGTGTGTATATCTACAGTACCAGTCAAAGGTTTGGACACGCCTACTCAAGGGTTCTTCTTTATTTGTACAATTTTCTACATTGTAGAATTATAGTGAAGACATCAAAACTATGAAATAACACAGATGGAGTCATGTAGTAACCAAAACCCTCCCCTAAACCAGACGACGCTGGGCCAATTGTGCGCCGCTTCATGGGTTTCCCAGTCACGGCCGGCTGTGACACAGCCTGGGATCGGACCCGGGACTGTAGTGATGCCTCAAGCACTGTGATGAAACTGCTGCGCCACTCGGGAGAGAACAAGGCCCTTTATATACTTCACAAGAGACAGATGATGTCGTGGATCCAATTTTTATGTATCTGTGTCCAGTATGAAGGAAGTTAGAGGTCATTTTACGAGCCAGTGCTAACTAGTGTTCGAGCAATGACTGGAAGTCTACAGGAACAGCTAGGTGTAGACTTCCAGTCATTGAGCTAACCTTAGTTAGCAATGGCTTTAGTTAGCAACTTCCGTCAAACTGCATGCAAATATTATCCACGAGTTATCAGCGAGTTATCCACGAGTTTATCAAACTATGGGGAAGTAGATAAAGGGCCTCATTGTCAAAATCCCGAACTATCCCTTTGGTAGTGGGTTTGCGTTCAAATTGCAAGTTTCATTCAGGCTGGCATGGTTCGCTTTTGTACGGATGTAACTGTTGATGGACTTTAAGGCCATGAATTAACAGCACACAAAAGAGACACAGGGGGAAAAAACTATTTGGCTTCACTGCCAGACAAGGAGGCCTTTGAACAGACAGGAATGCCAATGGAGAGGTAGAGAGCACACACCACATCTACTGGTCTGCAGTTCATCTCACAAATAAATCGAAGATTAAAAGGAGGAAGAATGTATTAAAACCTGCCAGATCTGACAAACGCTAAAGGAATTAGACTACAACTCACTATACAACTGGGAAGGATCGCGGGAAAATGGGAAAATCCACAGAGCAAATGCGTGCTGGGTTTCAGGAGTTTTTACCAGCAAACTCCGGATAAGCCTCCTCAACGCCTTCTCAAGGATGCTCCCACTGTAACCCTAGAGGGCCCTACTGTAGCTGTTAAATAACCTTCACAAGTCCACGGGCCTCTGTCATGAAAACCAATATGCACTACGCACTTCCTAAGCTGTTCGTCATCAGCCAAAGGAAACAACCCAGTGGAGTGATTTGAATACGTGGCTTGGACGTGGCAGCTACATTTCATTTGCTTATGTTTAAAATCATCAGGAGTTATTTCGACATATCCTGTGGTTTTTGGACCGGGGCCCGAAGCGGCGCGTGGGTTTAGTGTTGTCAGAGGTGGAGAGTTCTGTCTGCCGGGGTCTAATCGGAGGGATCTGGCCTTGGTACAGCTAAATACAATGCTTAGCAGAAAATTAATGGAGCAAACAGCCTATGATAGATGATAGGGAAACTATGTGTTAGGGCTCTAATGATTTCCTGTTGTCTGATGGAGCAATTGCGATCGGATTATTTACCATGCCCACTTCCCCAAATAAAAGGCTACGATCTTGATATCATCTCGGAAAGCTTAACTCAATCTGTCTTAACGGTTTGCCACCTAAAGGTTACCTCAAAACCAGTACCTACATTTGGATTAGTAACAATGACATTCATTTACAGTACCTCCTCTCTTACAGCCTCTAATATTAGCCCTGGCATGTGTGCATGGTGGGCCATAGAGCACACGACTGTTAGCTACTGCACGTAGCTACTGTGTTAGCTACTGCACAGACAGGGGGCGTCACCGAGGGGAAACCCCACCACTTCTTGACCTACGAACACATTATTTACCCAAGACAAATGGCAATGTGGGTAAGGTTAAAACAACATCTTTACAACGAGGGGCTAAAAAGTCCACCATTGACATTGGAAAACTTGTGCTTGTGCTAACACGCATTGTGCAAGCTAGCATTCCTTTCTTCAACCTTTCAGGGCTAATGTATATGCATATGCGCAGACGACCATGCTGAGAGACTGATCTGAGAGACACTAGGCGTGTGTTATTGTTTTCAAAATCTGATGAATGAACCAACAGTTGACCCCTGTAAAAACAGACCTGCAAAAACAAACTAGGTGAAGTACAGTTAGTAAATCATGTCAACAGGTCGCCAAGATACATTACATGGCCAAAGGTAGGTGGACACCTGCTCGTAGAACATCTCATTACAAAATCATGGGCATTAATATGGAGTTGGTCCCCCCCTTTGCTGCTGTAACAGCCTCTGATCTTCTGGGAAGGCTTTCCACTAGATGTTGGAACATCGCTGCGGGGACTTGCTTCCATTCAGCCACAAGAGCATGAGTGAGGTTGGGCACTGATGTTTGGCGATTAGGCCTGGCTAGCAGTCGGCATTCCAATTCATTCCAAAGGTGTTCGATGGGGTTGAGATCAGGGCTCTGTGCAGGCCAGTCAAGTTCTTCCACACCAATCTCAACAAACCATTTCTGTATGGACCTCGCTTTGTGCACGGGGGCATTGTCATGCTGAAACAGGAAAGGGCCTTCCCCAAACTGTTGCCCCAAAGATGGAAGCACAGAATTGTCTAGAATTTCATCCTTGCTGTAGCGTTAAGATTTCCCTTCACTGGAACTAAGGGGTCTCCTCATCCACCAAACTTTGCATTCGGGCAGGTAGCGTTCTGCTGGCATCCGCCAAACCCAGATTTCTCCATTGGATTACCAAATGGTGAAGCATGATTCATCAACCCAGAGAACGTGTTTCCACTGCTCCAGAGTCCAATGGTGGCAAGCTTTACACCCCTCCAGCCAACGCTTGGCATTGTGCATGGTGATCTTAGGCTTGCGTGCGGCTGCTCGGCCATGGAAATCCATTTCTTGAAGCTCCCGACAAACAGTTGACGTGCTGCCATTACTTCCGGAGACAGTTTGGAACTCGGTAGGTAGTGAGTGTTGCAACCGAGGACAGACAATTTTTATGCGCTATGCGATTCAGCACTCGGCGGTCCCGTTCTGTGAGCTTGTGTGGCCTACATCTTTTGTGGCTGAGCCGTTGTTGCTCCTAGACGTTTCCACTTCAAAATAACAGCACTTATAGTTGACCGGCGCAGCTCTAGCAGGGCAGAAATGTAACAAACTGACTTGTTGGAAAGGTGGTATCCTGTGACGGTGCCGCGTTGAAAGTCACTGAGCTCTTCAGGAAGGCCATTCTACTACCAATGTTTGTCTGCGGAGATTATATGGCTGGGTGCTCGATTTTATAGACCTGTCAGCAATGAGTGTGGCTAAAATAGCAGAACTCACTCATTTTAAAGGGTGTCCACATACTTTAGTATATATAGTGTACATATAATTTCCCCTATATCTATGGCTTGGAATATTTTGTTATGCCTGCAAATGAGTGTTATGCATACATTTAAGCTTACATGATGGATTTACTGTAAATAACCTTTGCTTGGCTCTGACCACAAAGGGTTGATGCAGTTAGCACATTACAGTTCATGACATCAGTGGTCCATATCTCTCAGTGTGCTGCTGACATATATCATCATTTGGTCGAAATCAAATAACAGCTTGACTTCTACATGGCAATTAGTCACATTCATAATCCCTCCAGCTCTTAAACCAACCAAAACAAACTTGTTACGTTCCCCTTCCATATATGACTTCTCTCATCTTTCAGGGCTGTGTTAGACAAATGCATTTGGCCAGCTATGTCACACTGGTAATGTGAAAAAGCACAGACATCAGAACTCCCCTAGGACCACCGGGTTGGAGGCTCAGTCGCCACTTCAATTCATAACCAACCACTCTGCTGCCAAGTGCAAAAATGAGGTGCGATGTCGATTTGTGGAGCCAATACCTCTTCATATTGGGTTACCAGGAGAAAGAAGGGGGGGGGTCTTGCTGTGCTAGACATCATTAAAACAGAAGCTCCAAGAGCATACATTGGTTGCATTGCTGAAATAAATAGGAAAGAACTTAATGTTTTAACCATGTGTGCTAAAGGATTGGCATTTGGCCAGATACAGACAACACATTGAGTCCAGTGTTAAAAGGGGCTATCAAACTAGTATTGCCTTTTAACTTGAAGAACAGAGCCAGTGGCATCAACAATCCATAACCTTTTTTATCTATTTTTTTATTTCACCTTTATTTAACCAGGTAGGGCAGTTGAGAACAAGTTCTCATTTACAACTGCGGCCTGGCCAAGATAAAGCAAAGCAGTGTGGCAAAAAACAACAACACAGAGTTACACATGGGATAAACAAAATTACAGTCAATAACACAATAGAAAAATCTATATACAGTGTGTGCAAATGGCGTGAGAAGGTAAGGCAATGAATAGGCCATAGTAGCGAAGTAATTACAATTTAACAAATGAACACTGGAGTGATAGATGTGCAGATGATGATGTGCAAGTAGGAATACTGGTGTACAAAAGAGCATTAAAAGTAAATTAAAACAATATGGGGATGAGGTAGGTAGTTGGATGGGCTATTTACAGATGCAGCGATCGGTAAGCTGTTCAGATAGCTGATGCTTAAAGTTAGTGAGGGAGATATAAGTCTCCAACTTCAGCGATTTTTGCAATTTGTTCCAGTCATTGGCAACAGAGAACTGGACTGTTGGCTTTGGGGATGACCAAGGAGATATACCTGCTGGAGCGCGTGCTACGGGTGGGTGTTGTTATGGTGACCAGTGAGCTGAGATTAACGCGGAGCTTTACCTAGCAAAGACTTATAGAAGCGATGGCCAGCCGACGAGAGCATACAGGTCACAGTGGTGGGTGGTATATGGGGCTTTGGTGACAAAACAGATGGCACTGTGCTAGACTACATCCAGTTTACTGAGTAAAGTGTTGGAGGCTATTTTGTAAATGACATCGTCGAAGTCGAGGATCGGTAGGATAGTCAGTTTTATGAGGGTATGTTTGGCAGCGTGAGTGAAGGAGGCTTTATTGCGAAATAGGAAGCCGATTCTAGATTCAATTTGGGATTGGAGATGTTTAATATGAGTCTGGAGACTTTACAGTCTAGCCAGACACCTAGGTATTTGTAGTTGTCCACATATTCTAAGTCAGAGCCGTACAGAGTAGTGATGCTAGTCGGGGAGCGGGTGAAGGGCAGCGATCGGTTGAAGAGCATACATTTAGTTTTACTAGCGTTTAAGAGCAGTTAGAGGCCACGGAAGGAGTGTTGTATGGCATTGAAGCTTGTTTGGAAGTTTGTTAACACAGTGTCCAAAGAAGGGCCAGATGTATACAGAATGGTGTCGTCTGTGTAGAGGAGGATCAAGGAATCACCTGCAGCAAGAGCGACATCATTGATATATACAGAGAAAAGAGTCTGCCCGAGAATTGAACCCTGTGGTACCCCTTATAGAGACTGCCAGAGGTCCAGACAACAGGCCCTCCGATGACACATACGGTGATTACGGTGATTGACAGAGGCGAAAGAGGCGAAAGCCTTGGCCAGATCGAAGAAGACGGCTGCACAGTACTGTTTTTTATGGCGGTTGTGATATTGTTTAGTACCTTGAGCATGGCTGAGGTGCATCCGTGCCCAGCTCGGAAACCGGATTGCACAGCGGACAAGGTACGGTGGGATTCGAAGAAGGGCAGGGCAGGATGGATATAGGTCTGTAACTGCTTGGGTCTTTAACCTATCAGCTTAAAGAGACCAAAACACAGCCTGGGTTTGATTATAAGAGGAACAGCCCCGAATTGTAGGTCTACAAATCTGGAAAGGGAAAACAGTGTATGAGCAAACAATATTTGACCTTGTCTTATCTCTACAGTGGCAAGAAAAAGTATGTGAACCCTTCGGACATACCAGGATTTCTGCATAAATTGGCCGTAAAATGTGTGCTTAAACTAATAGCACAGACATTATTGTATTGTTCTTGTCTATATTGAATACATAATTAAAACATTCACAGTGTAGGTTGGAAAAAGTATGTGAACCCCTAGGCTAATGACTTCTCCAAAAACTAATTGGATTCAGGAGTCAGCTAACCTGGAGTCCAATCAATGAGACGAGATTGCAGATGTTGGTTAGAGCTGACCTGCCCTTTAAAAAAACAAAATTCACAAGAAGCGTTGCCTGATGTGAACCATGTCTCGAACAAAAGAGGTTACAGAAGACCTAAGAATTGTTGACTTGCATAAAGCTGGAAAGGGTTACAAAAGGATCTCTAAAACCCTTGATGTTCATCAGTCCACGGTAAGACAAATTGTCTAGAAATTGAGAAAGTTCAGCACGGTTGCTACTCTCCCTAGATCTTGCTATTCTGCAAAGATGACTGCAAGAGCACAGCGAAGAAGGCTCAGTAAGGTTAAGAAGAATCCTAGACTGTCAGCTAAAGACTTACAGAAATCTCTGGAACATCTCTGTTGACGAGTCTACAAAACGTAAAACACTAAACAAGAAAGGTGTTCGTGGGAGGACACCACGGAAGAAACCACTGCTGTAGAAAAAAAAACATTGCTGCACGTCTGAAGTTCACAAAAGATCACCGGGAAAATATTCTGTGGACAGATGAAACTAAAGTTGAGTTTTTGGAAGGAACACACAACACTATGTGTGGAGAAGAAAAAGCACAGCACAGCACACCAACATCAAATCCTCATCCCAACTGTAAAGTATGGTGGACAGAGCATTATGGTTTGGGGCTGCTTTGCTGCCTCAGGGCCTGGACAGCTTGCTATCATCAACAGAAAAATGAATTCCCATATTTATCAATTCATTCTGCAGGAGAATGTCTGTCCACCAATTGAAGCTCAACAGTTTTGTAAAGAGGAATGGTCCAAAATTCCTTCTGACCGCAACTACAGAAAACGTTTGGTTGAGGGTATTGCTGCCAAAGGAGGGTCAACCAGTTATTAAATCCAAGAGTTCACATACTTTTCCCACTCTGCACTGTGAATGTTTACACGGTGTGTTCAATAAAGACATGACAATGTATAATTGCTTGTGTGTTATTATTTTAAGCAAACTGTTTGTCTATTGTTGTGACTTAGATGAAGATCAGATCAAATGTTAGGACAAATGTATGCAGAAATCCAGGTAATTCCAAAGGGTTCGCATACTTTTTCTTGCCACTTGGATATTTGAGCAGAAAAGACTGTCAGTGGTGATCAAATAACTGCCACTGCCTGGGGTAGACTTCACGTATAACAGAATGTATCCAGGCCCTGATGCTGGAGCTCTACCAGTTGGACACCAATGTGCACTGAGTCCTTGAAGTGTTCCTGCAGCCCGGAGAACAGAAAGATGAGCTTGTGATTCTATCTAAACTCCTGCCGGGCCTATTTTCCTCACAGAAGAGCCGCCGCTAAGCTTGAGTTTCAGATACTCTGAATTAACACCCCGTTTACAAACTGCCCCGTCTCTCTGATTTCAGAGGGGTTGGGGTAAATGCGGAAGACACATTTCAGCTGAATGCGTTCAGTTGTACGACTGACTATCCCCCTTTCCCTCTATCTCCCTCATTCCTACCTCATGCCCCCCCCCGCCTCACCTTATCTGAGACCCCTGAAAGTTAGAGAGGAGCTAGAATTAGGAAAGCATCCAATGGTAAAGCCACAGGTTTGCAGCCACATTTCTGTTGCAATGTCAGGAGCTGAGAAAAGTTCCATTGCACGAAGTCATTAGCATGGGCACCTCAATGTGTTGTAAAATGTTGGAAATTGAAACATTAGTCAGAGCAGCGGATCCTGTGGCCAAACAAATGAATCAAATACACTGAGCTGGGATGGCTGTAAACAATCTACTAACGTTTCAAAAACAATGCAGCAACACTTCATTGATTCACTCTTCATTTTCGAGATGTAAAGTGTTGCTGAGTTTGAGACATAATCAGCGAGGTAATGAAAATAGGAACTGTGCAAAGAAAAGTGGTCTAGTGTGGGTTCAGAAAAATAAAGTAATATGTCCCGTCTGTCTACGAATCACAATTTGGCTCAGTCACTCTGTATTTTTTCCATATATATCTTTATTTTTTTATTAGTGCCGCTATATAATTTTTTACAAATTATGACGAAGCACATTCAGACCAAGAAGAAGCACTTCAGACCACAGGACATCACTGCACTTCCTCTGAGAAATGGGAAAGTCTATACAGACACTCCTGGTACCCAAAACGTATGACGTACAGTATGTTGCGCAGAGACAGTTGAATTGGGACAAGCGGATTCGGTTCAGTCAATTATCCCAATGAGCCCTCCCCAGCTAAGCAGTGGTATGCTTGTGGCAAGAAACTTCAGAAAAATGTGAAACTTGTCTGCCGAAGTTGGGACATGTTCAGAATCATTCAATTTTTTTCCAGACTACAAAAGCAACAACTGTGCTTTAGCTGTCACCCTGGCCAGGTATTAGCTACAATATCTAGCTACTTCCCTCTAAACTACTACAGGACAGCAGTGCTTGGCAAGCGGGACTCAGGACACACTGTGCCCCCTGTGTTATTGTGTTTCCGGCATGCAGTGCCCACTCTCCTCATTGAGTAGTCAGTAGACTATCATGGTGACATCCAGATGGCTACTACCAATATTACAAGTTATTTATCGTGTAGGCTGCTACCTTCCTCGAGATATAATCAAGTGGGATGGAACGAATTGGCCACGTTAGCTACCGCCAGCGACATGCGATACAGTTGCACGGTGAAGCAACTGCCGCACAGTGGGAGGCAACGGTGGCCTTGATACAACATTGTTGCACTGGTCGTTCACACTGGCTTGTCGTTACGTTAGCTAATTGACATGTCATGGTGATATCCAGAGTCCCAGCTGGTGACCAATACTACAAGTTATTTCTCCCATGCCCCATCGAAAATAAGCATCACTTTCATTTACAAGTTTTAACTAGTGCCATGCTGCTGTTGTTGCCAGCTAGCCAACATAAATTAGCTAGTTGGGAAGGGCTCATCAGGGCGACTGACTGAACCGAATCGATTCGTCTCCACTCGACTCTCAGCTGCATGGCATACGTCATCAATTTGAGCACCAGGCGTGTCCATATAGCCTCTCCCGTGAGAAATATCAAAGCGTGTGTCCCAATCAATTGTCTATTTATGTTCCCCACAAAACAGGATATGAAAAATAAACACAGGCCTGTTGAAGAATGACATATCCACTGCAAAGACAAACAAAGTGAAAACCCAAATCACATGAAAGTATCGGGTTTCTTCCTTGAGAAGGTGGAAGCCTAAATGGGAAAAACAGACTTGGCCGCGAACACAAGCGTACGTCCAGCAGAGTGGAGTAATGACTGACAAGACATTCTCACATACCTTCAACTCACAACCCCCTTGAACCCCATTTCCCCCTTCCCTTCCTCCCTCCTCGCTTCCCCTTTCAACCAGAAACAGAAGCTCTGAGATTTGAACAAGAGATCTGAACAGGAAAACAAAAATAATCATGAACCATGCATAATGCTGCTTGTAAATTGTTACTGCTATGTGCACCGATCCCTACGGCTTAGTTAGTTATTAAGGACTGTTGCCGGGGACATGAGAACATTTTCTTCACCGCTCTCCGTTACATCTCTAAATAAAACTCTATACAACCACACTGGAGTAAAGGACCACAGTAATGATCTCTGAGCTGTGTGACCAAATAAAATTGACATTTTCAGAGAGTAATATGGCTGGTGACCTGGTCAACATGAAGGTGGGTAGGATCCCCTAACTTTTCTTAAAACTTCTTAAAGCATTGTTGGTTAAGGGCTTGTAAAAGTAAGCATTTCACTGTTGTATTCGGCGCACAATTTGTTTGATTTTTGATTTGAAAAGGTGTCCGAAGAAATGATCCGGTTATTATTGGATTAAATATTTGAGGTGAAAAAATAAATTCTGAGTCTGAGGACTCAATTGAAATGGGATGGTAGCGTGTTCATACTTCTGAGCACGGCAGAATCTTTTGTCCGATATTTGCGTCACATTGCCACGGGGATGCCAAAGGGGAGGCAGCATTCATTCTAAATCCGTAGAGATGTGGAGAAAGCTGAACATCTTGTCTCAGTCTCATCTGTCCCTGTCTGACCGTAACTACAGACATCACTGACCAGAGTCAGTTCCCAGAACCTGCTCAGTCAACACAGACATTCACCACTCACTCTCACTCTTTTTCTCTCTTTCCAGATGTCTTCCCCTGCTACACAGAATACAGACCTGCTGTGATCTGCAAGAGATGTGCTACACATCCACTGAATGCTCAGACAGAAACCTCAGCAAACCTCACCCCCCCCTTCACCCGACCAAACCCCCAACAGAACACACACACATATAAACAACTTCACCCCTCTGCTGGGTATAAAGTCACCCTATAACCCCAGCTGTGAACCCCTGAAACCCAAACCAGTTCTATTCCAGGGGTCCCCCTGAGAGTGCATCTCTCCCATAAACCAAACATGCCCTAAACCCGCCTACTGGTCTCTCTCAAAATCATTGCTGACGCTGGGCTCAGACTGGCAGGTTGAGCTGCTATGGGCCTCTAGGCCTGCCCTGCCAACAGCAGTTGTGCTCCATGGATACGGGTGACATGGACAAAGGGGTGGAGACGTTTGATTCCGATATTGCTTTCCAGGAGAGTCAATCCAAGGTGCATAGACTCCAGCTCACCCTCATTTTGGGAGACAAGACCCAGATCCTTTTGCTCCTGGGAACCCACAAAAAAGGCCAGAAAACAGGAAACGGACTGGAACGGCTCCCTTAAAACACAGACCCACACACGTTTACAGCTTCTCCACAAAGCGTCAATGCTTTGCACAGATCGATTCGATCGAAAGTGCGTCATTATGTTCTAAAGTGGATGAAATCGATGTCCAAACAGTGTCTAAATACCCAACTAGTAGGTTTGTATGGATGCACATACCATGACTTTACACATACCCACCATTGTGAAGAGACCCGTCACGGTACACAGACCCTAATAAACCTCTGTAGCGTAGTGACCTTTATGTACACACACACACACACACACTCAAAAATCCTTACACTACATCGCTAAACGGAGAACAGGCCTTATTTGTCCTCCACTGTTTAACTGGAGCATATGGACTCTCTCGCAGTCCACAGAAGAAATTAGGCACGTCTCGTTTCGGGGGAACACTCCCCTACGGAACAACAGGGCATTCTAAAACAGGGGGAAGTCAGCTCTTCGTAGAAAACATGTCCAGACCCTCTCTTACACTCTCCTCTAAAGGCTGAACAGGCTCCACTCAAAAGCCAAAGTGATCAACTTCAGGTTGGTACAGCCTCAGGCTAGGCATGGTCTTATGAAAAGGAATCTCCTTTCACAGCACAGGAGGGAAAGCTCAGGGAATTCTGAATTGAAGTCCCATGTGAAAAGGTTGGTCAGTCAAAGGGAATTAGGGAATTAGATGTGGTCATTTTTTTTCAACAATGTTACCTATTGTGTATTATGAGGGTATTGAGAATCATTTCATTCTTAGTTTAACTTGAACATACATTGGTGTTTGATTACACTCAAAAACAAACTTCCCACTTTCTAGACATGCAATAGTAGAATTACATCATTCACATTTGCACCAGGACCGTTCAATCAGTCTCCAGCTACTTCTCCCTACTTCACCAGATCCAAATTATGACAATTGTCTGCCATATCCATGGCTACCATTCATCTTACCACGGTCATCATCCCTGACTGTGGCAAATAAGGCCTTTCAATGTAAACCATCCATGATCTGAAAGGGGTGGGGGTATATGGCTGCAGGGCGGTCACTTGCCATGCACTTCCAGGAATTATAGACTTCAAAGCATGAAACATGGGACCCCAGGCCTGACGTGGACGCCAATAAAACGATCCCAAATTGCAATCCTTGGGGTGATAACTCAAATCTGGAGGTTTCCGGAACAAAGGAAGCTCCAGGATATAGAAGTGGTCCTCTCTCTGATGGTGCTGGCTGGCGCTGGTGGCCACATTGGCTCACAAACCATCTGCTGTTTGATTGTTAACCCCAGAACAAAACAGTTCTGTACGCAACACCCGCCCATTCTTCAGCCCTGCATCTCAGACCGGCCAAGCAGAACCCTTGACCAAACGCCCGCCATCACTACTGCAGTGCCTACCTCCACTCAAACTACTGCCACATAGAAATAGTGCTGCCAGGGAGTCATGAAATCCAATTTTGGCTCACTGGAGCGAGACCGATTCACCATGGATACACAGTGGTGTCCAACCCAGCTCTCTGTTATTACCTCATAATCTGGGAGATCCATGTCACCACGCATCAGTAATCACAGGAGGGTCAAGTGTAAATACTGAACAGCAAAGACAGATAAAGAGGCCATATCTTTAAGCTTCCCAATTCACTGACATAACTGTGGTTTTGTAGCTCTCTTAGACACACAGTAAATATTATGGTGGTAGTGTAGGGCTGTTTCACAAAAGGAAACTTTGGTAACTAGGTCAGAACTGACATCACAATTTGGGCCAGGGAGATGAACCTGTTGCCAAACACAGGTGTTTGCGTATTTCTCACATCTCCCCCAGTCCATTCCATTCCAGAGTCATGGACACCCATGAACCGCAGCCAAACATTTCCGACAGGCCTGGGACAAAGGCCCTGAGACAAAGGCCCTGAGACTGTTCCATGCTGCCTCCACTGCCCTCTGGTCACACAGCCCACAGGGGCTCATAATGATGCCTCAGTTTTGAAAAAGTAGAGCATCCTTTTTTCCCAACATGATTTCAAACACAGAAATCTGACGGTATACCTGTCTTTGGCATGTCTCTACCATCTAGGCATCTTCAGTAATTGAATGTGTTCAATGTATTCTAGATGGCCACTGTTACCATGGGCGAGAGAGAAACATCATTTTTTACTTTTTCGCTTCTCCCCTCTCCGACCAACACCCAGTTCTGGATTAGACTCTATCAACTCCCCCCCCACACACACACGCACACGCAGAGGGGTCTAATCCTGGATTACTATGAAGGGCCTTGACTGGCTGAAAACACTACTTTCCCCCTACCCTGCCCTGCGCCCCCCCGTCCCCACCATCACTACCTCGACCTGGCTGTGAAAGCCTGTCTACCCCTCCTAGCCTGGCCCGGAGCTGGGGGGGGGGTGCAGCACTACAGTAAATGATGGTATCAGGTTTGGTGGGTCTGTGCCTGGTAGAGCAGAGGGGGTGCTTTCTCTGGAGGGTCTTTTAGATTTCACCGGGAGGTCCAGCTCTTGGCACCAAAACAGGGAGGGGGAAAGCACTGGCCATGTCAACTAAAGAGCCACACATAGAAAGGGGAATAAACATGGACCTTCAAGTCCTTATTTATGCATTTACTATCCCAGTCACAGATTTTGAGGCATTTCAAGTCTCTCTCTGAAAAGAGCCTGAAACCTCCAGAGACTTCCTTATCATTCAGATTAAAGGGGACCTCCAACAATTAAGCAGCTAGCTACCCTCTCATTCACAACTCTGAACATGACTGTTTTGGGAGAGTGGCCTGTCGGAAGTACACTGGGACAGAGGCTCCCGGGGTCAAAAGAGCAGACTCGGGTCACTGCACAAATTTACACCAAATCAATTTACACAGAACTAATTTACACAGTGTATGTGACCTGTACACTAAACCCTGCTCTCAGATCTAGACACCATGATCGAGAACACTAACTCTTCTTTTGTCTCGAACACAACACATACACACATATACACACACACACACACACACACACACACACACACACACACACACACACACACACACACACACTGACAGTACAAACATTTAAACACATATCTGCCTGACAACCCACTGATGGGCTGTTATGTAAAGAGAGGCCACCGTTGCTGGCTTGTCACAGCTCTCCAGCACTGTAAATAACCTTGTTAATCTTGGGGGCATCAAACGTCTGTTTAACGGCTAGATGAGCAAACCAACTGTCTGGATTGGGGCCTTTTTCTCCCAACCCCTGGCACGGCTTTCTGTTAGATCGCCCCTCTCACCACCCCCCTCCCCCCTCCCCTTCTCTTGGACTACAGGCTCTCTCATTTCACAGCTGGGGAAGTCATTGTGACGGGCTGGTGTCATCATCTCCCCTCTATCACAGCCCCAGGGGGACACAGCAACAGCCCTGACCTCTCACCCCTCGATAAGGGCCCAGAGATACAGAGCCAGATAACCTTAATTGACAACAACTGACAATGCCCTCTGATATCTGATGGGATGTGACATTATGACTACTAGGAACTACAGTAGGAAGTCAATGTGTCTCTTCGTCGTTGTTGTCTCGTTCCACCAGATTTCAATTATTGTTTCATGTAATTTCCCAACAAGAAGCGTGGGTAGACATTTTCTCCTTCCTTTGAATGCAGGACTCTGGGAAGCCTTAGCTGTGTTGACAGGCCTGCAACCCTGACAGACAAACCCTTCCCAGGGTTAGGGCTTCTAGGCCCTGTAATTGACAAGTGCCCATTATACGTTTCTGCTGTGTGTGAGAGGGGCAAATGATTAGCCTTACACTACGTTTCTGACCTCTACCCTCGTCTCCCGCGATACACTTTCCCAGACCTCCACCGCACAGCCCATCCTCTCCTCTTTTCAAATGGCTCCCTTTGAGTTCGTTGACATGGATGGATGGATGGATGGATGGACTCAGACCGCACCAGGAATGGCCTTAACAGGTCCTCTGATGATGCAGAGGTGACAATGATAAGCCATACTCAATATGTAAGTTGTGAATGAACTGTCTGTCTCCAATGGTGCCTGAGCAGAATTCTGAGGTAACTGGCATCTCATGTAACAATGGAATCCCAGCAATTTAAAAGCCTCTCTCACTGTTTCTCAGTTAACCCTGTAAGTCAACCAGAGTCCCCCGCTTTAGGCTTGTGGTGGACCGACAGCCAGGCCAGGACCCAGTGTCCCTGTTAAATGTATAGAGCTCCTCCACATTTTTCTCCTCACCTCAGAGAATTGCGGCTCTAACGTCTTTACAAGCGGAAAGTGGAGAAGGAGCTCCTTACGTGGGAGCAGGAGCATTCTTTGACCAGAGAGGAATCCAAAGCACTCTGAACTTACTTCCAAGTCAAAAACAGCAGCAAAGCTTCCCTTGAAGGTGGAGATCTGATTGTTTTCTTCAGGAAACAAGCTTTTTTTTTTTGTGTACGAACCTTTCAATATTTTTTTTTTTTAAGTCAATTGAGTGTTGTGAATCAAACCAATTACTTACAATGATTTATTTGTGTTGAAGATGTCACACAACTTAACCTCTCTACTTCGAGGACTCCAAGAAGCGTCTCTTCAGTTGGATTAAGTATGGTACCTCATAGGTGTACTTCAGAATGTAACAACAATTCCGTGTATTATGACAGCAGGACAAATGTTTAAAAAAACACGTGAACATCCGTGTCCTTTTCCTTCCTCTGTTCCAGCAATGACGAACTCCAGAAAGGATCAACTCTCAAGAGCAAGGGTGACAGACCTGCAGAGTAAACAAAATTAGAGAGAAATACGAAGACCTGACCTTTTCCTCCAGTCTCCTACACTCCAAAAAGGAAATATTAATACTGTGCCCTAGGAAGTCCATGGATAGGCCAACTGAGCTACAGTTCACCCTAAAACAACACCTTTTCCATTTAGAGAAGTCTGAAAAGAAAAAAGCTTCAGATGTTTTTCACAAAACAGCTTGGAGACGGCATCAAGTTGTACCAACTTACCATCACAAGTGGTTTAGATCACCAACAAAACAAGCTATTTTCAACTTGATTGAGTTCTGCAATTACAATATATTTTATATTTTGGTACATGTATCATCTCAAAGGTACACTTACAAAACCATCATATAATTCCCTTTAGATATCGTTAATGTGTGTGGGTGTGTGTGTGACTGTCTGTATCTGTGTGCGTGTGCGTGTGTGTGTTGAGGGGGTCCTTGGTGAGGTAAAAGCAGTAAACGAAACTGGCAAGGAGGAGGGTGACAGTTTTGGCAGAGCGGCCAACATAAACAAAGAAGAAAAACAAGCTGTTTTCAACTTGACTGAATTCTGCGATTACAATATATTTTGGTACATGTATCATCCCAAAGGTACACTTACAAAACCATCATATAATTATCTTCAGATATCGTTAATGGATGCGTCCGTGTCTGTCTCTGTGCATGTGTGTCTGTGCGTGCGTCTGTGTGTGTGTCTCTGTGTGTATGTGTTGAGGGGGTCCTGGTGAGTTAAAAGCAGTAAACCAAACTGACAAGGTGGAGGGTGACAGTTTTGGCAGTGAGGCCAACATAAACAAAGAAGAAAGAAATGCAGCCTATCTGTTTAATGGGCCTAATTAGCTCTTAAGGTTCCGAAGAGGGGTGTAAGGGGTTACGGGAAGGGGGGCAAAGCGCTGATGGGGGTCAGCCTGAGCACAAAAACATCCGTTCCCAGCAGAGCAGAGCAGGCCTGCATACCGCTTGAATCTCTGAGCCGACTAGGTGAAAAATCTGTCAATGTGCGCTCTGGATAAGAGTGTCTGCTAAATGACTCAAATGAAAATGTAGACACATGTCTACACATGAGAGATAGAGAGGGTTTGAGAGAGAGAGAGAGAGAGAGAGAGAGAGAGAGAGAGAGAGAGAGAATGTGTGTGTACTCTGCCTTTTACAGGGCTCCAGTATACATTCCCAAAGTGATGGGGAGTAATTTTAACTGGGGGGTGGGCAGGGGCAGAGGTCAAAGCGACCTGTAAGAGATTCTTGGGCCTGAAATGGATCCCGCTCCCCTCGACTGACGGCAGCCCTTTGGTGTCTGTTTGTGATGCAACTTAACTCCTCCATGGAGCAGGGGCCCTGCTAGCTAGTTGCTATGTTCCAGGAAAAGCCTGTGTTCTGAGAGGAACCCTTGTATGACTGTGATAGGCTGGCCTCTAAAACTCCTAGGAGAGACACTCCTTATGTCACTGGTATTCCTGACAGAATGTGTCACTGTGAATATAAACATACAGTATGGGGGAGAACTCTGTCGATACCTTCTCTACTCGACGGAAATCCATTACTGGCCTTTACAAAGACTGGGACTGAGCTAAAGTAAGTATGTAATACTCATTCAAGTCAAATCGGGTAACGCGGGAAATTGTTTCCTTAACTTTTTTTTTTTTGTTGAAATACGCAGCCCTGCAATTAAAGTAATATTAAGAAATCCACATTTTTACCAGGCCATGTCACTGTTTAAAAAAAGTGACCCCTATAAAGTGGCTGTGTGCGTCACAGAACCGGTGGGTAATGGTTTCATATGAAAAGGCAATTGAACATAAGAGGGAATAGCATAGGCCAAGCCCCAAGGCCTAAGTCTACGAAATCAATGCCTGATGTTAACACAAAAGCAACAGGTAACCCATCTATGGGAGCCCTTTCTCAGATTTGACATCTGGAAAAGTCCTCATTTGGTATAAAGACAGGAGGAAAGCCAGGCTTTTATTAAGAAAGAATGATCCCGTCATTGATTTGACCTTGATTTAAAATGTCTGATACTTCAGAAAGGTAAAGAGCGCTCTCTGATGTGACCACCATTGCCTATACGTTTGGCCATTTATATGTTTTGAAAGCCATTTGCCTGTATGCGTATATGGAGCATTTGCAGCGCCAGGCACAGGAATAAGTCAGTCAAAAGAAACATAATCCTAAAATTAGAGGGAGCACTCTGATTCGGATCCCTTTAAAGTGCAGTCAACATCGGGTATTAGTGTGTCACGTCACATTTGTTGAAGAGTTACATTTCCACCGAGTTTCCACTCCAACATAAGAGCAAGCTCCCCTCAAAAGCCTTCATTTTTGGGAACATGGAAGTAAAGAATCCCCCGTGCTGCTAGCTTTCTTAGGCCCTCCTGTACCATGGACTGGAAACAAGTAGAGAGAGGGTTAAAAAAAAAAAATTGTACGTATTGACTGCATGGTGCAAATTAGCAACCATTAGATCTCTTGTTTGTTGAGGGGAAAGCATTACGGACAACAGTGGTCACGACATGTACTTTTGTCCCAGATGTAGCATCATATCCTGTACATCATATCCAGTACACCAGAGGTTGTTTTACAAAAAAAAAGCACAGTACTTTTGGTTTGAGGTGAATGTGTAATGAACCATAGGCCTACACATGTCAATAGAACCCAGTTATAATATGGTCAAAACCACTTCAATAGAATCACTGACACAGCCTTATCATCCTGTATATTAGCCTACTATCATTAGCAAAATGTGTCAGGCAAGAGAGTGTAAAACAGAAACGTCTCGAGCGAAACTCCTCCTTGCCTCAAGAGAAGGGCAATATCCATCAAAGTTACAATGCTAAATAAACTCATTCCCCTCCGATTGGATGTTGATGTTTCAGCTGGAGAGAAACTGGCAAACACAGAGGTATTGGAGGATAGTCCTGGAGAGATTTTTTTTCCACCAGAACATAATATTATTCAAGGTTCCACTCCCTTGCCCAATCAGAGTGTGATGTGAAGCAGATGGCCCACTTCTTCAGCCCCATTAGACGAGAGGAATACTCATCCACGCTCCTAATAGCCCTTATTAACAATCAGCAACGAAGTGCTGTCATTTGGCCAATCTGCTAGCGAGTTAAACACGTACATTTACGCAATCTGTCTTTGGGAGGTGGCAGGGTGCCATTCTACGGTGTACGATGTCTCTTCTTGCCCAAAAGCTTTCAACTCCCTAATTACGCCTGAACTCCTAAAGGTAATACGTGACCTTCGCAAATGAGCTACTGCAATTCCAACTACCGTTGCCCCTCCATAGCCGACGGGAGATACACAGAAATACTGTTTCCCCGCTAAATTTCAATGAAATGTGTTGCTGTTGGCAACAGCTCTGTTAACATACATGTGGGACGCTGGCTGTGGTGATGCTCTGATGCCCACAGGAAGTCTGGAGCGAGTGAGGGGGCCGCTGTGGACGGTGTCAACATATAGCGGGGTCCTAAGGGCCCGGGGCCACACGCTCACATGACACCTGGTATCATGTTTTGGCCCATATTTCCTGTAAGCACAGTGTCTTAATAAGTATCTTAATATGACAAATTAGGTAAGTGTAATCAACACGTCTACACAGGCACAAAGGGCATATTCTGTTGTTATTGTTGAAAGCAACTGTAAAGTATATGCCACGTTCAAGTACCTCTAACTGTTGAGGTGGCTAGTTGATACTTTCCAATCACGACACAGAACATTCTCTGAAGTATCAAAGCTGCCAAAAGCAACAAGAAGCAAAACAAAAACTTTTCAGCCAGGTAAATGTGGATAATCTCTATTGTACAGGGAGAGTAAAATTACTTGACAAAAACACCTCAGTATGACTTCTTCCCACAAAGTGGCTTCAGGGGCTACAGGGGACATGATTAGCTTTCCAAGGCAGCAGCTTTTCTGTGGTCTAAGCAGTTCTCAGGCTCTATTATATTTCATGCTTAACTCCCAAGTATAAAGTTATGGAATTCTCCGTGGACACAGATAATAGATAATATGACCCCCCGAAAAATCCTGTCAAAGCAACACCTTGCTTTAGAAGTGTTGTATTGCCATTTGACAGATTTTATGTTGCAACAGTAGTTACAGGTGACACTGTCATTGAGTTTGAAAACACACAGGGACTAATTATCAGTGTCAAATGTCGGAGGTATGTGGTTGTGAACAATGTGTCAGCAGCAATGTGTGGAATTCAACCAGGACCTCATATACACACACTGTAGTTTGACTGACTCGTTCAGTGAGCCAAATAAATGATGGATACATTCCCACTGGGCACACTGCGTCATTTCAACATGGATAATTGGGTAATATTTGGTTGAGACATTGATCAATGAGATTACAACCTATATTAACCCACTCAACAACAAAAAAAACTATTTTTAAAGCTATTTGAATTTCCAATGTGTTATCGCTATGCTTCCAACCATCTAAAAGCACAACCAAATTCCAACGAAAAAAAACAATGTCTGATTTTTCTAACCCAAATGTCTATCACTGCACTTTCAACCATTTAAAAGCAAATGGGAATACAATGCCAGAAATATTTTGTTTATTTATACAACCGATTCATGTGATATCACTGTGCTTCATCTAATAGCAGAACCAAATGACCTGGATTGCAGTTGAGATTACATTAAAAGTACATGGTGCAAGTGATCAATGCTATTCGAGATTCTGCACAGATTATGACAGCCATCGTGAAGCGCTCCACAGGCCTGTGATGACCTATGCACGCTAAATTGAACATGCACGATTTATATGAGTACATAAGAAGGAATGTATAGTTGCAGTAACCTCAAAATGTGGCCATGGACATGTTACTCATTCTAAGGTTGAATGTTACATTAGTTTGTAAAATAGCCTTAACTTTAGGCTATTTACTGTATTTCAAAATGAATATTGAGTTGTGTTGACAACCAAATATCAACATAGGGGGTGTATCTACTGTTTGGACAGTTCCATCTGAGCCACTGGCTTAATTCCATTCATTAACTTTTATTCTTGCTTGAGTTGGAGACATGATTCCAAAATATTATTTGTTAACTTATTATCTTCTACTTGGATAGTTCCATCTGTGCCACTGACTTAGTCTGGCTTTAATTCCAGTTGGTCTACAAATGAATATTTGGTATGTTGGATTCACGTCTCCATCTCAACCACTATAAATAAAGTTTGATTAGACTATTCTTTAACATAGATTTTTGGTTGAGATGGAGAAGTGAATCCAACACACAAATATTTAAAGCCAGATTAAATCAGTGGCACAGATGAAAATATTTGAAGCTAAAGGACTCTCAGACCATAAGAAACAAGATTCTCTGGCCTGATGAAACCAAGATTGAACTCTTTGGCCTGAATGCTAAGCATCACGTCTAGGGGGAAATCTGGCACCATTCCTACAATGAGGCATGGTGGTGACAGCATCATGCTGTGTGAATGTTTTTAATCGGCAGTGACTGGGAGACTAGTCAGGATCGAGTTAAAGATGAACGGCGCAAAGAACAGAGAGATCCTTGATGAGAACCTGCTCCAGAGTGCTCAGGACCTCAGACTGGGGCAAAGGTTCACCTTCCAACAGGACAACGATCCTAAGCACACAGACACGACAACACAACACAGGAGTGGCTTCGGTACAAGTCCCTGAATGTCCTTGAGTGGCCCAGCCAGAGCCCAGACTTGAACATGTCTGAAGAGACCTGAAAATAGCTGTGCAGCAAAGCTACCCTTCCAACCTGAAAGAGCTTGAGAGGATCTGCAGAGAAGAATGGGAGAAACTCCCCAAATACAGGTGTGCAATGAGATTCAAGATGATTCTGTGCTTACAACTTTGTGGCAACAGTTTGGGCCCTTTCCTTTTTCAGCGTGACTATGCCCCCGTGCACAAAGTGAGGTCCATACAGAAATGGCTTGTCGAGATCAGTGTGGAAGAACTTGACTGGCCAGCACAGACCCCATCAAACACATTTGGGATGAATTGGAACGCCGACTGCGAGCCAGGCCTAATCACCCAACATCAGTGCCCAACCTCAATGATGCTCTTGTGGCTGAATGGAAGCAAGTCCCCACAGCAATGTTCCAACATCTAGTGGAAAGCTTTCCTAGAAGATCGGAGGCTGTTATAGCAGCAAAGAGGGGACCAACTTCATATTAATGCCCATTTTGGAATGAGATGTTTGACAAGCTGGTGTCCACATACTTTTGGTAATGTTGTGTATTTTATTTGTCTATGTTGAAATTTGGTTACCATGAAAAAATAATCCTGTGGTTGAAATTTCACCCTCAAAACAACAGTTGATGACTTAGTTCAAATCCAATTTATTTTCAACGTAGATTCCACATCACAATAAGTAGACAAATTACGTTGAAACATTGTTGATTCGACCTGTTTGTGCCCAGTGGGTTCAGCTCAAACCAGTGCCAGCTATTTTGCGATACTGGCATTCCAACATGACTGAGATCTCTGCTTCACAATCAATGGAACAAATCTTGCAGCGTTTCTGTCTGATATCTCCCCTCTGTTTAGACTGGGGTCCCATTGTATTGAATTGGTAGGAGTTTCTCCCATTTTCTGAGCCATCTGCAGAACTACTCAACCCTCTCCAAACCCCACATGTGAATTTGAAATTGTAGCATAGATGTTTGTATTTGTTGGTCTCCATCCAAAGAAAATGATCCATTCTTTGCTCTTGCTAAGTTTTATGTTTTTAGATTGTCACATACATAAGTGCATGAATGTTTATAGGCCAAACTTCTGTACTGTTCTCCAGAACACTGGAAAATAGCCCTGGTATTCCAGTGAATCCTCTGAGAATGCAAGACTCAGGAGTTTGAAAAACGTATTGTCAAGGATAATTGATACTGGGAAAGGAGCAATTTATTTTGGCATAATTCACCACAAATGTTACCGTTGTTTTTTACTGCTAGGCACCCTACCTGTTTTTGCATTTCTAATGGCACCTCCTTTTCTTTGTCATGAAAAATATGCACACTGCACCAGAGTTGGCTATCAAGCTCATTTACAGTTGAAGTCTGAAGATTACATACACCTTAGCCAAATACATTTAAACTCAGTTTTTCACAATTCCTGACATTTAATCCGAGTGATAATTGCCTGTCTTAGGTCAGTTAGGATCACTACCTTATTTTTAGAATGTGAAATGTCAGAATAACAGTAGAGAGAATGATTTATTTCAGCTTTTATTTCTTTCATCACATTCCCAGTGGGTGAGAAGTTAACATACACTCAATTAGCATTTGGTAGCACTGCCTTTAAATTGTTTAACTTGGGTCATACCTTTCTTGTAGCCTTCCACAAGCTTCCCACAATAAGTGGGTGAATTTTGTCTCGTTCATTGTAACTGAGTCAGGTTTGTAGGCCTCCTTGCTCGCACACACACTTTTTCAGTTCTGCCCACACATTTTCTATAGGATTGAGGTCAGGGCTTTGTGATGGCCACTCCAATACCTTGACTTTGTTGTACTTAAGCCATTTTGCACAACTTTGGAAGTATGCTTGGGGTCATTGTCCCTTTGGAAGAACCATTTGCGACCAAGCTTCAACTTCCTGACTGATGTCTTGAGATGTTGCTTCAATATATCCACATAATATTCCTTCTTCATGATTCCATCTATTTTGTGACGTGCACCAGTCCCTCCTGTAGCAAAGCACCCACACAACATGATGCTGCCACCCCCGTGCTTCACGGTTGGGATGGTGTTCTTCGGCTTGCAAGCCTCCCCTTTTTCCTCCAAACATAATGATGGTCATTATGGCCAAACAGTTATATTTTTGTTTCATCAGACCAGAGGACATTTCTCCAAAAATAAGGATCTTTAACCCATGTGCAGTTGCAAACCGTAGTCTGGCTTTTTTTATGGCGGTTTTGGAGCAGTGGCTTCTTCCTTGCATAGCGGCCTTTCAGGTTATGTTGATATACAGGTAGGACTCATTTGACTGTGGATATAGATACTTTTGTACCTGTTTCCTCCATCATCTTCACAAGGTCCTTTGCTGTTGTTCTGCGATTGATTTGCACTTTTCACACCAGTACATTCATCTCTAGGAGACAGAACGCGTCTCCTTCCTGAGCGGTATGACAGATGCTTGGTCCCATGGCGTTTATACTTGTGTTCTATTGTTTGTACAGATGAACGTGGTACCTTCAGGCGTTTGGAAATTGCTCCCAAGGATGAACCAGACTTGTGGAGGTCTACAATTTTCTTTCTGAGGTCTTGGCTGATTTCTTTTGATTTTCTCATGATGTCAAGCAAAGAGGCACCGAGTTTGAAGGTCGGTCTTGAAATACATCCACAGGTACACCTCCAATTGACTCAAATTATGTCAATTAGCCTATCCGAAGCTTCTAAAGCCATGACATCATTTTCTGGAATTTTCCAAGCTGTTTAAAGGCACAGTCAACTTAGTGTATGTGAACTTCTGACCCACTGGATTTGTGATACAGTGAAATAATCTGTAAACAATTGTTGGAAAAATGACTTGTGACATGTACAAAGAATATGTCCTAACTGACTTGTCAAAACTATAGTTTGTTTAACAAGAAATTTGTGGAGTGGTTGAAAAAAAAGTTTTAATGACTCCAACCTAAGTGTATGTAAACTTCCGACTTCAATTGTACATCTACAGTCTAGAGCCCTTGGCATGTTCCAAGAAAACATAGAGATACATTCATGTAAACAATTCCTTAATCCTCTAAGGTCACCGCAGCAGGATGGCATTGTACTGTATTGTGTTTTCTACCGATGATTAAACTTCTCCATGCCAAGACAGTCAGACAGACTCCACTGCATTCCATCCAAAGCAGGCTAACTATAATTGTTCTGGTGGCCCATAGGTGGAACCTGGAGGCCAGTTTGAATTACACCTCATTTCACCTCTATGTATTCACTATCATGCTTGTATTTGTAAAAGCACAAATTAGTGCTCACTGGAGGCCAACTCGAGCTGAATGACCATGCATTTCCTAAAAGCCAATTCACGCAACATGCCTGACTGAAAACACAATGTGAACCTGGATACATACTGTAATATGTATATATCTATATGTACATAGAGCACAAGTACTAATTCAGTATGTGTCTGATTCACTGGTATTTATAGTTCCCTCCAAAAAGTATTCACACCCCTTGAATCTTTCCACAGTTTGTTGTGTTACAAAGTGAGATTAAAATCAATGTAACTGTCCCCCCCCACATATTAGAAAGACCTTTGGCAGTGATTACAGCTGTGAGTCTTTTGGGGGGTAAGTCTTTTAGAGCTGTACAATATTTTCCCATTATTATTTTTAAAATTCTTCAAGCTCTGTCAAATTGGTTTTTGATCATTGCTAGAAAGCCATTTTCAAGTCTTGCCATAGATTTTCAAACGAATTTAAATAAAAACTTTAACTAGGATACTCAGGAACATTCAATGATGTTTTGGTAAGCAACTCCAGTGTAGATTTGGCCTTGTGTTTTAGGTTATTGTCCTGCTAGAGTGAATTTGTCTCCCAGTATCTGACGGAAAGAAGACAACCAGGTTTTCCACTAGGATTTTGCATGTGGTTAGCTGTATTCCGTTTCTTTTTATGAAGAAAAAAAACTCCTTGCCGATAGCAAGCATACTCATATAATGATGAAGCCACCACCATGCTTGAAAATATGAAGAGTGGTACTCAGTGACGTGTTGTTGGATTTGTCCCACACATAACTCTTTGTATTCAGGACAAAAGTCAATTCCTTATCCAAAAATATTTCAGTATTACTTAAGAGCCTTTCTGCAACAGGATGCAGGTTTTGGAATATGTTTTGTTTTTTCTGTACAGGCTTCCTTCTTTTCACTTTTCATTTAGATTAGTATTGTGGAGTAACTACAATGTTGTTGATCCATCTACAGTTTTCTCCTATCACAACAATTAAACTCTAACTATTTTAAACTCACCATTGGCCTCATGCTGAAATTCCTAAGTAGTTTCCTTCCTCTCCAGCAACTGAGTTGGGAAAGATGCCTGTATCTTTCTAGTGGCTGGGTGTATTGACACACCATCCAAAGCATAATTATTACCTTCACCATGCTCAAAGGGATATTCAGCATCTGTTTTATTTCTTATTTTTTACACATCTACCAATCGGTGCGCTTCTTTGCAAGGCATTGAAAAACCTCCCTGGTCTTTGTGGTTGAATCTGTTCACTGGAATTGACTAGTCGATTGATGGACCTTAAAGTCAAGGGGTGTGAAAAGTTTCTGAAGGCACTGTATATCAGCACAAAAACGTTCAATATTACATCCAGTATACACATTGCAGAGAACATACTCTCTATATTAGCTCAACCTTTTCTCAAATTCAAAAACGGTAACAACAGGAAGGAAATGCCCATAATGCCATTTCTTGTTCTTTAAAAAAAAAATGTGGAAGTGAATAGTTAGCTGTGAATGTTCTACAAACAAGATGCTAACAGGTTTAGGATGTGAATTATGTTGTAGCTGGACCAGTGGGAGGGGAATCAGGTGGCAGCAAAGCTGCTCTTTGGTCAGGACCAGACTGTTAGAAACCAGATGGCCAGCTAGCTCTACTGTGCTCTACCTCATCTGCCTTATTAAGTCATCACCTCTCTTCTTCCTCTCTTTCTTTCTGTGCCCATAAGATCACTCCCTAGTTCTCTCTCTCTTTCTCTGTCTGCAGCAGGCAACAGCCCTCTCGAAGCATGGCCACACACTGGCAGCTGCGCTGAAAACTAATCATGGGCGAAGAAAGGGGATCCGCCAGCCCCTCTTCCTGTCAGCAGAGATGTCAAGGTGAACTTGGGGACTCCTTAAATAACCAGCCCCACAACATCTTCACCCCCACCCCAGTTTACAAGGGCAACAGGGATCTTGTTGAACTACATTATCATCTGCAGGGAGAGTATTTATTTTAAAAAAGAGGCTCTGGATTAACTGGCTTTACTGCACTGGGTTAATTTAGCTGCTGTGTGTGTGTGTGTGCTCACTCCCTGTCTCTCCTCTCTCTCCTACTTTCTCTTGCTTGCTTTCGGTCTCCCTCTCTCCCTCTCACATATACACACACGCACAAACATCCCAGCTCTCTTTTGATCCGATGCTAGGTGATGCATCGATCTGTCAGCAAGCAGGCTATGGTTATGCTCTGAGTGCCCAGCGTGCCAGTTGGCCAATGAGCGCCACAATCCTCAAAGGGAAACCGGCACTGGAGCCACTCTGACAAGTGTTTGTAACATGGGCAATAAAAAAGTCATAATGTTTGCACATAGCGTAGTCTCCTCAAGCGGTCCGTCTCCTCGAACCAGGTCCAATTTAGATTGATGGACAAGTACGGATGAACTCTTTCACTGCTAATGTAGGGAATGGATTGTCTTCATAACACTGACACATTTTGATACACAAGATGTGCATTTAAAATCTGTATTTAAAACTGTACTTTCTTTCTGTGCATTCATTCAAATACACAATCTCTAAATATTGTCAAACAAAATAATATTATTCGAAGGGAAATAAAGAATTGCAATTATGCATTATGCTATTGTGCGTATGGAGAACAAGTGTTGTTGGACAGAGTTCTGCCTGTGTCATGCAGTGCTGTGTGCCTGTCCACATGCTCAGCCTCAGGCCAGATGGTGGCTGTGTGAGGGCCTGTGGGTGGCAGCGCCTGCCTGCCTGGCTGGCTCCTTCATTGCCCAGTATTCTGTGGGTAGCGTGGGCAGAGAGGGGGTAGAGTAGGGATCTGCTTTGCCAACAATGCAAGGCTGCCAGCTCTGTGGCAGGGGGTTCTGATTACACTCTCCTCTGTCTCTGGATATGGCTTCCCCTCGGACCCCTGCCAGGTAAACTGCCAAAGCCCACTTCCTCCCTCTCGGGCAGCAGGTATTAAAGGCCTTTATCCCCTGCCCCCTACCTGCTATCCCCCATTCCCTGGGATTAATCCTCCCAGATGGATGAGATGTGAGCTCGCACCCTGCTCTTTTCCAAAGTAATGTGGAGAGGATAGATCCACTCTGGCCTAACTGTCCCCAGGAAGTTGTCCAAACAGTGCCAGTGACATACTCTTCCAAAGATAGACCCCCCGACCCCATCCCGGTTTAGCCTCCCATTCACTCTTCCCCTCCCTCCTAGCTCAATGTTGGTCACTACTGTGATATCAAGCCACAAAGCAGCTAAATTCAGGGAGTTATCTTCTTTGGTGAAGCGGAAATGCAATTGACAAGAGGGGGGTGGGCTCGCTCTCTCTCTTTTCTCTTTTCCCTGACGTTAGATCCAAGAAAGTGCCACTTAGCTTGTCGGCCAATAATGTGTTAATTGAAGTCAACTCTGGAGTCGAACTCTGGCAACATGGGCCTGGATCAATCTCCCTGTCACATAAATTTTCCTACACTTTGACAGATTATTAGTTACTTGTATTAATTTGGTGCAAAATATGAATAGGCCTTTATATGAATGTCATTAATTTGCTACAAATATGCACAAAGCCACAATTTCTCCATCCGTGCCTCCTCTGATGGCATAGATATCAATGTAAACACTGTTAATTATACAGTAGTTTCTTCCCAATGTCCCTCTCATTGTTACCAAGATCATCTCATAGTATAATCATGTTTATGAGGATCTCTCCTTGAATTACCTAGACATTTACCTACCTTTGAGAATGTTTTATTTTTATATATAAAAAAATATATATATTTCAGGGACTCTTGAAAGTCGGGACAATCCTTGTCCAGCAGGGAAACTTTATTTTTATAGTTGCCATTTTTTTGTGGGGGGGTTGCATTCATTGAGTTTAAAGATTACATTTAGTGGAATTTTATAAGGGGAAAGTTTTGCTTTTGGAACTTTCATTTTTTTCCTCAATTTTTATTAATTTCCATGTCGGCTCTATGCCCAGAAATGCTCTTGTCCGGAGCAAAGGATCCCAATTCCAAACTCTCTTTTTATTAACATAAATGGGCAATAATGAATATTAACTGAAGAGGATGGTATGTCGTTTCTTGCAATAGCCCTCTCTGACTTTGAAGAACACATCTCTCAAAACTGATTTACCTCTCGATAAAAACCACAAACATCCAAGCCATTAAACATGTCTGATTTCCAGCCAACCAAAACAACAGTCCTCGAGCCCAAGGCTTTGTGAAATACTATAATCCATGCTGCTAAGAATACAACTGTCGTTGTATGTGGCATTGGTCAACATGTGACCATTAACATGAGGTAATTGAATGGTGACACATAGAGGGTCTTACTCACCCCCTCGCCATGTTTAGCTATGGCAGCATGTGATGCTTATTACAAACTCAGGGATGTACAGTACACATCTCTGCATACCCAGACGGTTCATGGGCACAACTCAACCAACGACCATGTCTGACTTTTTATATCCGGAAACTTGGTATGAGACAACATTAGAGAGTCATCAGTGTTAGAACGACATTGAGGGAGTTGTGTTACAAATTGTTATAAAAATCTAGAATCATGACACAGTGTAAAGGAAAACTGAAATGTGCAAAGCACGTTAGCTAACTACCCAGCTCCGTTTAGCATGTCCTAGAGAGAGGTACATTTTCACAGCTTCTCATGAAACATGTCAAGCTCAGAATAATACCTAAAGTCCTTCAAGTGAAATACACACACTGACCCTGGTTAAAAACATCCACTCAACACCACACTATGCAGTCTTACAATATTTCAACCGTAGTTCATTTCAGTCAAGCAAAGCTGACGAGGTCACAAAATCAATCAAATACTACATCTGTTGATTTTTTTGAGGGACAATTGAAAAGCTCTTCAGGACGAAAGCTTTCCTCTAAAGGCATCACAGCAACCATGACTTAAACCAGCCTTTCAACAACATCTAAAGCCTCCTCTGTTTAATTGAACAATAGGTGCCTAGGTTCCTGTGTCTGTACAGGGACTCTTGAGGACCAGGGGAGGGCTTACTATACCTCGTCATCGCCGGGAACTGAAAATAAACAAATGAATCGGAGCCATGCGAACACTGTGTTCCGCCTTGATTGAAGCCAGGTAGACACTGGGAGCACTGTATAGCCATATATACATACACATATCTGACAATGCACTGCATCATTGTCCTGAGGGCAGCCTGCCATGCTGAACCGAACCGGGACCTCTGTCATTGTTAAGGGGCCATTTATAGAGAGATGCATGTTGGGGGGACAGTTGTTGAACAGAACAAATTGATGAACAGTATGGATCCTGCCCTAAGGAAAACTTGAGATCCTCAGGCTAAGATGGCATTCTTCATGCTTCGGTGAGATGGCATTTGGAACTGTCGTATTCATACCCTGACAGACAAAAACCAAATGCAAATTGTTTCATGAAGTATATTCAGGAATGGTTAGCCTGAAATATTTTGAAAACATCCCTAAAAACGCCCCCTCCCCCAAAAAAATGAAACAAGGCCTCAGATGTACATTTAAGAGCCTGTTTCTGAGGTGTGTGATAAGGAACGACCAAAACAGTCTCCAGATAGAAGGCTCTCATACCTGAAAAGAAAGGGTTCCTCTCAGAAGCTCTGACAGCGGGTCCACCTTAACTGGTTTTTACGGGACCTCCAAAGACACTTACCGGTCAGTTAAGACCCTGACATCCTACAGACAAGACAAATTAGCACTAATATGTGTACGCTCTCACCTCCACTGGTTCTCACAGGCCTGTTCCCGCTTAGGCCCACTCGCACGCAGGCACACACACGCGCACCCACACAAACACAAACACACAGATACACTCTTCACTACCTAATTACTTAATGACTGACAGCTGAGAAACAGGTGGGCTTGGTGACTGAAGAACCTTTCAGACACAAGTTTTCATTGTCAGACACAATGCTTCATGCTTGCCCGACAGCCCAAGATAATGTATGTTCCAGAATATGTGGTACTAATCTAATATACTGGCTCCATAGGTGCAAGCTCTCTGTGGCATACTTTTTCTAATGGAACAAAGACAGACGTGATTTGTTGCCAGGTCATTGCTGTTCATTTCAGTCCACTCATACTTTAACGACAGGGTTAGTTGTGTAGCGGATGTGGCTAGTTATCAGTGGGCTGTCGTGCCCTGTCGTCCCTGCCTAGGAATGCCTTGATGATGGTACCTCGTCACACCAGCTTGCACCATTACCCAATGTGACACAAAACGCCTGCGCTGCCGACCACCGCCAACTGAGTCCGAAATACACCAACACCTGTCGTCATTATGAAGCTAGCCTGAGGGCACAAGTGCAAAAGGAGGGCAATATTTGGCATGTACAGGATCAGGTGTACAGATAGTATATACCAGTGAAACCTGTTGGATCCTTGCATCTGTCGCCCCTCCTAAAACCCAGACAAGGAATCCTGCATTGTGTGGCAGTGCCACAGCTACTGCATCAATACAATCTTCCCTTAATGGCTTTGATCATGTTTGTTTTTTCCCCCTCCAACCTTGCCGTGACATCTTTAGTGTTTGTTTAGTTTGCTTTGTATCGTTAATGGCTGTCGGTTACACAATTTCAACAATAGAAGCCCATACAAACAAGTCATCAGTACCCAACATCAATCCCCAGTGAATCACAAAAGTGTCATTACATTCACAGGGTGTTATAAAGCAACTGAGAGCAACCTAATTTAAAGTCCTTCTCTCATTATCCGTTTATGGCATGGGTGTTGCACACTGTTCCCATTGACAACCAAAGTACAGTGAATGACCGCAATCAATTATATATATATACATATTTATATATATGTTTATCTCATATAGCACGTCTCTGTAATGAAATTATCTTGTTTATACCATGTAAGCATTTGCATCTGTCATGTGTGAATGTTGCTGTTCATGTGTTTACTCTTGTTCTCTTTATCTTATCCAACTTGTCATCCTTCTGGAAAAAATAAAGTAATTCAATTCAATATCACACTTAGAAAGAAAATCGTTGAATGAAACGTTGCTATAGCAACACCATTATACAAAAACCCTCACTGCAGTATTATGCTTTTAGAGAACTTTAAAGGTCCAATGCAGCCATTTTTATATCAATATCAAATCATTTCTGGACAAAAATAGCTTTTTATCAAAACACTATTTCTCAAGCAAGAATTTTGCTAGGACTGTCTGGGAGTGGTCTGAGTGGGGATGAGAAACTTAAAACTTGCTTTCATTGGCAGAGAGGTTTGGAACTCTCCTTGTTATTAGTCTATTAACCAATATTCAAGTGAAGCGGCAGGTACTGTAGTTGAGAGGTTGGACAGAGGCGAGCCAGCAACCGGAGAGTTGACAATTCGGGAAGTGGCGGGAAGTGAGTTGGCAACCGGAGGGTTGCTGGTATCAAATCCTAGAGGCCATTGCCTGCCGTTGTTCCCTTGAGCAAGGCACTTAACCCCCCACAATAACATCTCCCAGTGTGGCAGCCCCCTGCACCTCTCCAAAACCTATGTATGTGTGTCTTTTGGAGGGGTTAAAAGCAGAAGTCAAATTTCAGTTGGACTTTGTCTGCAATTGACCAATAAAGTGACCTTAACTGGTGATGTCACCAGGAAAGTCGAAACTTCGGCCCATGGAAACACGCTGATTAGAAGGTCTTTCGATTGTATTTTCAACCAGCAACTATCAAGATGTAACACTGCTAACTTTTTTTCACACGTTTACAGTGTTAGCCTCATCAGCTGTTGCACAATATAATACAAAGGTAAAACAGAACTTTAAATGCACTGGGCCTTTAAAGATCCATATATGGTACCCTGGTTCCAGATCTGTTTGTGCTTTTGACTACTTCATAGTCATTGTCAAGCCAAAGACCGGCCCATTCAACATCGCCAGCTGTCATCATAGGTTCTATGGTGAGAAACATCTCGGTCCCCAAGGCAAAACCCTGTGCTACCCAGTAGCACGAGTACGGGACATCACAAGGCTGCTTTCGACTGTTCTACCACAGATGCCGGGAGCTGACACTGTCGTAGTCCATGTGGGGGTCAAACAACATCAGGTGAACTAGCTCGGAAACATCTGAAAATTGATTTCATCTTGGCATTTCAAGGCTGCGTTGAAACAATGACTTATCAATGGCCCAAGACCAGCTCAGCTAATCCCTACCATTGTGAGAATGAGTCATCATAATGCTGCATTAAATGTACATTATCCTAGGGGCATTGGCAGACACAATGTAAGTAACTTAATTTATGTCCCCCTAATATCCTGAATACTTTTGTTAATCTTACAGCTATTGTATGCAGTAATCATTAGTCTATGAACCAGAGTTACACTGTTAGCACTGAGGCGGTGTGCCCGAGTAGGAAGACCACTTCGTGCAGCTCACCCAGCACTATCAGGTCATCTTCTGATAAGCTTCCCAGTAAACCATTAAAAACAATCAAGCAACCCAGAAAAGTGCTAAAAATAGACCATATTAACATATGCAGCCTGAAAAAAAAGGTCCATGAAGTCAATAGCTTGCTTGTAACAGATGACATTCATATTCTGACTATCTCTGAAACTCACTTAGATAATACACTGGTAGCAATAGATGGTTATAACCGAAAAGACAGAAATGCCAACGGGGGCAGTGTTGCGGTCTATATAAAGAACCACATTCCTGTTAAGATTAGAGACAATCTAATGTTAAATACTGTTGAAGTAGTATGGCTACAGGTTCATCTGCCTCACCTAAAGTCCATTCTTGTGGGAAGCTGCTATAGACCACCAAGTGCTAACAGTATCTGAAAAATATGTGTGAAATGCTTGATAATGTATGTGATATCAACAGAGAAGTATATTTTATGGGTCGATGTCAATATTCACGGGCTCTCAACAAAAAAAATATATAATTATAACCAGTGGCTGCAACCTGGTTCAGGTTGTCAGTCAACCTACCAGGTTATTTACAAACAGCACAGGAATGAAATCATCAACATGTACTGATCACACCTTTACTAATGCTGCATACATTTGATTTAAAGCAGTATCCAAATCCATAGGATGTAGTGATCACAATATAATAGCCATATCTAGGAAAACCAGAGTTCTAAACACTCCTAGTGTATAAGAGGTCATACAAGAAGTTTTGTAGTGATCCATATGTTGTAAAGAATATTTGCTGGTCTGTGGTGCGTAATGAGGAGCAACCAGATGCTGCACTTGACAGATTTATGAAATTCCTTATTCCAGTTACTAATAAGCATGCACCCATTAAAAACTGTCAAATCCCCTTGGATTGATGAGGAATTGAAAAATTGCATGGTTGAGAGGGATGAGACAAAAGGTATGGCAAATAAGTCTGGCAGCCCAACTGATTGGCAAACGTAGTGCAAATTAAGGAATCATTTGCGTAAGCTAAATAAAAATAAATTATACTATGAAACAAAGATAAACACCTTTAAATTCAATTTTGAGGGAAAAAAGACAACTTGGCTCCATCATTCATTGAATCAGATTGCTCATTTATCACAAAACCCACTGATATTGCCAACTTCTTTCATTACTTTTTCATTGGCAAGATAAACAAACTTAGAGATGACATGCCAGCAACAAACGCTGACACTACACATCCAAGTATACTGTATCTGACCAAATTATGAAAGACAAGAATTGCACTTTTGAATTCCGTAAAGTCAGTGTGGAAGAGGTGAAAAAATTATTGTTATCTATCAACAATGACAAGCCACCGGGGTCTGACAATCTGAATGGAAAATTACTGAGGATAATAGCAGACGATACTGCCACATCTTCAATTTAAGCCTAGTAGAAAGTGTGTGCCCTTAGGCCTGGAGGTAAGCTAAAGTCATTCCGCTACCTAAGAATAGTAAAGCCCCCTTTACTGGCACAAATACCCGACCAACCAACCTGTTATCAACCCTAAGTAAACTTCTGTAAAAAATTGTGTTTGACCAGATACAATGCAATTTCACAGTAAACAAATGAACAACAGACTTTCAGCATGCTTATGGGGAAGGACACTCAACAAGCACGGAACTTACACAAATGACTGATTATTGGCTGAGAGAAATTGATGATAAAATGATTGTGGGCGCTATCTTGTTAGACTTCAGTGAAGCTTTAGACATTATCGATCATATTCTTCTGCTGGAAAAACGTATGTGTTATGGCTTTACACCTTCTGCTATAATGTGGATAAAGAGTTACTTGTCTAACGGAACACACAGGGTGTTCTTTAATGGAAGGCCAGTGTGTCTTTGTATGCGGATGACTCAACACTATACACGTCAGCTACTACAGCGACTGAAATGACTGCAGCACTTAACAAAGAGCTGCAGTTAGTTTCGGAATGGGTAGCAAGGAATAAGTTAGTCCTAAATATTTCCAAAACTAAAAGCATTGTATTTGGGACAAATCATTCATTCAACCCTAAACCTCAACTACATCTCGTAATGAATAATGTGAAAATTGAGCATGTTGAGGTGACTAAACTGCTTGGAGTTACCCTGGATTGTAAACTGTCATGGTCAAAACCTATTGATACAACAGTAGCTAAGATGGGGAGAAGTCTGTCCATAATAAAGCACTGCTCTGCCTTCTTAACAATGCTATCAACAAGGCAGGTCCTACGGGCCCTGGTTTTGTCGCACCTGGACTACTGTTCAGTAGTGTGGTCAGGTGCCACAAAGAGGAACTTGGGAACATTGCAGTTGGCTCAGAACAGGGCAGCACGGCTGGCCCTTAAAAGTACACAGAGAGCTAACATTAATGACATGCATGTCAATCTGTCATGGCTCAAAGTGGAAGAGAGATTGACTTTCTCATTACTTGTTTTTGTAAGAGGTGTTGATAAGCTGAAGTTACCGAGCTGTCTGTTTAAAATACTAGCACACAGCTTGGACACCCATGCCTACCCCACAAGACATGCCACCAGAGGTCTCTTCACAGTCCCCAAGTCCAGAACAGACTATGGGAGGTGCAAAGTACTACATAGAGCCAAGACTACATGGAACTCTATTCCACATCAGGTAATTGATGCAAGCAAGTAGAATCAGATTCCAAAAATAAGCAGGTAAAAATACACCTTATGGAACAGCAGGACTGTGAAGTAACACAAACATAGGCACAGACACATGCATACACACACATGATAACATACGCAATATACACACACGTACATATGGATTTTGCATTGTAGATATGTGGTAGTGGAGTATGGGCCGTAGGGCACACACTTAGTGTGTTGTGAATTCTGTAAGGAATGTAATTGTAAGGTTTGTAAAATTGTATAACTGCCTTAATTTTGCCGGACCCCAGGAAGAGTAGCTGCTGCCCTGGCAGCAGCTAATGGGAATCCATAATAAATACAAATACATTTTCATAAGAAGTAGCTAATGCCTTGAGGAGAGGATCTCACTATCAGTACTCAACTGTCTACTCTACACTCCTCCCACGCTTATGTACTCAGGGTAGTGACCCATTTAAACAGGGCAAACTGAGCTCACCCAGAGGGGTGAAACCAAAGCAGGATTTGAGCAGCACAGATTAGTCGCGGTGGATAAAACCCTTGATTAAACCTGAGCACAGCTGCAGGGGTGTGCTAGAATCAGTCAAAAGTGATGGTGTGGGGTAAGAGGTGAGAAGTGGGTGGGACAGAGGCTTACCTGGTGGACAGACACAGCTATGGGGCGCTTCTCTGGTCTCTCGTGTTTTGGGAAGTCGAGCCGCCAATTTCTGCACGTGGGTAAAAAACGGAAGATAATATTAGTCTGTGGATGGTGAGGAATTCAGAGTATAGTTTGTTTTTCAACCCTGAACCAAGACAGAATTTCCAGTACTGTCCCACTGCATAGCAGTCAAGACAATTCATAGTACTTACTATCAGAGGCATGTCAGTGTGCTGTTTAAAGGCCTCCAACAGGTGCTGGAGTTGACATGTTATAGTTATGAGTGTTCAGTAATTCTAAGCATCGGGTACAATAAAGGAACTGTGTACGTTAGCTCAATGTTCCTATCTGGTCTCTATCCAAGATACTGCACTACAGACTCTGGAATGGAGCAAACTGCTCATGGAAAAGTGAGTCCATTCTTCGTTTCAACTTTTAATTCAACAACTTAAAATGAATGTATATGCTATAGCCCCTGCAAACAATATAATGAGTCGTTAGAACGAAATGGTCGCCTAAAGTCGTCAGGACGTTGTCTCATGGTCCCCTGGAAGTTTTGTCTAGTTCCCGGTCTGTACCGGGGACGTCACCTGATAGTCGCAAAGAAACGCTCTCCCCCTCAAAAAAAAAAAAAGTGTTTTACACAGGGTGGCTACTTTGAAGAATCTCAAATATAAAACATTTGTTTCAATCTTTTTTGGTTACTACATGATTCCATGTGTTATCCCCTAGTTTTGCTGTCTTCACTATAATTCTACAATGTAGAAATGGTAAAATAAAGAAAAAACCTTGAATGAGTTGGTGTGTCCAAACTTTTGACTGGTACTGTACATGATTACATTGTGTATGTTTGTTTAAACAGTATTTCTCATTTGACATGTTCTCACCTGGGATTTGAACTCACAACCTCTTTGTTGACAGCATTACAAACGCCCTGCTACACCACCATATCTGTATCAATGACTGATTTCACCTGTAGGCTTATTCCTACACTTTGCTGTTCAAAGCAAATCTCAGCTCTGTTAAAAATACACAGAAGAAAAACTATTATATTTTTCATAGTAATTCAGGAGTAATTCAGTAACATTAAAACAGAATAATATGCTCCACCAACATTAGACAACTATACTGAAAATCCAAACTCAAATGACTGAAATATGTAAATTAACTCAATAAGGGAATAGTCAGATTAACTGAAAACTTAAATAGCAGGGCAGATGGCACTATTTTGCTAAGTGCAGTGGATGCATCATAGGTAATGAACGTGTAGGAGACTTCTGACATTCTACAGACTTTGTGGTGCAGCAGAAATATCCTTGTAAGCCAAATCCAGAGTTTTTAAATTAAAATCCCAGGTGGGGTCATATTGAAAAGTCAGTGCTAACTGATCATGTCAAATGTAATCATACTGTCATTGATTAAAGACTTTTACACTATTTTAGCTGAATAGCGTACCACTTACCTTAAAACTCCCAGTACATTTTATTACTTTATTTTTACTCGGGACACCTGGGACTATCACGTGACAAAAGCCTCCTGGGGACCATGACACAACGTCCCAAGAACTTTCTAAAAACGTCTAGCAGATGTGGCCGCTTCGAGCCGACTGCCTTCGCGTGTCTCTGTCCAGAACCTCCAACACTTTCTATTAATTTACTGCAAGTTGAAATCTTCTCAGGAAAATGTAAGCTGCAGAGGCCTAAATTATTTCCCACAATTCGAATTCTGATTTTGAGGAAATCTCTCATACATTTGTTGTGGTTCATGTTTTTGTACTCTAAGCTTTGTTGCCCGAATACATATTTCCTGCTCTGCATCTCTGTACTGCTCTGAAAAATCACAGTAGCTGTACAGTAAAAAAGGACTTGTGAGCTGCTATTTCTACGCAGTTTAAACCACTCCTGTAGAAATAGAAAATGTCTTCCTGTAAGGACCGACGCCGGAGATGAGAAGCAGGTACGGGGAGTCAACATTTAATCAGGAACAGACAGGTAACAGAACAGAAACAGCGTCAGCACACGAGTAAACAAAGACAAACGACAATTAATGCTGATGCAGGGAACAGAACGGGGAACCAGACATATATAGGGAAGGCAATGACAGAGGTGATTGAGTCTAGGTGAGTCCAATAATCGCTGATGCGCGTGACGGGGGAAGGCAGGTGTGCGTAATGATGGTGGCAGGAGTGCGCAATGCTGGGGAGCCTGGCACCCTCGAGTGACAGGGGGGAAGAGTGGGAGCAGATGTGACACTTCCACTGATTGAAACACTCTTCTCTTCAGTTTCAGCACAAAGGCGGGGTGCCTAGCACTGCCTACTCATAAAACCCAGAGGCTGACCTTTCAACAATACACCTCAGGTGTCAAATCCAATGTAGCAAAATCAAAAGTCTTGAGAGACATTCATTCTTTGAAAATTCTCTGACTTCCCCTGAACACATCATTATGTCACCTTAAAACTGGCCTGTTTAACATCAACAATTAACCACAAAGTGGTCTCCGCAGGCTTGACAGAGGCCTAGCGCACATTTCTCCCTGTTCAAGCTCGTGTGTGTTTCAGTCCAGATTCTGGGGTTTCACTTGCCCCGGTTTCCTCGCTCTGGTCCCTGCTGGTCTGTCATCCCACTAGATGTGGTTTTCTGGGCAGCCAGACCATCGCTGAGCACACAGCCACCCGCCATCTCTTGGCATGTTACCTAATGCTGCCGTTCAAGAGAGCAGAAAGCACCAGTGGACTAGTGGGGATAAATGCTACATCTGCTAATAAATCAGGGAAATTAAAACAACACACTCTAGAAGTGCCAGAGACGCCTTTGTGCTCTGTCAGAGTAGAGTTATCTGGTAGAGTCAAAGCCAGGCACGGTAGGGCTGAGGCCAAGACCAGAGCTCAACCTCTCACAGTGATTTAGCAGTGAGAGGTTCAGTTCTCAGGAAGGATCAGGGCTGAGAGGTCTGTAGAACACAAGCGGATAAGAATGAGATCTCCAACTTTTTGCATGATGGTACCACCTTACAGTTCTCCTCTTGTACTGTATCTCAATATTTTGGAAACCAAGTCATTTCAAAACAATCACTGCCTCAGAAGATGTGTAGATCCTGTTATTTTATTGTTGCTCTTTAATTATTTGTTATTTTTCCATTTTCTTATTTATTTATTTATTGTTTACTTCAGTTTATTTAGTAAACACTTTCTTAACACTTTTTTTCTTCTTAACTGCATTATTGGTTACGGGCTTGTAATTAAGCATTTCACTGTAAGGTCTACTACACCTGTTGTATTCGGCGCATGTGACGAATACAATTTGATTTGATTTGCAGATGTGTATTGATTTAGGGCCCCTCGGGAAGCAAAGAAGGCAAGGGTCAAGTTCCTTTACAGCTGATACAACAATCAATGCCAGTGGGTATTTGGTGTGTCTGTTGGGGCCGAAGGGGGGGGATCAGAATTCACAGAGGGCAAACAAGAGTGTGGAGGTGAATCTCTCAATGACACATGGAAATAACACGTTGATTGTTGATGAGAACAAAGGGATCAATAATGTATTTTATGTCCTGGTGTTAAATGATTCAAGACCATGTGATTGATGATACCCATGTGTTAGTGGCACGTCTGTTAGAGAAATCAGCGAGAGTCAGGTGGGGTATAGGTTACACAGCAGAATTTTGGAGAATACGCCCCAAAGGCCCACAGTCCAGTAACAGAGATGTAGCCACAGGACAGGACAAGGGGACAGCGCTCACTATAGGGCCTCCGTAGCAGGGCCCCTGGGCAGCAAAGTCAGAGGGTCTTAGTATTAATCTGACTTTGGGACTGTAAAATGTTTTGTCATCCTTTTAAAATAGAATGTTAAAACCAGATCAAAAACTCTGGCATCGGGTTACCATTAAAGTGGGGAGGCAGAGAGGCGGAGAATGTACCCCCCTCTTTACCCTCCCTTTCTCTGTCCCCTAAACCAAAAAGGAGCGAGAGCCTCAGCTGCCATGTATGGACTATAACTGAGTTCGACTCCTCACCATCCATCCATCCACATCATGATACCTGGTATCACTCTCATGTCAGTCTGCTAGCAAAGACACCACTATATTCATTCCTAGACTAAAGAAATAACATGTCTGTGATGGTACAAGTTGGGTTAATATTGATCGTTTGAAGTCCTTTCGTTACATATGTTCCTCCTCCCAGCAGACTTCTCTATTCAGTGAGATTTAAAGTGTCTGTGGTTATCAACCGGACCATTGGTGTGGTTTCAGCAGCTTTTCATGTCACATGTGACTGCTGAGATTCAAGGGCATCAGCACTCTGTACTGTATTTTCTTCTGGCCGTTATCCAGATGGGAGAATACTTTACCAATTTTTGTAGTTAGTGTACAGGTACTGTGCTTTTTCAGAGGAATAGAGAGATGGAGAGCAGAAAATATATATTCAGTCAACAAAGTTTAGAGTACAACAACATGAACCACAAACATTATCCAACAAACATATAAGATATTTCCTCAAAATCAGAATGTGAACAGTGGGAAACAACTTAGGCCTCTGCAGCTTACATTTTCCAGAGAGGATTCCAACTTGCAGTAAATTAATAGAACGTGTTGGAGGTTCTGGACAGAAACACGCGAAGGCAGTCGGCTCGAAGCGGCCACATCTGCTGTTGCGTCATATTAATAATGGCCACATATATTTAAAAACAAATCTAAACAAAGGGGTGAATCACAATACCTCCAGCAAGACTGGAGTAAGCTTGTTTATAGGACCCCACTAGCTCCATGCTCAATAGCAAATATTCAACAACTGCAATAAGGACAAGGAAGGTATCAAACGTATAAGATTCCTAGCTATTTGAGACATGCATAATGTCAAGTCTGCTAATGTCCTGATAATAACAGGTCAAGAAACAACACAGATTGCATTCTTGAATTCTGAGATGAACAAAAGACAAGCCTGTGTACATTTTGTGTAAGAACACATTCATGTGCATCCTAAAAAAAATAGTGTGACGACCATGATTGCAGTTAAAAAGGGAGTCTTCTGACGCACCACTTTGAGATGCACTGCTGTCCCTACAATAAGTGCATTTACAATGATGTCCTGAGTAAAGGTGGAGGGCTGGCGGGGTTATGCAACAAAGGCAGCCTAACGTAAACAGGAGGGGGGAATAGGGGCCCTGCGGGACTTCAATCACAGAGAAGAGGTTGTTGGTATAACTGTGGAAGTGGCCAGCACAAGGGAGCGTTGAAAAGCACATTTTAAAACAACAGATTTGATCCCAGGGTCATTCACAGTCATGTTATCTAAACCATGACGATGCCACAAAGACGGACGAAAATTATCCTGCCATTCGGTTTACATGTAGGGATAAAAATAGACTTTGAACTAAAGCCAGCGTGCTATGGACGTGACGCGCACAGCCCATACGTGTTTTTATCCATGGAATCTACAAATAAAATAAAATGTAAGTTTTTTGGTCGCCTACACAGATTTGCAGATGTTATCGCAGGTGCAGCGAAATGCTTGTGTTTCTAGCTCAAACAGTGCAATAAGCAACACCAAACAATACATACAATCCAAAAAGTTAAAATAAATATATTAAGGTGAGAGTGCTTGTGTGCATGTGATGAAATAAAATATTATATATATATATATATATTGCACTACATTCTTAATTGAAACGGAGGCTATTATAAACAAACCTATTTGAACTTTGGATATTATATTCTCGTGCATGTTAACACGAACAGCTGGTCTAATACCAATCGGAACTGTCGCTGCTTCAACCACTTGTGGAATGAGTGAGAGACATCGATATGCGGGGTAGGCTACACATCCTATCCATGCCCTTTAAAATAAGACATGTAAACCAAATAGATATTATACATTTTTTAAGTAGCCTAGTCAATATTTTCATTAGCGTAGCCAACGGAATGATTAAATAGGCTATACATTTTAAATAGCTTATGTTTCCCCACAGGTGTGTATTTTTAAAAAAAAGAAATTCCCATAACCTATTATCATTTGAACAACACAGTAAGCCTACTTGCAATGTATCACTTGAACAAAAAGTAATAATATGGATAAATCCGTGTTTCGTATGGAATAATTTGTCCATAACCCTTACCTCTTCCAGAATCTGATCTATTCGTCCAAAGACAACGGGTTCCACCTGCTCGAGTGTGATCCACGAGGAGAGCTGCGTATCTCTCTGTTTTTCCAGGTTTAGTATCCTGGACTTCAGCTCCGATGTACTCAGGTAAACGAGAACGCAAAATCCAAGAGACAATAAAGATAATGCGATGCAGACAGTTATACCGGACAAATCTTTCCAATTCGTCCAAAAGCGCTTTTTGCAACGGTGGTCACTGCAAGTCATCCGCACACTTTTATCAACAACTCCCCACTTTTGATCTTCTTCCATTTTTGTTGTAAGTGTCTATTCGATTTTTATCCACTACGAAATTCCAATATTCATCGGGAGAAAGATGGAAAGCGAATCGTAAGGTATAGAAATCCTTACGACCTAACTTTTGACAGGGGGGTTGCCTCGGGCAAGTTGCAACTAACTGTCTTCTTCTCCAACCACCTTACTAGCTTCAGGTGAGTGTCTATATCAAAGTCATGTGAGGCATTCTGTAGATTTGGATAAATCAACAAGTCATTTCCTATTTGAAAGGGAGCTCTATTCAGTTGCCGTGTGGTTCAGCTTTGCCATTTGATGGGCTCTTCAAAGCGGTCCTGCAGTGTCCTAGACGACAGGCTCTAGACTACTATCTCTGCGAGATCACCAGAGAGCACTCGCTGAACAGCTGAAACCCTACCCACTCACTCACTCACTCGCCTCTGTGCTGAAGTGGTTACCATGGGCCTTCTGCTCCACTGTAGAGTTGCTTACATGCTCCTCCTATTAGGCTAAATCGCGGGGCGGGATTCACGTCGGTGTTGCTGCCCCCTTTGATCCAGGACCAGCGGAGGATATTTTTAGGTGAGCACAGTTGAGATGAGAAAGGGAACATGGTAACCCCTTGCTAACCGAAGTGAAAATGACTCAAGTAAAAGTTAAAGTCACCCAGTAAAATACTGCTTGAGTAAAAGTATTTGGTTTTAAATACACTTAAGTATCAAAAGTAAATGGAATTGCTAAAATATACTTAAGTATCAAAAGTAAAAGTATAAATCGTTTCAAATTCCTTATATTAAGCAAACCAGACATCACCATTTTCTTGTTATTTTTATTGACAGATAGCCAGGGGCACGCTCCAACACTCAGACATAATTTACAAACAAAGCATTTGTGTTTAGTGAGTCTGCCAGATCAGAGGCAGTAGGGACTACCAGGGATGTTCTCTTCATTGTGAATTGAACCACATTCCTGTCGAAATGTAACGAGTACTTTTGAGTGTCAGGGAAAATCTATGGAGTAAAAAGTACATTATTTTCTTTAGGAATTAAAAAGTAAAGTAAATATACCCAAAAAACGACTTAAGTAGTACATTAAAGTATTGTTACTTAAGTACTTTACACCACTGATGACTAGTCAGTTTCTTATAACATCGAAGAGTAGGGAATATGCCTATATGGTTAACTGAATAGTGATTCTGTTGACCAATGCATAGCTTATGCCTAGCCCTATGTTTGATTAAAATGAAGAGGCATTCCAACACCATCAACACAAGCTAGAGATTGCAACACTAGCTGATGTGATTTAACCAAAACATTTTAGACAATTATACTTGTAGTTACAGGTGTGGTTATACCCACACTATTCAAAGTATAGTATAGCCACACTATACCATATATAGTATAGCCTATACAGAACTATTTTGGAATACAGCTAGCGATGAGATTTACCATTGAAATACAACAAGAGTTTGGACGTTATGAAGCCAGACAGCGACTTGGCTCTTTCACTGTATTCATGGTATCGCCGGTGCTAGCTAACAAGGTCAATTTTCCCTCCCTTGATTTTATTTCAAGTAGGATAGCATCCTACACAATAATTGATTAATATTGATAACCATCTGAATGGCAACAACACCGGAACACAGTATCTTTGCTCCAGCTCATCAAGCATTGTGGTCCCGCAAAGGTGTGGGAAGTAGCTGGGCTAGTGTAGCCAATATCAGGGTGACAGTCACAGTAAGCATACAACGCATACAATGCATACAAGCAAAAGTACACCCATCATCTAAAATAAATAATTGTCCATTTTATTAACTGAAAATGTACAATTATTTTTTGTAAAACTAACTGTGAAATACAACTCAGACTCATCCTAAGGGCTAAAACCTTAAGTCCAACTCTCATGAAGAGTGCTTTGGCAGTTGGCTCTCCCTTGTGATGTCATCAGCAGCTGAACACTGTATGCTGGAAACACTTGGCTTGTTATTTTTGATGAAAACATTCAATACAAATATCAAACTTTTTTTGCTTGGATTCCTTGACATGTTATCTTTTAACCGCTAGGACCGCTATTTCTTGTCCAGGAATCCCGTATAACAGACAGGTTGAAGCCTGCTTGACAGAGCCGCTAAGCTGCTAGCCATCAAGCTAATGAAGTTAGTCCCAGATGAGTTTTCCAATGGAGTCCTCTTTGTCTGGAGAAATAAATGAACGGTTCCAGCGATGTAGGAGCTGTATCTACTACGCGTTGTTTCGGGACAAACCGGATCACTTAAAGTTCCCTAACTGTTTGCTTGCAGAGGATTATAGGCTTGGGGTGGCTCCCTTGATCACGCAGGTCACCAGCCTCACCAAGACCCCCCCAGGTTAAAATATCAAAACAAACTCTGAACCAATGACGTTAATTTGTGGACAGGTCCATTAAACAAGTATGGCTATTACCTTGCCCTTGCTAGCTAACGTTAGTTTGTCCTATTTAACTAGCTTTCTGTTTCTAGCTAATTTGTCCTGGGATATAAACATTGAGTTGTTATTTTACCTGAAATGCACAAGGACCTCTATTCCGACAATTAATCCACACATTAAACGGCCAACTGAATCGTTTCTATTTATCTCTCCTCCTTCCAGGCTTTTTCATCGTTTAACTTATATGGTGATCGCATCTAAACTTTCATTGTATTACCACAACTACTGGCAAAACAGTTTGTCTTTCAGTCACCCACATGGGTATAACCAATGAGGAGATGGAACGTAGGTACCTGCTTCTATAAACCAATGAGGAGATGGGAGAGGCAGGACTTTCAGCGCGATCTGCGTCAGAAATAGGAATGAGTTCTATTTTAGCCCTTGGTGTCGCAGACGCTCGTTGGCGCACGAGCAGTGTGGTTGCAATAATTGAATAACATGGATTCCTAAATTTAATTTGCGACGTGTCCGGAAGAAACTGGAAAACGCAGAGTGGAATGTTTACCTTTTCTACGCCAGTGACTGGACGGCGTTCACGCTTGTTGGATGCATCTCCGGCATTGTTGTTTGTCGTTATCCGACTGGCCGTTGTTGCCTGGAGCTTCCCCATCTGATAGCAGAGTCAAAGGAGCACAGCGAGAGGAGCAAGGTAATCAACGATGGTCGCATGTCACGAGCCGTGGAAGGCGAAGACACTGGCCTCCCGCAAAGCAATCTACACACATAACGAGAGGCCCGGAGCGAATACAAACAACAAATCGTTTCTCTGTCCTGGAGCCTGATCTTCCGGCATCTTCATCGGTGAGGGTACCTGTGTCTGTGGCAGCAGTGCCTACTCCTACGATTTCGAAGTCGATGTCGGCAACCTTCGTCCCGGCTTCTCCATCTGTCGGAGGCCTTCACAAGGCGCCAGGTGCAACAAGCTCAAGTTATCCTGCCTCTCGCCCATCCATAAAATGTTCTCTGAATCCTGTGAAGCATGGGAGTGGGTGGATTTCCTTGTCCTCACCAGCCATGATTTTGGGGGCTCCATGGTAAGGAATGTGACCATTCCTGGTACAACAATAATGTCCTATCCCGGAGCTTGAGTAAATGGCATTACTAAGCTGCTCCCGAATGCACTACGTCAGGACATGAATATCAAGTCTATCGTAGACCATGTGGGTTTTAATGACATTATGAAAGGTAGCTCTGAACAGTTGAAACTGGATTTCAAAGAGCTAATTGACTCTCTGCTAGACCCTAATAAAAGACCCATCATATCTGGCCCTGTGCCCTCTCTGAATTGTGGCATTGAACGCTTTAGCAGGATTCTTTCTCTTCACAACTGGCTATGTGATTATTGCAGCTCAATGGGTGTAACTTTTGTGGACAATTTTGATACCTTTTGGAAACAAAACATGTCGTATAAGGAGGATGGGATCCACCCAAATCACTTTTCACAGCATCTTAAGGCTGCGTTGAGACATTGACTTAATGACCCAAGCCCAGCTCAGTTAATCACTACCATTGTGATGCTGTGTTTTCATAATGCTTCAGCAAATGTACATTATACCAGGAGTTTTGGTAGACACAATGTAAGTAACCTAATTTATGTCCCTCTAACTGCCCTGAATGCTTCTGCTTATCCTACAGGGATTGTATGCAGTAATCATGTGCCTTTGAACCAGATGTATGCTGTTAGCACTGAGGTGGTGTGCCCTAGTTGGAAGTGCACTGTGTGCAGCTCACCCTGCACTAACATAAATAACATGAGCATATCTACTTCTGCTAAGCTTCCCAGTAAAGCAATGAAAACAAGTAATCATCCCAGAAGAAAAGTGCTCAAAATAGCCCATATGGCTTTCAATAAAGCTGTCCACTCAAGAAAAAGCTTCAAACTGTAACCAGTTCCTGCAACCTGGTTCAGGTTACAGTCAACCTACCAAGGTAGCTACAAACAGCACAGGATGGAAAGCATCAATATTTATTGATCACATCTTTACTAACGCTGCAGATATTTGCTTGAAAGCAGCATCCAGATCCATCGGATGTAGTGATCATAATATAGTAGCCATTCTAGGAAAACTCAAGTTCCAAAGGCTGGACCTGTCACACCCTGACCATAGTTTGCTTTGTATGTTTCTATGTTTTGTTTGGTCAGGGTGTGATCTGAGTGGGCATTCTATGTTGGATGTCTTGTTTATCTGTTTCTGTGTTTGGGCCTGATATGGTTCTCATTTAGAGGCAGGTGTTAGTCGTTGTCTCTGATTGGGAACCATATTTAGGTAGCCTGTTTTGTGTTGGGATTTGTGGGTGGTTGTCTCCTGTGTCAGTGTTTGTACCACACGGGACTGTTTCTGGTTTTCACGTTTCTTGTTTTGTAGTTTATTCATGTATAGTTTCATTATTAAAGAACCATGAGTTATAACCATGCTGCATTTTGGTCTGCCTCTCCTTCCCAGGAGGAATCACGTGACAGAACCACCCACCAAAACAGGACCAAGCGGAGTGGTGACAGGCAACGGCAGCAGGAGCAGCGCAAGGAGGACTGGACATGGGAGGAAGAGTTGGACGGAAAAGGACCCTGGGCACAGCCAGGAGAATATCGCCGCCCCAAAGAAGAGCTGGAGGCGGCGCAGGCGGAGAGGCGCTGGTATGAGGAGGCAGCACGGCGGTGTGGATGGAATCCCGAGAGTCAGCCCCAAAAATTTATTGGGGGAGCGGCACACAGGAAGTATGGCGAAGCCAGGTAGGAGACCTGCGCCAACTTCCTGTGCTTACCGGAGGGCGAGAGAGAACGGGCAGGCACCGTGTTATGCTGTGGAGCGCACGGTGTCCCCAGTGCGGGTGCATAGCCTGGTGCGGTACATACCAGCTCCGCGTATCGGCCGGGCTAGAGTGGGCATCGAGCCAAGTGCCATGACGCTGGCTCTACGCATCTGGTCTCCAGTGCGTCTCCTTGGACCGGCTTACATGGCACCAGCCTTTGCGCATGGTGTCCCCGGTTCGCCTGCATAGCCCAGTGCGGGCTATTCCACCTCGCCGCACTGGCAGGGCGACCGGGAGCATTCAACCAGGTAAGGTTGGGCAGGCTCGGTGCTCAAGAGCTCCAGTGCACCTGCACGGTCCGGTCTATCCGGTACCACCTCCACGCATCAGCCCTCCGGTGGCAGCTCCCCGCACTCGCCCTGAGGTGCGTGTCCTTGGCCCAGTACCACCAGTGCCGGCACCACGCACCAGGCCTACAGTGCGCCTCGTCTCTCCAGCACTGCCAGAGCCTTCCTCCTCTCCAGTGCTGCCGGAGTCTCCCGTCTGCCCAGCGCCGCCTGAGCTACCCGTCTGCCCAGCGCCGTCAGAGCCGCCAGTCTGCAAGGAGCCGCCAGAGCCGCCAGTTTGCAAGGAGCCGCCAGTGCCGCCAGTCTGCCAGGAGCCGCCAGTGCCGCCAGTCAGCCAGGATCTGCCAGAGCCGCTAGTCAACCAGGATCTGCCAGAGCCGCCATTCAGCCAGGACCTGCCAGAGCCGCCAGTCAGCCAGGATCTGCCAGAGCCGCCAGTCAGCCAGGATCTGCCAGAGTCGCCAGTCAGCCAGTACGGAGCTGCCCCTCTGTCCCGAGCTGCCCCTTTGTCCCGAGCTGCCCCTCTGTCCCGAGCTGCCCCTCTGTCCCGAGCTGCCCCTCTGTCCCGAGCTGCCCCTCTGTCCCGAGCTGCCCCTCAGTCCAGTGGGGTCATTTAGAAGGGTCGCCGTGGTTAGGAGGCCACGGAAGCGGACAATGAGGCGGACTAAGACTATGGTGAAGTGGGGGCCACGTCCAGCACCAGAGCCGCCACCGCGGACAGATGCCCACCCAGACCCTCCGCCATAGGTTCAGGTTTTGTGGCCTGAGGGGGGGGGGAGGTACTGTCACACCCTGACCTTAGTTTGCTTTATATGTTTCTATGTTTTGTTTGGTCAGGGTGTGATCTGAGTGGGCATTCTATGTTGGATGTCTTGTTTATCTGTTTCTGTGTTTGGGCCTGATATGGTTCTCAATCAGAGGCAGGTGTTAGTCATTGTCCCTGATTGGGAACCATATTTAGGTAGCCTGTTTTGTGTTGGGATTTGTGGGTGGTTGTCTCCTGTGTCCGTGTTTGTACCACACGGGACTGTTTTGAGTTTTCACGTTTCTTGTTTTGTAGTTTATTCATGTATAGTTTCATTATTAAAGAACCATGAGTTGTAACCACGCTGCATTTTGGTCTGCCTCTCCTTCCCAGGAGGAATCCCGTGACAGGACCTAATATAGTGTATAAGAGGTCATACAATATGATTTGTAGTGATTCCTATGTTGTTGATGTAAAGAATATTTGTTGGTCCTTGGTGTGTAATGAGGAGCAAACAGATGCTGCACTTAAACACATTTATGAAATTGCTTATTCCAGTTACTAAGAAGCATGCACCCATTAAAAAAATGACTGTAAAAACTGTTAAATCCCCTTGGATTGATGATGAATTGAACATTTTTATGTTTGAGAGGGAAGAGGCAAAAGGAATGGCAAATAAGTCTGGTTGCACAACTGATTGGCAAATGTATTGCAAATTGTGAAATCATTTGATTAAACTGACTAAAAAGAAGAAGAAACTAAGAATAGTAAAACCCCCTTTACTGGCTCAAATACCCGACAAATCAGCCCGTTACCAACCCTTGGTAATCTTTTTGAAAAAATTGTGTTTGACCAGATACAATGCTATTTTACAGTAAACAAATTGACAACAGACTTACAGCACGCTTATTGGGAAGGATATTCAACAAGCACAGCACATACACAAATTATACAAATATTGTGGGGGCGGTTTTGTTAGACTTCAGTGCGGCTTTTGACATTATCAAACATAGTCTGCTGCTGGACAAATGTATGTGTTATGGCTTTACACCCCCTGCTATAATGTGGTAAAGACTTACCTGTCTAACAGAACACAGAGGGTGTTATTTAATGGAAGCCTCTGCAATATAATCCATGAAGAATCAGCAATTCTCCAGGGCAGCTGTCTAGGTCCCTTACTTTTTTTCAATCTTTACTAACGACATTCCACTGGCTTTGAGTAATGTGGATGACTCAACACTATACACGTCAGCTACTACAGTGACTGAAATGACTGCAACACTTAACAAAGAGCTGCAGTTAGTTTCAGAGTGGGTGGCAAGGAATAAGTTAGTCCTACATATTTCAAAATCTAAAAGCATTGTATTTGGGACAAATCATTCACTAAACCCTAAACCTCAACTAAATCTTGTAATAGATCATGTGGAAATGGAGCAAGTTGAGAGTAGGTATGAATACCTCATGCATCTGGTTGCCCTGTCAGAGAAAGACAAACATCCCTCCCCATTTGACTAGTTTGCGGTCATTGTTTCACCAACAGCCAAATAATAGTGTTTAGTTCAGTCTGAGGGCTCCCACCGCATTAAAATGACTATCCAGCCAGAGGCAAAATAATGTTGCTGAGCTGGGTTCTGTTTGTGCCACTTTGTTTGATCAGGTAGTGCATGTGTTATGGGGGACCTGACCCTATGCAAACATTTTCAATGTCCATCGGAGATGCCATTAAGTTAAATCCAAATTGGGACCCGTATTTGCAGTATCTCTAACAGGGCACAGTGAGTAGCAGTGCTCCCTGTTAGCCTGAGGACAAAATGACACTTGTCCCCTGGATGCAGAGTGCATGTGAAAGATGGCACCTAGGACAGTATTTGGCACAGCCAAGGAGCAGGAGAGGAGCAGAACTGTATCTGAATCAGACGCTGAAATTATTGGAGTGAGAGAGAGAGCAAGAGCATAGAAGTGTGTGTGTGTGTGTGTGTGTGTGTGTGTGTGTGTGTGTGTGTGTGTGTGTGTGTGTGTGTGTGTGTGTGTGTGTGTGTGTGCGTGTGTGTGTGTGTGTGTGTGTGCCTAAGTTTGGTGAGGGCATTTGTGGGGTGTGTTAGCACTTTCCAATGCCTGCCAGGAATTGTAGTCAGTTGTACATAGCCATTGTCACTTGGACCGTATTTGCGTAAAAATGTAAAGGTAATTTCCGATTGAGCCAACATATCCAGCGTTTAACGTGAATGCAGTCTCCGCGAACACAGGAACATAGCCTTTAAATTTCAATCAAGCTATAATGCGGATCTTCCACGATACTTCTGCGATACAGATTGAATCCAGCCCTTAGCGAACATACTGCAGCAAGAGTATCTTGATTAATGCCACAACACATTGAAGGCCTCACCAGAGTGCCTGTTTACTAGGTAAGCAGTCTTTCAAAAGTAAAACCATATGTTTCCACTCTTTTGTGAGACAGGTTTAAATTTAGGAAGATATCATCCTAAATATTGAGTTCTCTAATTATATCTACTGGATATTGATTAATCCTTCCAATTGCAGGGCACGTCAGTTTTAATAACGGGAGCATTTGTTTGCTGTTGCGCTGTAGCAACTGTCTGTAGCAACTACCACTCAACTACCACTGTGGCTTTGAGCGCAGATGAATCTCGTCGGCCACCTGAATCAAGATGGATAACTCCAACCAGTGACTGTCTAATTGCTTTTACAAAACCACACGGGTGGTTTTGATAATGGTCAGATTTCCACGGCACCACAGAAAGTTTATAAAAGCTAATAGAGAGTTTCCTGACTTGAAGCCAGATCAAGAGATGTCCCCTCCACTGTCAACCACATTTTACGGTGCTACAACCCTATATCAGGGTTTATTACTAAGTGACTTAGGTCCATCCAGAGCATGTAATGAACCCATGCTGCTGTAAACCCTTGTAATTACAACATTGAAATGGCCAGATGGCTTTGTGATTCAGGAATCTAAAAACCTTAAATACACATTTATTGCAATCATAAGATTAGATCCAATTAAATGAGTACATTGGTACCAGAACATCCTACCAGCATCCCAGCTGTGACACAAAGTGTATCAATTAGTGTTTAAGAATGATGACAGAGTGAATTTAAACACTGGGTTGTAAAATAAATCAAACGGAGTGATGTATGCTTCATACAGTACTAAATTAGAGTAAAGCGTTTGATTTGATATTTATTGCTCTCTGCTTCTCATCCTCAGAGAAATATTCAGTTGACCTAGAATGGTGATACTGCTTCAGGCGTGCACAGTGGACAGTAGTATCGCATGTTTTCACACCTGATCAATCCCAAACGCAGCGTTATGATGCATCACTATATGAATGTTGTAGTTTTAACATGAGTCAGTCCATTGTTACGAACGTTACCTGACTGGAGCAGACATGTCCTTGAGGGATAACTGAAAATCATTTAATCTGGTGCGTCTTCTGAACACAGTGGCATCTGGAATTAGCCATGCTTGCCATCAGATAAATACTTGTCTATACTTATCTGATGTTTACAACAGCACTCTGAAATGTTTCTGAAGGGATGTTATCTTGAATGCCCTAGGAGCATGAGGAGGCACCAGCTCCCTTCAGAAATGAGCTAATGTATATTTGAGAGAGGCAAGGGTGACCTCTCTTGTGGGATGAACAAGTATTTGTGAAGTGAGCTGCTGCACCCACGTAATATATATCTATTTCAACGTATCACTCATGTTTGTTGACTGGTTAGGTACTATACTATATGTGTGCATTGTAAATGCATGCCTGAGCAAATGTGCAACTACATTATTCCACTCTTCCTCTCGCTCTCTCTGTCACACACACACACACACACACACACACACACACACACACACACACACACACACACACACACACACACACACACACACACACACACACACACACACACACACACACACACACACACACACACACACACACACACACACACACACACGTTGTACCCACATTGGAGGGAATCCGTTTAACACCAGTAGCAGGATGCAGCTCCTTCAGATCACACAAAGCGTTATTGAGGTCATACCAGTAGCAGGATACAGTGCAAGCAGGTTTAACTATAGTTAATACTTCATTACTATGCAGGGGCTCTGCAGGTTTGACATGAGTGGAGGTGGAAGTGTTTTCCATGTGTTGTCTGTTCTCAGTTATCTACCCCCACACTACTCTACTGTGTATCTCCAGAGCAGATACATGTGTAAATATTGTACTATAAATGGTCAAAGCCTTGCTAAAAAAGAGAGAAATCAGACCATTGATTACAGTGACGTTGTGCCCAACTGTAGACATTTGTGAATGTCACGTCCTGACCTTAGTTCCTTTTTTACATCTCTATTTTAGTTTGGTCAGGGCATGAGTTGGGGTGGGCATTCTATGTTTTATGTTCTATGTTTTCTATTTCTATGTGTTTGGCCTGGTATGGTTCCCAATCAGAGGCAGCTGGCAATCGTTGTCTCTGATTGAGAACCATACTTAGACAGCCTGTTTTCCCACAATGGGTTGTGGGTAGTTATTTTCTGTTTAGTGTTTTTGTTGCACCTTACAGAACTGCTCGTTTGTCGGTTTGTTGTTTTTGTTCAGTATTCATCTTTATTAAAATGATTATGAATACGTACTACGCTGCACTTTGGTCCTCTTCACCTTCTTCAACCCACAACAGCCTTTACAGTGAAAAACACTATTTTGGGACTGTCGTCCTGCTGTGGAGGCACTGAGGCAGTGCTTTGTTTAGCTGACCAACTTCTTTTCCTTCCACATCAGGGGGTATTGTTAGTATGTTCGTTTGGCTGTTAAAAACGAATGTTGCGTTACCTATGACAAGACTAATTGGGTTAGATTGACTACAGACCCACATTTGTTTGGCATGTGAGTACATTGAGGAAAATCTCTGGACTTTATAAGTCACTGTTAAGGAATTATGTCCCATAGTGTATATTACTCTATAAGGAGAAACCATGGGTCTGTTCATGATCCACAACCTGAAAAACCTAATGGCCTGTCTAGCAGTCTACCACATTGACATATTCATAGCGGGAAAGTTCAGATGTCTAACAACATAGAACCAAGCCAGGTTGAAAGAGGGGACATCACTCTTGCTCTGTTCTCTCCTTGAGAATTAGGAAAGGTCTTTCATGTGATGCGGGGACAATTGCTGTGATCCATCTTGAACCATCGCTGTTGTCCCTCTCGTGTGATGCTGGAAGGAGGAGAGATGACTAGAAATGATTCGGTTGACCGTTTTTATGTGTGGATTAATTGTCAGAGTAGAGGACTTTGTGCATTTCAGGTCAAATAACAACCTAATATTTATATCCCAGGACAAATTAGCTAGCAACAGCAAGCTAGCTAAATAGGACAAATTAGCTAGCAAGTGCAAGCTAACTAGCTAAATTGCCATAAATGTTTAATGCTTTTCGACCTGTCCCCAAATTAATGTAATTGGTTTTAGAGTTTGTTTTGATATTTTAACCTGCATGTCATGATCACGTTTGGTGTAGGGGGACCAAATAACCGCGCAGCCGGTTTGGTTCCATGTAAGGCTAATTATTAAAAATCATCTTCAGGTGTGTCCGGAGAAGGACCTTGTCCTGTTAGCTAGTGAGGACCTGTCCATAGCAGCATGCAACTCCATTAAGAACCAGAGAGAGAACACATCACTTCTCCACATCTGTGATTGGACCACCGTGCATGCTTAAAAATACAAAAGAGAAGAAAATGTGTGCATACTCTTAATGCAAGGATTCTGAGGACAATCATTATAAAACAAATTCAAAGCTTGCCTGAACTCAGTACACCTTCCAGAGAGCTTAAAAGTAGTTTATTTCCTTGTGGTTTTACCACATTATCAAACAGCTGTGGCTTTTTTTATATCAGAATTACAACCTCTGCGTTATTACATGGTGGGACAGTCACGGGGCTGCACTCATTCAATGACCTGCTCGACCCTACATGGACTCCAATGAGATAGAGCTGGCCTCGCTCTCTCTCTCTCTCTTTACGAAATGGCTTGCATTCAGCGATAGCCCTAGATTTCACGGACTCAGTAGTATATCTTTTCAGCCTGTGTGATTCAGGCTGTGAAATCTGACACCACTTTAAGCTATGATGTCTTCCAACTGTCCATCAAATCCTGTCCGAATGCTAGATCACAGCCATTGATAAAGTACATGCCTGTCACGGCAGTCTGATGAAGAAGGATCGGACCAAAGCACAGAGTGGGAAGTGTTCATGATTTTTATTGACACTGAACACTAGAACAAAATAACAACGCGAGAAAACAAAACCGAAACAGTCCTGTCAGGTGCAGAACACTAAACAGAAAACAACTACCCACAAAACACAGGTGGGAAAAGGCTACCTAAGTATGGTTCCCAATCAGAGACAACGATAGACAGCTGTCCCTGATTGAGAACCATACCCGGCCAAAACAAAGAAACTGAACATAGAATGCCCACCCAAATCACACCCAGACCAAACCAAAGTAGAGACATAAAAAGCTCTCTAAGGTCAGGGCGTGACAATGCCTGCAATCCTTAGTTTCTAGCGCAGCAGGAGAGAGTGGTTTTATCGATTTATAGCCAACTTTATCAAAGTAATCTAAAATAATTAATACATTTGAAACAAAAAACTGTTTGTTTGTCATTGACGGACAAGATACATTTGAGATGGAAGGCCAATTCCTAAAAAGAACATGTATATTTTTCTGCATAGGTTATCTAAGCATACCTCTTTACCTGTTTAATTGTCATTTTAATACATTATGCACATGGTTTCTTTAAGAACTTTAATGCCTTTATGATTTAGTACACCTGCTACACTGGTATATGCTATCATAAACTAAGAGTTAAAATCAATTTATGTCAGTTGTGTACCTATATATTGTCTTTTGAGTTTGTAAATAACAATCTAAATTTCACAGTGGAATATCTCTATGAATTCACAGACAGTGAATTTGACTTCACAAACTAGGTTTCCATCCAACTGGCGACAGATTTTCTTGCAAATATTTTTTTTAAATCTGTACAAATCCTCCCCCCATCAGATATGTGTTTCCATCAAATGTGCTTGTTGGGGATAAAAGGCAGTGCGTGATAACGTAGTGCATATAAAAATAACTTTTACGGTTAAATTCCCATGTACTGACAAATAAATAGTTAAGTTAAATATGTTTCCATCACATTTTTACTGATGGTTTTGTCCTAAAAAGGTTTTTTGTTATATAGCGAATGTGCCCATTCTGGGGTTGGCACCAACGCTCGCAGATACAGTGCGGTCAGGCTACCGACATCACACCCTGATCGGTTTCACCTGTCTTTGTGCTTGTCTCCACCCCCCTCCAGGTGTCGCCGATCTTCCCCATTATCCCCTGAGCATTTATACCTGTGTTCTCTGTTTGTCTGTTGCCAGTTCGTCTTGTCAGGTCTTACCAGCGTGCTTTCCCATTTTTCCTGTTTCTCAGGTGTTTGTTTCCCAGTTTTCCCGGTTCTGACCATTCTGCCTGCCCTGACCCCGAGCCTGCCTGCCGTTCTGTACCTGCCAGGGGTGGAAAGACCCTGGATCATTGTTACTCTAACTTCCGCGACGCATATAAGGCCCTGCCCCGCCCCCCTTTCGGAAAAGCTGACCACGACTCCATTTTGTTGATCCCTGCCTACAGACAGAAACTAAAACAAGAAGCTCCCACGCTGAGGTCTGTCCAACGCTGGTCCGACCAAGCTGACTCCACACTCCAAGACTGCTTCCATCACGTGGACTGGGAGATGTTTCGTATTGCGTCAGACAACAACATTGACGAATACGCTGATTCGGTGTGCGAGTTCATTAGAACGTGCGTTGAAGATGTCGTTCCCATAGCAACGATTAAAACATTCCCTAACCAGAAACCCTGGATTGATGGCAGCATTCGTGTGGAACTGAAGGCGCGAACCACTGCTTTTAATCAGGGCAAGGTGTCTGGTGACATGACTGAATACAAACAGTGCAGCTATTCCCTCCGCAAGGCTATCAAACAAGCTAAGCGCCAGTACAGAGACAAAGTAGAATCTCAATTCAACGGCTCAGACACAAGAGGCATGTGGCAGGGTCTACAGTCAATCACGGACTACAGGAAGAAACCCAGCCCAGTCACGGACCAGGATGTCTTGCTCCCAGGCAGACTAAATAAATTTTTTGCCCGCTTTGAGGACAATACAGTGCCACTGACACGGCCTGCAACGAAAACATGCGGTCTCTCCTTCACTGCAGCCGAAGTGAGTAAGACATTTAAACGTGTTAACCCTCGCAAGGCTGCAGGCCCAGACGGCATCCCCAGCCGCGCCCTCAGAGCATGCGCAGACCAGCTGGCCGGTGTGTTTACGGACATATTCAATCAATCCCTATACCAGTCTGCTGTTCCCACATGCTTCAAGAGGGCCACCATTGTTCCTGTTCCCAAGAAAGCTAAGGTAACTGAGCTAAACGACTACCGCCCGTAGCACTCACATCCGTCATCATGAAGTGCTTTGAGAGACTAGTCAAGGACCATATCACCTCCACCCTACCTGACACCCTTGACCCACTCCAATTTGCTTACCGCCCAAATAGGTCCACAGACGATGCAATCTCAACCACACTGCACACTGCCCTAACCCATCTGGACAAGAGGAATACCTATGTGAGAATGCTGTTCATCGACTACAGCTCGGCATTCAACACCATAGTACCCTCCAAGCTCATCATCAAGCTCGAGACCCTGGGTCTCGACCTCGCCCTGTGCAACTGGGTACTGGACTTCCTAACGGGCCGCCCCCAGGTGGTGAGGGTAGGCAACAACATCTCCTCCCCGCTGATCCTCAACACTGGGGCCCCACAAGGGTGCGTTCTGAGCCCTCTCCTGTACTCCCTGTTCACCCACGACTGCGTGGCCATGCACGCCTCCAACTCAATCATCAAGTTTGCGGACGACACAACAGTGGTAGGCTTGATTACCAATAACGACGAGACGGCCTACAGGGAGGAGGTGAGGGCCCTCGGAGTGTGGTGTCAGGAAAATAACCTCACACTCAACGTCAACAAAACTAAGGAGATGATTGTGGACTTCAGGAAACAGCAGAGGGAACACCCCCCCATCCACATCGATGGAACAGTAGTGGAGAGGGTAGCAAGTTTTAAGTTCCTCGGCATACACATCACAGACAAACTGAATTGGTCCACTCACACAGACAGCATCGTGAGGAAGGCGCAGCAGCGCCTCTTCAACCTCAGGAGGCTGAAGAAATTCGGCTTGTCACCAAAAGCACTCACAAACTTCTACAGATGCACAATCGAGAGCATCCTGGCGGGCTGTATCACCGCCTGGTATGGCAACTGCACCGCCCTCAACCGTAAGGCTCTCCAGAGGGTAGTGAGGTCTGCACAATGCATCACCGGGGGCAAACTACCTGCCCTCCAGGACACCTACACCACCCGATGCTACAGGAAGGCCATAAAGATCATCAAGGACATCAACCACCCGAGCCACTGCCTGTTCACCCCGCTGTCATCCAGAAGGCGAGGTCAGTACAGGTGCATCAAAGCTGGGACCGAGAGACTGAAAAACAGCTTCTATCTCAAGGCCATCAGACTGTTAAACAGCCACCACTAACATTGAGTGGCTACTGCCAACACACTGTCAATGACACTGACTCTACTCCAGCCACTTTAATCATGGGAATTGATGGGAAATGATGTAAATATATCACTAGCCACTTTAAACAATGCTACCTTATATAATGTTACTTACCCTACATTATTCATCTCATATGCATACGTAGATACTGTACTCTATATCATCGACTGCATCCTTATGTAATACATGTATCACTAGCCACTTTAACTACGCCACTTGGTTTACATACTCATCTCATATGTATATACTGTACTCGATATCATCTACTGTATCTTGCCTATGCTGCTCTGTACCATCACTCATTCATATATCCTTATGTACATATTCTTTATCCCCTTACACTGTGTATAAGACAGTAGTTTTTTTGGAATTGTTAGTTAGATTACTTGTTCGTTATTACTGCATTGTCGGAACTAGAAGCACAAGCATTTCGCTACACTCGCATTAACATCTGCTAACCATGTGTATGTGACAAATAAAATTTGGTTTGATTTGATTTGATTTGCCTGACACTGACCTGATTATGAAACTCTGCCTGCCCTGACCCTCAGCCTGCTTGTCGTCCTGTACTTGCCTGACTCTGACTGGCTCATACTTATATCATATGTGACTCGTTTCAGGAAACTAAGCGTATGTTGTGTGTCACAACATCACAGGAGAGGTTTTGATTGGCTGAGATAATGAGTGGGCCGGACATGCTGAGAGATGAGTTCGGATTGGTCTGCCATGTAGCTCACTTCTGTCTATTTGAGCTGGTCAGTATGTGTAGGTAATCCTGTCTAACGCGATTAGTAGAACTGCATAAGTGTTGCTCTCCACTTTCTGGAGGACCGAGTTTTGAAATCAATGGAATTACAGTATGATACCTAAAGAGCACCTGTCTCCGGATTACATCTTCAAACTAAGTAAGGGCAACCATGGCACCCGTGACAGAGAGGGAGAAGTGTCCATTCGATGTATACGGGTAAGATAGTCTAGCTAACTACATTTTCAGATATTACACATTTCAAATTTTGACAGAAAGTATTTTTCATTTCAAGTTAAAGTGTACTGTAAGCTAGCTAGTATACTGTACTGTAAGCTAGCTAGTGTACTGTACTGTAAGCTAGCTAGCTAACGTTAGTAAAAGTTGGTAAATTCGCTCTGGCTGTCTACTCTGATTTTAGAGCTCTCTCATCAGTGTGCCAGAGCGCAGAATAACTGACGAATTTACGATTGCTCAACACCCGTTGAATATGGCCGGGGTCAGTAAATGTTGGCAAAAAAAGTGTAAATTGTTGCCAGCAGCACAGTTGCAGTCACCAACGCTCTGGATAACATAAAAACAGTCTAACCAGCTCTGCTAGAGCGAGTAAAATGGTCAGTGAGCTGCTCTCTCATTTGTGTCTGGAAGTAGCTAGCAAGCAAGCTGGTGTTGTTAGGACAGAACGCTCAGATCAACCCTTAAAAAGATGGGTGGGGATAAAGCTTAAGAGAGTGTGAACAATGTTGAATGAGTGTTGACAAAGAAGAGCTCTCCAGTAGGTACCAAAATATTCAAAGGCCATTTTCTCAAAAGTGAGGATATGAGTTTATCAACTTTCAAAGCAGAAATACTTTCCCATTGTTCTTCAACTGTAGTGTATGATATACAATTTTCTAGATCTGAGTCTCTACTTTTATCCAATGTAAAAAACACAATTTAAAATGTTGCTACATAAGACCGAATCAAGCTGGTCGGTCACATATTTGTACTGTGTACTTGAGCTTATGTCCTCAAAAGTGACAACACCTCAGCAATCTATAACTATTTGTAGCAGAAAGGTGGAAATATAAGCTTTAATAGGTATTATGTAATGTCTATGGCCAGCTCATGATAAATAATGACTTTTGGGTATGTCTGTTTAGGCGTCAATCTACATTTTGACATTACATTTAACAAAACAGGAGGTGAGGTAGATTTCTGTGCCTGGTGAATGTAGCCCACACGTCAAGCCTTCTGGCGGTGCATGCGGTTTTCTCACACTTCTAGAATTAGTCCAGCACTCCACCCTCAATGTAATTTTCTTTTTGGATATTATAGTATTGCTGACATCCATGTCAAATAAATTATAGGCCCTTGGTATACTTATGGTCAGGACATTTAGTTTTGGGAGAGCGAGCACTTGCAACCTAGACATCCTCTGAGGGATGAGGAAAGGCACCTGCCAGACCCTGGGTATCTCAGCCAGGTCAGGAACTTTAAACCCAGGCACATGTCTTCACTGACTCTACACAGCTCACCCCTAAGTCTGGGTATGGCTTTTCATCACCTACAGTATATGTACTTTATTTACATTGCCAATGGGCAAGGGCTTGAATTGCACTGGTAATGGAATGGGACTTGTAGGATTTTAGATAACTGTTTGTAGCCTTCACATGTGTGTGTTAGGACTTCAAATGTGGGTGAACAGCAAGTGATTAGCGTCAACTAAAACATTTAACAAACATGTTACATTTAATGTTATTCAATTGCCCCATTGTTTGACTAATATAGGTGAATTCAAATACTACCATACGCAATAAGACCAATTGTTTGTGTCTGAAAAGTCATAGCAGTGAGCAGAGGGATAAACCAATAAACATCTGGACATTTCTCTCTGCAACCTTCTTACTGAGGAGTCCAACAAGTATGAAGACATGCACTGGATGCTTATTACTGCCTTGGGTCATCCTCCATCCCACGCCCAATCCACCCTCCTTACCCCCTATTCTCTTTGAGCCTGCTGGTGAAGTTTAAAAAATGTGTAAGGAATGACAAATTAGAAACGGCTACGCTGAGGTTTTCGAAGGCAGTGAGTCGTTCCAGAACAGATGTGGAGTGACAGTCTCTTTAATGAAGAAAGAAAAACATGAGAGTCGGTGGAGGAAAATCGTTTGGATTGTGCAGAGTACTTAAATTGAACTCTCTGCTTATCATTTATTTTCTTTCAAAGTGTGTCATTGAATTACCCAGCTTATTTGCTTAGTTGCATTTGATACAGTACATTATCGATTTCCACAGCTATTCTTTTCATTCTATTTTTTTAGTCTAAACGTGTCTCGGTGTCCCACCACATAATTGAACCCATGGCTCTCACCTTAGCTTCACCTGGGTCCCATTGCTGAGCATTAAAAATCAATTTGCCAAATAGTTCACCACAAAAACACTTTAAAAAGCTGTGATTTTAAGTTTATAAAAATACACATTTAGAAGATTAGGGGAAGTGGTTTGGTATAATTTCTCTTTCTGGGTTTTAGGGGATTCTAACAGTTTTCACTGAAAAAAACATTGACACAAATTTGCAAATGTTACGGTTTTCTTGCGGTGAAGGAGAGGCGGACCAAAATGCAGCGTGGTTATTTGTATACATCTTTAATGAAGATGAAAACGAACAATACAAAACAAGAAACGTGACAACCTAAACAGCCTTATCTGGTGCAAACTAACACAGAGACAGGAACAATCACCCACGAAACACTCAAAGAATATGGCTGCCTAAATATGGTTCCCAATCAGAGACAACGATAAACACCTGCCTCTGATTGAGAACCACTTCAGGCAACCATAGACTTTTCTAGATAACCCTACTAATTCACAATCCCAATACCTACAAAAAAAAACAAGACAAAACACACCACATAATAAACCCATGTCACACCCTGGCCTGACCAAAATAATAAAGAAAACACAAAATACTAAGACCAGGGCGTGACAGCAAAGTTAAAGGTAAAAAACTGATTTACGGTATACAGTGCATTTGAAAGTATTCTGACCCCTCAACTCTTTCCACATTTTGTTACGTTACAGCCTTATTCTAAAATGGATTAAATTGTTTTTCCCCTCATCAATCTACACACAATACCCTATAATGACAAAGCAATAACAGGTTTTTATTTATTTTTGCAAATTTCTAATTAAAAAACGCCCCGGAAATATCACATTTACATAAGTATTCAGACCCTTTACTCAGTACTTTGTTGAAGCACATTTGGCAGTGATTACAGTCTCGCGTCTTCTTGGGTATGACACTATAAGCTTGGCACACCTGTATTTCGGGAATTTCTCTCATTCTTCTCTGCATATCCTCTCAAGCTCTGTCAGGTTGGATGGGGAGCGTCGCTGCACAGGTATTTTCAGGTCTCTCCAGAGATGTTAGATCGGGTTCAAGTCCGGGCTCTGTGGCTGGGCCACGCAAGGATATTCAAAGACTTGTCCCGTAGCCACTCCTGCATTGTCTTGGCTGTGTGCTTAGGGTTGTTGTCCTGTTGGAAGGTGAACCTTAGGACCTCAGACTGGAGCAGGGTTTCATCAAGGATCTCTCTGTACTTTGCTCCATTAATCTTCCGTCGATACTGACTAGTCTCCCAGTCCCTTCCGCTAAAAAACATCCCCACAGTATGATGCTGCCACCACCATGCTTCACCGTAGTGATGGTGCCTGGTTTCCTCCAGACATGACACCTTTTACTGAGGAGTAGCTTCCGTCTGGCCATTCTACCATAAAGGCCTGATTGGTAGAATGCTGCAGAGATGGTCGTCCCTCTGGAAGGTTGTCCTATCTCCACAGAGGAACTCTGGAGCTCATTCAGAATGGCCATCGGGTTCTTGGTCACCTCCCTGACCAAGGCCCTTCTTCCCTGATTGCTCAGTTTGGCTGTGCGCCCAACTCTAGGAAGAGTCGTGGTGGTTCCAAACTTCTTCCATTTAAGTATGGTGGGGGGCCACTGTGTTCTTGGGGACCTTCAATGCTGCAGACATTTTTTGGTACCCTTCCCGAAATCTGTGCCTTGACACAATACTGTCTCAGAGCTCCACGGCCAAATCCTTCGACCTCATGGCTTGGTTTTTCCTCTGACATGCACTGTCAAATGTGGGACCTTATATAGACAGGTGTGTGGCTTTCCAAATCATGTCCAATCAATTTTATTTACTACAGGTGGACTCTAATCAAGTTGTAGAGTCATCTCAAGGATGATCAATGGAAACAGGATGCGCAATTTCCAGTCTCATTGCAAAGGTTCTGAATATGTAAATAAGGTATTTAATTTTTTTGCAACATAGAATATTTATTATTGCTCCCATCTGTCACCTTCAGTTATGTTAGCTTTTTCAAAAGCTTTAAATCAGGCAGGGATAATGTTCATAGTAGTCCAACCTACAGAATAAACCAACAGACCACTTCAACTACAATAACATTCTCAGTAACGGTTACATAAATATATAACAACAATGCAAATTAATTACATTTGGCATTAAAAAATAACTTGACAGACATAAATGTATACAGTACATTTGGAAAGCACCCGGACCCCCGAACAAAATCACACAAAAATTATAAATGGAAATCAAATTTATCAACCCATGGAGGTCTGGATTTGGAGTCACACTCAAAATTAAAGTGGAAAACCACACTACAGGCTGATCCAACTTTGATGTAATGTCCTTAAAACAAGTAAAAATGATGCTCAGTAGTGTGTGTGGCCTCCACATGCCTGTATGACCTCCCTACAACGCCTGGGCATGCTCCTGATGAGGTGGTGGATGGTCTCCTGAGGGATCTCCTCCCAGACCTGGACTAAAGCATCCGCCAACTCCTGGACAGTCTGTGGTGCAGCGTGGCGTTGGTGGATGGAGCGAGACATGATGTCCCAGATGTGCTCAATTGGATTCAGGTCTGGGGTACGGGCGGGTCAGTCCATAGCATCAATGCCTTCCTCTTGCAGGAACTGCTGACATACTCCAGCCACATGAGGTCTAGCATTGTATTGCATTAGGGGGAAGCCAGGGCCAACCGCACCAGCATATGGTCTCACAAGGGGTCTGAGGATCTCATCTCGGGACCTAATGGCAGTCAGGCTACCTCTGGCGAGCACATGGAGGGCTGTGCGGCCCCCCAAAGAAATGCCACCCCATGACTGACCCACCACCAAACCGGTCATGCTGGAGGATGTTGCAGGCAGCAGAACGTTCTCCACGGCGTCTCCAGACTGTCACGTCTGTCACATGTGCTCAGTGTGAACCTGCTTTCATCTGTGAAGAGCACAGGGCGCCAGTGGCGAATTTGCCAATCTTGGTGTTCTCTGGCAAATGCCAAACGTCCTGCACGGTGTTGGGCTGTAAGCACAACCCCCACCTGTGGACGTCGGGCCCTCATATCACCCTCATGGAGTCTGTTTCTGACCGTTTGAGCAGACACATGCACATTTGTGGCCTGTTGGAGGTCATTTTGCAGGGCTCTGGCAGTGCTCCTCCTGCTCCTCCTTGCACAAAGGTGGAGGTAGCGGTCCTGCTGCTGGGTTGTTGCACTCCTACGGCCTCCTCCACATCTCCTGATGTACTGGCCTGTCTCCTGGTAGCACCTCCATGCTCTGGACACTACGCTGACAGACACAGCAAACCTTCTTGCCACAGCTCGCATTGATGTGCCATCCTGGATGAGCTGCACTACCTGGGCCACTTATTTGGGTTGTAGACCCCGTCTTGCTAATTGCCTATAATTTCCACCTGTTGTCTATTCCATTTGCACAACAGCATGTGAAATTTATTGTCAATCAGTGCTTGTGGACAGTTTGATTTCAAAGAAGTGTGATTGACTTGGAGTTACATTGTGTTGTTTAAGTGTTCCCTTTGTTTTTTGAGCAGTGTATATATATTCTAGAACAAGGCTGCAACGCGCAACAAAATGCGGAAAAAGTTTACATATTGTTTTCTCTTTTTATCTCTGAGAGAAAATGTCCCCAGATGTCAGAAAAGTTATCAAGTTTACCATTCATTTTATAAATCAATCTTTCATATGAAGCTATTTCTCCCAAGGCTATATACCATTCCTTATATGAGGGAGGGTCCTTCTCCCTTCTCTGTCTCAATATGACTCTCTTGACTGTGGTTAGAGCAACATTTAGCCAGTTTAAACATGGGCCTCTCAGTCTATCAATATCCTTAGTGATATTCAGTAATAACAAGGCAGGACTTGCAAGTATTGTGGTACTCAGAATATCCCCAATCTTTTCCATTACCTTCTGCCAAAAGGTATACAAGCTTGGACAGTTACAGAACATATGGATTATGTCACTTGTACTTGACTGACATCTCCAGCATAGGTTGGATTCATTCAAACCTATTCTGTTCATCCTCAGAGGAGTCCAATAAATCCTATTGAACACTTGGACCGGGCATCTCTCATAGGGAGGAGCATCTGTTATACTATTATATTCCATTCCTCCTCACCAAATGTTACCTCCAAGTCTTTTTCCCATACGGACTTCAGGCCCTTACAAGTTCCATTATGTCCAACTATAAGGTGGCTATATACAGTGGGGCAAAAAAGTATTTAGTCAGCCACCAATTGTGCAAGTTCTCCCACTTAAAAAGATGAGAGAGGCCTGTAATTTTCATCATAGGTACACTTCAACTATGACAGACAAAATTAGAAGAAAAAAAATGAGAAAATCACATTGTAGGATTTTTAATGAATTTATTTGCAAATTGTGGTGGAAAATAAGTATTTGGTCACCTACAAACAAGCAAGATTTCTGGCTCTCACAGACCTGTAACTTCTTCTTTAAGAGGCTCCTCTATCCTCCACTCGTTACCTGTATTAATGGCACCTGTTTGAACTTGTTATCAGTATAAAAGACACCTGTCCACAACCTCAAACAGTCACACTCTAAACTCCACTATGGCCAAGACCAAAGAGCTGTCAAAGCACACCAGAAACAAAATTGTAGACCTGCACCAGGCTGGGAAGACTGAATCTGCAATAGGTAAGCAGCTTGGTTTGAAGAAATCAACTGTGGGAGCAATTATTCGGAAATGGAAGACATACAAGACCACTGATAATCTCCCTCGATCTGGGGCTCCACGCAAGATCTCACCCCGTGGGGTCAAAATTATCACAAGAACGGTGAGCAAAAATCCCAGAACCACACGGGGGGACCTAGTGAATGACCTGCAGAGAGCTGGGACCAAAGTAACAAAGCCTACCATCAGTAACACACTACGCCGCCAGGGACTCAAATCCTGCAGTGCCAGATGTGTCCCCCTGCTTAAGCCAGTACATGTCCAGGCCCGTCTGAAGTTTTCTAGAGAGCATTTGGATGATCCAGAAGAAGATTGGGAGAATGTCATATGGTCAGATGAACCCAAAATATAACTTTTTTGGTAAAAACTCAACTCGTTGTGTTTTGAGGACAAAGAATGCTGAGTTGCATCCAAAGAACACCATACCTACTGTGAAGCATGGGGTTGGAAACATCATGCTTTGGGGCTCTTTTTCTGCAAAGGGACCAGGATTACTGATCCGTGTAAAGGAAAGAATGAATGGGCCATGTATCGTGAGATTTTGAGTGAAAACCTCCTTCCATCAGCAAGGGCATTGAAGATGAAACGTGGCTGGGTCTTTCAGCATGACAATGATCCCAAACACACCGCCCGGGCAACGAAGGAGTGGCTTCGTAAGAAGCATTTCAAGGTCCTGGAGTGGCCTAGCCAGTCTCCAGATCTCAACCCCATAGAAAGTCTTTGGAGGGAGTTGAAAGTCCGTGTTGCCCAGCAACAGCCCCAAAACATCACTGCTCTAGAGGAGATCTGCATGGAGGAATGGGCCAAAATACCAGCAACAGTGTATGAAAACCTTGTGAAGACTTACAGAAATGTTTTGACCTCTGTCATTGCCAACAAAGGGTATATAACAAAGTATTGAGATAAACTTTTGTTATTGACCAAATACTTATTTTCCACCATAATTTGCAAATAAATTCATTAAAAATCCTTCAATGTGATTTTCTGGATTTTTTTTCTCATTTTGTCAGTCATAGTTGTAGTGTACCTATGATGAAAATTACAGGCCTCTCTCATCTTTTTAAGTGGGAGAACATGCACAATTGGTGGCTGACTAAATACTTTTTTGCCCCACTGTATAAGTCCTGCAGTATGTGGTCATTTGCAAAGGATTTCTATCTTAACACTTTTATCAGACTGTACTGGGAATTTGTTGTTTTTCTGTCCTACCTTAAACATACAATCTCTAAGCTGGAGATATCTCTGTAAATTATACTTGGACCTTAGATCTTCAAAATAAGTTTTCTTGATATAGACAACCAATGTTCTTTATCCCCTTACTATACCAATCTTTCCAGAAAACCCTAATGTCCCTATTTTCCAGTGTCCCCTTATTTTCAATTTAGGGTTGTTCCATATTGAAGCAGAGCTTGTCAAGAAAGGTGCAGATCTCTCTCTCTTATGAATCTGACTCCATATATTTTGTTGTATGGGACATTATTGGATTCTGCAGTCCCACCTTTTGTTGACTCATATAACCTGATGCTCCGAATGGGGCATTAAGTTCCTCCTCCATGTCCACCCAAATTGGCCTAGTCTAGTTCTCAATAACGAGAGAGCCTTTTTGGGCAGCTACAAAGGCTTCTTGATATAATTGCATGTTAGGGAGCTTTAATCCTCCCTTCTCAGGCTTTGCCTGTAATCTCGCTAGATTCATCCCTTTTACCAGCCCAAATAAACCCAGTAATCATTTTGTCTTTGGATTTAAAAGTATAGACAGGTACGGATAGTGGTAACATGTTGACAACGTAATTCAGTTACGAACAACTTTCTAACTTGTATCCTACCCCATAATGAGATTTGTAGTTTATCCCAGCTCTTAAAATGGAGTTCAATTTTGTTCAATAGTGGGCCAAGGTTTTCAGAAATCATGTTCTCTAAACCAGGATTTAAAGCGATCCCCACGTACCTCTCATATTAACCCCTTTGAATGACTGATGCAGCCTAATGGCTTCAGCTAATGATTCTAATGCTATAATAAATAGGAGAGGCGAGAGACAGTCCCCTTGTTTCGTGCCTTGTCCCACTGAAAATGGAGATGATCGTAGTCTGTTAGTGAATACTATGGACTTAGTGTTGTTGTACATACGTTTAACAGTATTCTGAAAGCCCTGTCCAAATCCAAATTGATGTATTATATAACACAGGTAGTCCCAGCCCACCCTATCAAAGGCTTTCTCTGCATCTAGGGATAAGGCTGCCACTAAAGAATCCAAATATTTTGCCTTCCAGGTGACCTGCAATAGGCGTCTAAGATTATCAGATGAAGTTCTGCCTTTCACAAATCCCACCTGGTCTGGATTGAGGATTTTCTTAATGATATGTTTCCCAGTCATAGCCAGAAGTTTTGTAAACAATTTTCCATCACAATTTATCAAAGAAATCGGACAGTAGCTCCCGGCCTCATAGGGATCCTTTCCCTTTTTGAGGATTAGGGTAATTACTGCATCACTCATAGAAGGCTGTAGCTCACCTGTGTCAATTGATTGTGTTAAATGTTTTCAATATTGCTCTGCAAACTGTCACGCCCTGACCTTAGAGAGCCATTTTATTTCTCTATTTGTTTAGGTCAGGGTGTGATGTGGGGTGGCAATCTATGTTTTGTTTTCTATGTTTCTTTATTTCTATGTTTTGGCCGGGTATGGTTCTCAATCAGGGACATCTGTCTATCATTATCTCTCATTGGGAATCATACTTAGGTAGCCCTTTTTCCCTCCTTTCAGTGTGGGTTGTTTCCTTTGTTAGAGGCATCATAACCCTGTTAAGCTTCACAGTCGTTTTGTATTTTTTATTGGTTTTGTTGGCGACATTCTACTAAAGAGGAAAATGTACTCTCACCACGCTGCACCTTGGTCCGCTTCTCACAACGCCCGTGACAGAACTACCCACCACCAAGGGACCAAGCAGCATGGCCAGGAGGAGCAGGGATCCTGGGCCCGGGAGAAGAGAGAATGGAGGACATCTTGGACATGGGAGGAGGTTATCGCAGGGGACAAGACCCTGCCATGGAAACAGGCTGAAGTAGCGAGGGGGGAAAGACTTCTCTACCAGTGCTGGGCCAAAGTAACCATCCAGCCAGGACGGGTTGTGCAGGCGCACTGCTCGAGACCTCCAGTGCTCCTCCACGGCCCAGTGTATCCAGTGCCTCCACCAAGAACCAAGCCTCCTGTATGTCTTCCCAGCCTGGTGAGTCCTGTGCCTGCTCCCAGAGCCAGGCCTCCTGTGTGTCTCTCCAGCCCAGTGTTCCATGGCAAGAAGCCTCCAGTGATGATCCATGGCAAGAAGACTCCAGTGATAAATCCATGGCAAGGAGCCTCCAGTGATGATCCATGGCACGAAGCCTCCAGTGATGATCCATGGCAAGAAGCCTCCAGTGATGATCCATGGCAAGGAGCCTCCAGTGATGATCCATGGCACGAAGCCTCCAGTGATGATCCATGGCAAGAAGCCTCCAGTGATGATCCATGGCATGAAGCCTCCAGTGATGATCCATGACAAGAAGCCTCCAGTGATGATCCATGGCAAGAAGCCTCTAGTGATGATCCATGGCACAAAGCCTCCAGTGATAAATCCATGGCAAGAAGCCTCCAGTTATGATCCATGGCATGAAGTCTCCAGTGATGATCCATGACAAGAAGCCTCCAGTGATGATCCATGGCAAGAAGCCTCCAGTGATGATCCATGGCACGAAGCCTCCAGTGAGGAGTCATGGCATGGAGCCTCCAGCGACGGTCTCCAGTCCGGAGCCTCCAGAGACGGCCTCCAGTACAGAGCCTCCAGCGATGGGCTCCAGTCCGGAGCCTCCAGAGACGGCCTCCAGTCCGGAGCCTCCAGCGACGGCCTCCAGTCCGGAGCCTCCAGCGACGGCCTCCAGTCCGGAGCCTCCAGCTACGGCCTCCAGTCCGGAGCCTCCAGCTACGGCCTCCAGTCCGGAGCCTCCAGCTACGGCCTCCAGTCCGGAGCCCCCAGCGACGGTCTCCAGTCCAGTGCCCGCAGCGACGGTCTCCAGTCCGGGGCCCGCAGCGAGGGTGCCCAGTCCGAGCCCCGCAGCGTAGGTGCCCAGTCCGGGGCCCGCAGCGAGGGTCTCCAGTCCGGGGCCTGTGGAGAGGCTCCCCAGTCCGGGGTTCGCGGCGAGGGTCCCCACACCAGAGGCGCCACCAAAGCGGGGTGTGCCAGAGGTGGAGCGGGGTTCAGGTTTTGCGGCTGAAGTCCACACCTTTGGGGGGGGGTATGTCACGGCCTGACCTTAGAGAGCAGTTTTATTTCTCTTTTTGGTTAAGTGTTGGTGTGATGTGGGAATTCTATGTTTTGTTTTCTATGTTGCTTTATTTCTATGTTTTGGCCGGGTATGGTCCTCAATCAGGGACAGCTGTCTATCGTTGTCTCTGATTGGGAATCATACTTAGGTAGCCCTTTTTCCTTCCTTTCAGTGTGGGTAGTTAACTTTGTTAGAGGCATCATGGCCCTGTTAAGCTTCATGGTCGTTTTGTATTGTTCATTATTTTTTTGGGGCGACATTCTAATAAAGAAGAATATGTACGCTCACCACGCTGCACCTGGGTCCGCTTATTACGACGTTCACTGGGTATCCCATCCAATCCCATCCAACCCTGGAGTTTTAACACTGGGTGCTTGTCTTATAGTTTCGGTCAATTCCTACAAATTAATAGGGCGGTCGAGCCAATTCCGGTCTTCCTCTTAGTTTAGGAAGGTTCAAATTCTGAAAGAATGCCTCTGCTTTCTGCATATTTAAAGGACCGTCTGATAGAAGTTCCTGATAGAAGTCTCGAAATATTATGTTGATTTCTTTATCACTGGTAATCAGCTTGCCTGTCTTATTTATGATTCCACCCACTGGCCAACAGTTTTCCTGCCTTTTAGTGCCCCCCACCTAGAACACTAAACTAACGACTGGGAGTGCCCACCACCTAGAACACTAAACTAATGACTGGAGAACCTACCACCTAGAACACTAAACAAACGACTGGCAGAGCCCACCACCTAGAACACTAAACTAATGACTGGTAGTGCCCCCCACCTAGAACACTAAACTAATGACTGGGAGAGCCCACCACCTAGAACACTAAACTAATGACTGGTAGAGCCCTGGGGACATTGACTGGGGACATTGCTTACGTCCGCTAGGACAGGCTCAATGTCCACCCTCCCTCCCAGAAGCCTAGAAGGGATGAGAGAGCCAAAGCCTATGGGTTCATAGCTTCAACCTCACAGCACGCACACAACCAATTGATTAATGGACTGCTGAATGTATGTATATTTTTTTATTTTGCTTTGTTTGCTCTTTTTAGTATTATGTCTATCTCTAATAAGCTACCAAGGAAAGTCCATATGAATATATGTAGCATTAGAAATAAGGTTAATGAAATCAATAACTTGCTAACATCAGATAACATTCATATATTAGCCATTTCTGAGACTCCCTTAGATAATTAATTTGATGATACAGCAGTAGCAATACAAGGATATAACATCTGTAGAAGAGACAGAAATGCTTATGGGGGAGGTGTTGCTGTATACATTCAGAGCCATATCCCTGTAATGCTTAGAGAAAATCTTATGTCAAGTGTATTTGAAGTGTTGTGGTTGCAGGTTCACCTGGCACATTTAAAGCCTTTTATTTTGGGATGTTGCTATAGGCCACCAAGTGCTAACAGTCAGTACCTAAATAATGTGTGACATGCTTGATAGTGTATGTGATGTAAACAGAGAGGTCTACTTTCTTGGGGACCTGAATATTGACTGGTTTTCATCAAGCTGTCCGCTCAAGAGGAAGCTTCTTACTGTAACCAGTGCCTGTAATCTGGTTCAGGTTATTAATCAACCTACCAGGATGTTTACAAACACTACAGGAACAAGATCATCCACATGTATCGATCATATTTATGCTAACATTGTAGAACTTTGTTCTAAAGCTGTATCTGTCACACCCTGATCTCTTTCACCTGTCCTTGTGATTGTCTCCACCCCCCTCCAGGTGTCGCCCATCTTCCCCATTATCCCCTGGGTATTTATACCTGTGTTCTCTGTTGTCAGGTCGTCTTGTTTGTCAAGTCAACCAGCGTTTTTGTGTCTCAGCTCCTGATTTTCCCAGTCTCTTTTTCTCTTCCCAGTCTCTCTTTTGACGTTAACTTCTTAGATATAGGGGGCGCTCTTTTAATTTATGGATAAAAAAAAGCTTTGGAAAGAAAACACACTAACGTTTCCAAAACTGCAAAGATATTATCTGTGAGTGCCACAGAACTCATGCTACAGGCGAAACCAAGATGAAACTTCAACCAGGAAATGGGCAGAATTTTTGAGGCTCTGTTTTCCATTGTCTCATATGGCTGTGAATGTGCCGGGAATGAGCCTGCCCTTTCTATAGTTTCTCCAAGGTGTCTGCAGCATTGTGACGTATTTGTAGGCATATCATTGGAAGATTGGCCATAAGAGACTACATTTGCCAGGGGTCCGCCCGGTGTCCTTTGTCTAAATTGGTGCGTAATCTTCAACTGGAGGCATTTTCCATTGAGATTCAGAGGAGAACGCACACTTCCACGAACGATATATCATCGAAGAGATATGTGAAAAACACGTTGAGGATTGATTCTAAACAACGTTTACCGTGTTTCAGTCGATATTATGGAGTTAATTTGGAAAAAAGTTCGACGTTTTGATGACTGAATTTTCAGTTTTTTTTGGTAGCCAAACGTGATGCACCAAACGGAGCGATTTCTCCTAAACAAATAATCTTTCAGGAAAAACTGAACATTTGCTATCTAACTGAGAGTCTCCTCATTGAAAACATCCGAAGTTCTTCAAAGGTAAATTATTTATTTGAATGTTTTTCTGGTTTTTGTGAAAATGTTGCCTGCAGATGCTAACGCTAAATGCTACGCTAGCTGCGCTAGCTATCAATACTGTTACAAAAATGCTTGTTTTGCTATGGTTGAGAAGAATATTTTGAAAATCTGAGATGACAGTGTTGTTAACAAAAGGCTAAGCTTGAGAGCTAGCATATTAATTTAATTTCATTTGCGATTTTCATGAATAGTTAACGTTGTGTTATGCTAATGAGCTGCGGGGATAATTACACTCCTGGATACAGGTTTATTTCGTAGCTAAACGTGATGAACAAAACAGAGCGATTTGTCCTAAACAAATAATCTTTTTGGAAAAACTGAACATTTGCTATCTAACTGAGAGTCTCCTCATTGAAAACATCTGAAGTTCTTCAAAGGTAAATGATTTTATTTGAATGCTTTTCTTGTTTTTGTGAAAATGTTGCATGCTGAATGCTACGCTAAATGCTACGCTAGCTATCAATAATCTTACACAAATGCTTGTTTTGCTCTGGTTGAAAAGCATATTTTGAAAATCTGAGATGACAGTGTTGTTAACAAAAGGCTAAGCTTGAGAGCTAGCATATTTATTTCATTTCATTTACGATTTTCATGAATAGTTAACGTTGCGTTATGGTAATGAGCTTGAGGCTGTATTCACGATCCCGGATCCGGGATGGCTAGAATCAAGAAGTTAAGCATGCTTATAGAGAAGGGCACTCAACATGTACTGCACTGACACAAATGACTGATGATTGGTTGAAAGAAATTGATCATAAGATGATTGTGGGAGCTGTACTGTTAGATTTCAGTGCAGCCTTTGATATTATTGGCCATAACCTGTTGAAAAAACGTATGTGTTATGGCTTTTCAACCTCTGCCATATCATGGAATCAGAGCAAATCGATCTAAAAGAACTCAGTGTTTTCTTCGAATCGTCTCTAATGTCAAACATGTAAAGTATGGTGTACCGCAGGGCAGTTCTCTAGGCCCTCTACTCTTTTCTATTTTTACCAATGACCTGCCACTGGCATTAAACAAAGCATGTGTGTCTATGTATGCTGATGATTCAACCATATACGCATCAGCAACCACAGCTAATGAAGTCACTGAAACCCTTAACACAGAGTTGCAGTCTGTTTTGGAATGGGTGACCAGTAATAAACTGGTGCTGAACATCTCTAAAACTAAGAGCATTGTATTTGGTACAAATCATTCCTTAAGTTCTAGATCTCGGCTGAATCTGGTAATGAATGGTGTGGCTGTTGAACAAGTTGAGGAGACTAAATTACTTGGCGTTACCTTAGACTTTAAACTGTCATGGTCAAAACATATAGATTCAATGGTTGTACAGATGGGGAGAGGTCTAGCTGTAATAAAGAGACGCTCTGCTTTTTTGACACCACACTCCAAAAAGAAAGTTCTGCAGGCTCTAAGTTTAGTCTAAACTTGATTATTGTTGTGTGGTCCAGTGCTGCAAGGAAAGAACTAGCTAAGCTGCAGCTGGCCCAGAACAGAGCGGCACATTTTGCTCTTCATTGTAATCAGAGGGCTGATATACATACTATCCATGCCAGTCTCTCTTGGATAAGAGTTGAGGAGAGACTGACTGCATTACTTCTTTTTATAAGAAACAATGTGTTGAAAATCCCAAATTGTTTGCACAGTCAACTTACACACAGCTCTGACACACACACGTATCCCACCAGAAGACATGCCACCAGGGGTCTTTTCACAGTCCCCAGAATCCAGAACAAAATCATGAAATAGTACAGTATTATATAGAGCCCTTACTACATGGAATCTCCTTCCATCTCATATTGCTCAAATAAACAGCAAACCTGGAAGAGTAGCTGCTGCTTTTGCAACAGCTAACGGAGATCCTAATAAAATACCAAATGACCTAGAGCACTAAACTTCCCATAGAACAAATATGTCAAACATATCCCAACCCCACAAGATACAAAAAATGAAAATACAAAATATAAATCTCCCTTCCCCTAAACCAGGCCTTCATCTGTGTGAAGTGTCCCAAGTTCTTCCGAGCACTGACGCTCCAAATAGAATAAGAATGTTTTACCAATGCCAAATATAGGCATAACCATATACATTTAGAAATGATTAACCAAAAACATCAAACATAAAGACCGGCTGATCATTATTCTCGCAAAGAGAAGAGATGACCTTTATCATGTGGACTGATACATGAACTGTCTATTTCCAAAAGGCAGGAATGTAAGCAGAGAACAAACACAAAAGGGAGACAGTTATTTTATCATTATTATGACCTATACCAAACACTTTGAGTTGTGCCCATCACACATGGCACAAACATGTCTGTTGTGGCATATATTGACCCATTATTACTGTTATAAGAGTGAAAACTTAAAATAATATGTTTATCGCCACTATAACCATGAAACAAAATGATATACTTGGACTATAATCCTGCATAATCTAGTACTACAATGATATCAACAGTAAACCAGAAAGATAAATTATAGGCAGCATTCGCAGCATAAACCCTCAATGAGACTGTTACTCACAATATAGTAAGCTCTATCACCTTGGAGAAAAATGGTAGTCCATCCGTGATGAACCACCGTCACCATGCGGATCTTCCATAGCCTACCACGCTACTCAATTTGTTCGGACTCATTGACGTCCGCGACACACTTCTTTGCCTCCTTTGGGTCTGTGAAACGACGTAGTGATCCTCTCACAGTAACCCAGAACACGGCAGGATATTGCAACGAGTATTTCAGTCCCCATTTCATGCACATACTGTATGTCTCACCTCCGTGAATGCATTTCTCTTGTCCTGAACATCCTTGGAAAAGTCAGGAAAAAACTCCACCTTTGTCCCTTTCAAGTGAAAAGTCCTAAGCTCTTTTGCTCTGAGCAAGACTTTCTCCCCGTCGGTGTATCATAAGAATTTCACCAGGATAAGCCGAGTTTGCGTGGGGCTGGTCATGGGCGCAGTGTCGTCAGTGTCCGATGTGTTCTCTCGATGGTCATGTTGTTAACATCCTCCAGTGTGTTATCAAATAGGTTGCATAAAATGTATTTTACACAATCATTCATATTTATGTGGATTTCGGGAACCCTTCTGATCCGAAGTGTGTTTCTTGACTGTAATTTCCCTGGTAATTGAAGTCGTTCTTTGAGTTTTTCAATCACAGTCTCTGTTTTTTCAACAGTGTCGTTTAGGCGGGTGTTCTTGTCCTCCAGGGTTGATTTCCTCTCTTCTGTGTTTGTAACTTGGTTGTTGAGTGTCCACTTTTGTTTTCATTGCACCCATTTTCTCTTCGAGATTTTTGTTCATTTTGTGAATCTCTTTCTTTTTAAAACATTTTTAAATTTTTGTTGAATTTGACCCTTTTTCGCCCCAATTTCGCCACCCGGGAGGCCCCATCTTGTGAATCTCATTTAGTACTGGGTCATCAGGCTGTTCTTCTCCGCCATTCTTCTTGCTAGCTGCATTTAGAGACGCCATCTTTGTGTTTTTTGTCAGAAGTGTCTGCTTTTGTGGGTTTCTAAGTCGTTTTTCCATGTAACCAATATCTTGGACAATTAGTTAACAAAATGTGTAACTAGGCGTTGAATAATTAGTTAAAATATAGTTGGAGCTACACAGCCTCTTTAGTTAGGTGCTGCCCCTCACCACATCGAGTTATCCAGTTTAAAACATCTTATAAATTTGCAAAAATTGCTAAAAACCTGTTTTTGCTTTGTCATTATGGGGTATTGTGTCTAGATTGATAAGGATTTGTTTTATTTAATCCATTTTAGAATAAGGCTGTAACGTAACAAAATGTGGAAAAAGTGAGGGGTACTGAATACTGAATACTCTGAAAATCACTGTATTTAGGCTTCAAAAATTAATCCATGCTTTTGTCACTTCTAGGTTAGACTACTGCAATGCTCTACTTTCCGGCTACCCGGATAAAGCACTAAATAAACTTCAGTTAGGGCTAAATACGGCTGCTAGAATCCTGACTAGAACCAAAAAATTTGATCATATTACTCCAGTGCTAGCCTCTCTACACTGGCTTCCTGTCAAAGCAAGGGCTGATTTCAAGGTTCTACTGCTAACCTACAAAGCATTACATGGGTTTGCTCCTACCTATCTCTCTGATTTGGTCCTGCCGTACATACCTACACGTACGCTACGGTCACAAGACGCAGGCCTCCTAATTGTCCCTAGAATTTCTAAGCAAACAGCTGGAGGCAGGGCTTTCTCCTATAGAGCTCCATTTTTATGGAACGGTCTGCCTACCCATGTCAGAGACGCAAACTCGGTCTCAACCTTTAAGTCTTTACTGAAGACTCATCTCTTCAGTGGGTCATATGATTGAGTGTAGTCTGGCCCAGGAGTGGGAAGGTGAACGGAAAGGCTCTGGAGCAACGAACCGCCCTTGCTGTCTCTGCCTGGCCGGTTCCCCTCTTTCCACTGGGATTCTCTGCCTCTAACCCTATTACAGGGGCTGAGTCACTGGCTTACCTGGGCTCTCTCATGCCGTCCCTGGAGGGGGTGTCACCTGAGTGGGTTGATTCACTGTTGTGGTCATCCTGTCTGGGTTGGCGCCCCCCCTTGGGTTGTGCCGTGGCGGAGATCTTTGTGGGCTATACTCAGCCTTGTCTCAGGATGGTAAGTTGGTGGTTGAAGATATCCCTCTCGTGGTGTGGGGGCTGTGCTTTGGCAAAGTGGGTGGGGTTATATCCTTCCTGTTTGGCCCTGTCCGGGGATGTCCTCGGATGGAGCCACAGTGTCTCCTGACCCCTCCTGTCTCAGCCTCCAGTATTTATGCTGCAGTAGTTTATGTGTCGGTGGGCTAGGGTCAGTTTGTTATATCTGGAGTACTTCTCCTGTCCTATTCGGTGTCCTGTGTGAATCTAAGTGTGCGTTCTCTAATTCTCTCCTTCTTTCTCTCTCTCGGAGGACCTGAGCCCTAGGACCATGCCCCAGGACTACCTGACATGATGACTCCTTGCTGTCCCCAGTCCACCTGGCCATGCTGCTGCTCCAGTTTCAACTGTTCTGCCTCATTATTATTCGACCATGCTGGTCATTTATGAACATTTGAACATCTTGGCCATGTTCTGTTACAATCTCCACCCGGCACAGCCAGAAGAGGACTGGCCACCCCACATAGCCTGGTTCCTCTCTAGGTTTCTTCCTAGGTTTTGGCCTTTCTAGGGAGTTTTTCCTAGCCACCGTGCTTCTACACCTGCATTGCTTGCTGTTTGGGGTTTTAGGCTGGGTTTCTGTAAAGCACTTTGAGATATCAGCTGATGTACAAAGGGCTATATAAATAAATTTGATTTGATTTGATTCATCTAGCCTCATTTAGTGATAGACAACTCTAAGTTCCCCCATGTTATTATTATAGGATTGTACAGTGGGTTCCGAAATGATTGAAACCCTTGATAAAGATGAGCAATAAAGACTGTATAAAATAAATCATTAAAATACTGAGCAATATTGTATGCTCAACTAAAATTGGGAAATTATATTGAACAAAAATATAAATGGAACATGTAACAATTTCAAAGACTTTACTGAGTTACATGAGGAAATCAGTCAATGAGGAAATCAGTCAATTGAAATGAATTCTTTAGGCCCTAATCTATAGATTTCACACGACTGGGAATACAGATATGCTTCAGTTGGTCAAAGATATTTAAAATGGGCCTCACAATGGGCCTCAGGATCTCGTCACAGTATTTCTGTGCATTCAAATAGCCTGTTCACAACGTTGACATCAGCAAACAGCTCACCCACATGACGCCATAGATGTGGTCTGCGGTTGTGAGGCCGGTTGGACGTGCTGACAAATTCTCTAAAATGACATTGGCTTATGGTAGAGAAATGATCATTCAATTCTATGGCAACAGCTCTGGTGGACATTACTGTAGTCAGCATGCCAATTGCACGCTCCCTCAAAACTAGAGACATGTGTAGCATTATGATGTGTGACAAAACTGCACATTTTAGAGTGTCCTTTTATTGTCTCCAGCACAAGGTGCACCTGTGTAATAATCATTCTTGATATGTAACACCTGTCAGGTGGATGGATTATCTTGGCAAAGGAGAAATGCTCACTAACAGGGATGTAAACAAATTTGTGCGCAACATTTGGGATAAATAATATTTTTGTGCATATGGAACATTTCTGGGATCTTTTATTTCAGCTCATAAAACATGAGACCAACACTTTACATGTTGTGTTTATGTTTTTGTTCAGTGTATATATTATTTTATACAATTGCTCAGAGAAAGATTTTGTCAAAACAGTAGGGGTCAAAATTCTCATAAATAAAGTAGTCAAAAGTGTAATATTTGGTCCCATATTCCTACCACAGAATTACTACATCAAGCTTGTGACTATACAAACTTGTTGGATGCATTTGCAGTTCATTTTGGTTGTGTTTTAGATTATTTTGTGGTAAATAATTTGTGTCATTTTGGAGTCACTTTTATTATAAATAAGAATATAATATGTTTCTATACACTTTTACATTAAAGTGGATGTTACCATGATTATGGATAATCCTGAATGAATTGTGAATAATGACGAGTGAGAAAGGTACAGAGGGTCAAAGATTATACTCCATATATATTTTTCTGAACATTTGTATTAGTATAAAATAATTTTTAAAAATTAAGCTAACAATATAGCTCATTATTTTAATGATTTATTTTATACAGTCATTATTGCTCATCTTTATCAAGGGTGTCAAGAATTCCAGACCGCACTGTACATTGTAATCAGTTTGAACAATTGTCTAAAGATACTGTAGCTATTTCAGTCATTTCTAGCATTCCCAGAGGCAAACCGGGCTTTAATAATCTAACCCAGCCAATCAAGATTTATGAAACGAGCCATGAGGGAAAATGAAAGGAAACCATACCCACCAACTTATAATTTATTATTACCATCATTAATGAGAAGTCAGATGATATTTCTGGACTCCCACAAAAATAAGAAATGATATCTAAAGAACAGAGCTACATGGTTTAATTACACTAACCCCACGGTGAGTGAAGTCATTGGAAGAGGTTTATTTTGAGAACCGCATTCAGATGAGAAGTGCTGCTTCAGCATCAAGTCCTGGTCTCATGGTTTGGACCCACTTTTGTTTGGTCATGCCCTTTGGCTACAGACTGCACTGTGTGCCCAGACCCCAGTTAACTCATTTAGATTTTGGTTTGGCCGCTTGGATCCTGAGTCGTAACCAAGTGCATGAGATGGACCAGGCCTCACCACACTGTGTATGGTTAAGATGTGCCTTTCTAAATTAAAGCCATCTGCAAGAGTTGCTGTTTACCGGTAGAAGTTTTTGGTTGCACTTAAACATTGTACCCTTATGCCTTATAGTTAGCAGACAACCAGAATCGTAATTACACAGTTGTACATGGTAACTGGAAATGAAAGGAAAGTTGCCATGTTCTGTTCAAATTACTTACTCACATATTTACCGTTTAGTTACATGTAATTACACCATAATGTTGCATGATAAGTGCAATGTTTTTCTGCTGTCGGCTTCATCATTTAATTTAGTCTGTGACTGAGTCTCATCAGACAATGAATAGTTGTCTATGAGCAGGTCATCTCTCCGTTAACAGATGGTAAAGGCCAGGTGAAAAAGATATCAGACTAAAGGAGCTGAAACATTATAGAGTAAAAGAGACGATAAACAGAGCCATCTGAGAATCTCTGCCTCTAGTAAATCAGCCTGTTGGCTACTATCTCTCACTGTGCAACGCAGTGTGTGTGTGTTTGTGTTTGTGTGTGTGTGTGCGCTGTTTCCAATCAGCCTGACGGAGCTCTAATTGATTCTGAGGTTCAGTCAAGACAGGCAAAACAGGTGGGAGAAATGGAAGCATCCGGCACTTCTGACACTAAACATCCGTGACACCAGCCGCCTCCTCCCCATCTCTTCCCCTCCCACCCCATGCTATGTTTCTTTGGCCAGGCAATACCAATTAAACAGAGGAGGAAGCTGAACTTTGGAGCAGGTAGCCTAGCCGTTAAGAGCGTTGGGCCAGTAACCGAAAAGTCGCTGGTTCGAATCTCCGAGCCGTCCAAGGTGGAAAAAATCTGCTGTTGCACTTGAGCAAGAAAGTTAACCCCCCAAACAAGAACTCTGCTGTGGGTGTCGATTAAGGCAGCCCCCGCACATCTCTTACTCAGAAAAGACACATTTTGGTTGAATGCATTCAGTTGTGCAACTGACTAAGTATCTCCTTTATTGACCTGGCCTTTGGCTCAAATGGTCACACAGACCTGCTACAATAGGTGTGACTGTGAGACAATCTACGGTCTCCCTCAGTGGGTCCAGGCAGCCAGAAATACTTGCAGGTTAGTTGGCACGTCACAACAGTGAGCTTAAGGCAGTTCAGACTGTCTGGGAATACGAGAGGAGAGGAACACTATGCCCCCTTGAGGTGCAGCCAAAATACATAAACCAGAGAAGCCCAGGGCATTGGTCCTGTAGCATCTGCCCCTAAACCAGCCAGTAGTCTTAACAGTCTGATTTCTAAGAGGTACCACTGCCTCACCACAGGAGAAAATCCAAGCATGCTGAAACTCCTTATCTCCTGTGTCTTGCCAAGCATGCAGCTCGGTAGTTCACAGAAAGGATATAGATACTCCCAAATGGAATCTGCTCTTTCTGGTGTTTTTCTCTCAGTCTGGATGTAGGCTTAGCCCTAGTGCAAGCTGTGAAAGTCATTTTGGGTATGATGCAATGCATCATTTTTCCAAGTTTTTGTTTAATTTCTGGTTCCAAACACGTTGAAGATCTATCACCGAATCCAGGTATATTTTTTATGGATCTCTAATAATTTAAGTGCGGGCCATTGAGTTCCTACAAAGAAGCAGCTTGCCAAAGGAATTGGAATCGAATTGCATGTTCACAATTCCGAGTTGGCAAATTTGCAGAAATGAAGGGACAACTATGTTAACTTTTGCCAAGTCAATGAGACTTTGGTTCCTTAGCGCCATTAAAGCAACATTAAAACACCATAAGTGACTGATAAGGCTGGGAAGAACACTCCTAAGTATTGTGTCATTAGGGGAAGAGTACCGGACAGACAACTTAGCAGCATAGTAATAGCAGCTATTTGGCAGGACGGTATGACAATTACAAAGAGGCCTTTTGGTGGAATTTATTTACATTAAAGCCCCTGAACATCCAAGTTAGGACCAGACATCCAGTAGAGTTTAGCATCCTGTGAGAGAGGATGAGACAGTAATATTAGTGGAACAAATGCCTCCCCAACACAGCCATGTTTTTGGTTAATGAAAACTGGAAAACAATGTTTCCAAGATTACATTAGTGGTACGTGTACTGTACACAGTAGGTTGTGAACAGAATTCTACTTGGAAATATATGGTAGGTATCTTAACCCAGGTTTCCTGAAAGTATATATGGCTTTCCCTCAAGCTATTAATCAAATGCTCCTCAGTCTGTTCATGTTGTTGATGCTGTTCATGTTGTTGATGTCCACCTTCATGTAGCCTTTGTATGCTGTGAGAGAAAGCCAGTCTTATTCATATTGGATCCATAAGCATATTTACAGGGTGCAGAGTAACCCTGTTACCCCAAACTTGAATGGTAGCTTCAGTACTATTCAGGAAGATCCTGTCTCTGACAAAGTTACAATATCATTCCCTAGAGCAGTTGAGGCCATGTCTGCCAGCGGGAGGGACTAGGCTAAGTTGTGGAGCATGGCAATCGATGTTCCACCCAAGTCATCACTCAGGAGCTGGAAGGACTGAGCAGGAACGGCCTTGTCAGGGTTCCGTGGCGTGATGGCTACCTCCCTCGGGTCCACAAGTGCAACGACCTCAAGGGAAAAAAAGAAGGAAGTGCTTTGATGCCCCTCTGGGTGGTTTCCACCCCATCACTCTCTCTCAACCTCTCTCTATCTAATGCTGCATTCAAAACCACTGGGAACTGAGTTCTGTCAAATCAACACGTCAGTGATCTTCAGGTCGGAAAGTCAGAGGTCTTGAAAGAGGCCCGAGTTCCCGAGTTGGGATTCCGAGTTGGATGACAGTTCAAATTGATTTTTTTCCCAGTCGGAGCTAGTTTTTTTCTTCTGAATTCCCAGTTGTTTTAAATGCACTGAAGTCAGAGATTTCCGAGTTCCAAGCTCCCAGTTGTTTTGAACGCGGCATTACTGCTGACACGGGTCTTATGAAAGGCCTGTCGACTCTAAAGTGACCCTTAGGGCAGCTGAAGGTACAATAGAGTTGCAATATGGAGCAGGAGGAGACTGCATCTGCCAGACTGATTCCAAGGTCGTGGTAGTTAGGTGAACATGGCATTGTTTCCAGAGTGATTGAGGTATGATTGAATTGATCAAATATCTCCCATAGGCCGGCGCACAATTAAAAAACAATTTTTTGGGGGGGCCCAGCGTTCTGCGGGCTAGGGGAGGGTTTGGCCGGGGTATGCCGTCATTGTAAAATAAGAATTTGTTCTTAATAATATCTTCTTATGGCTGGGGGCAATATTGTGTAGCTTGGATGAATAAGGTGCCCAGAGTAAACTGCCTGCTACTCAGTCCCAGCTGCTAATATATGCATATATTTGGATAGAAAATACTCTGAAGTTTCTAAAACTGTTTGAATGATGTCTGTGAGTATAACAGAACTCATATGGCAGGCAAAAACCTGAGAAATAATCCAACCAGGAAGTGGGAAATCTGAGGTTGGTCATTTTTCAACTCATTCCCTATTGAAGATACAGTGGGATATTGGTCATGTTGCACTTTCTAAGGCTTCCACTAGATGTCAACAGTCTTTATAAACCGTACTCAGATTATTGCATCGTTTTCTTTTTCCGTAAAGCTTTTTTGAAATCTGACACAGCGGTTGCATTAAGGAGAAGTGTATCTAAAGTTCCATGCATAACACTTGTATTTTCATCAACATTTATTATGAGAATTTCTGTAAATTGATGTGGCTCTCTGCAAAATCCCCGGATGTTATTGGAACTATTGAACATAACGCTCCAATGTATACTGAGATTTTTGTTATATAAATATGAACTTTATCGAACAAAACATACATATATTGTGTAACATGACGTCATATGAGTGTGATCTGATGAAGATCATCAAAGGTTAGTGATTAATTCTATCTCTATTTCTGCTTTTTGTGACTCCTCTCTTTGCCTGGAAAAATTCTTTTTTTCTGTGACTTGGCTCTGACCTAACATAATCGTTTGTGATGCTTTCGCCGTAAAGCCTATTTGAAATCGGACACTATGGTGGGATTAACAAGACGTGTATCTTTCAAATGGTGTGAAATTCTTCTATGTTTGAGGAATTTTAATTATGGGATTTCTGTTGTTTTGAATTTGGCGCCCTCAGCCCTAAGAAGTTAACTGATTTGCCTGGTTAAATAAAGGTTAAATAAAAAAAATAAGACAATACTAAACCCAGTAGCAATGTGCATTGCAAGACAACAAGTTATGTTATGTGAAATGGTTGGGATGGTACAGATGAACATGCAAATAATGGTCATCCAACTATAGTCAGCTTAACAAAACAAACAAAGTGGATTATACATTTTGGTTCCAATGAAATTTCATACTTTAGATTTTTGTCCTCTCCTTGGTGTCTCCTTAGACAAATATACAGTAGGAGAAGGTTCCTGAAAGACAAGTGGAACATACATACCGTACAGGTCTGAGCCTTTAATAACTCTGAGAGACTATAGGACTGTTTTGGGATGTTTTAGAGGAAATGGGATTTCTCCTAATGCTGTGAAAATACAACTTTCATGTCCACTTTCCTCATCGTTTGTATCAGCGCAAAGCAGTGACATTTGTTCTCAGTAGGCTTTAAAATCCCTGCTCCCTCTCTGCCTTTGTTCCCAGTGAAAGCCTGTTATGACTACTATCAGCTGCTCGTTGGGGGTTGACTAAAACCTTCAACCTGATGAAATGGGGAGAAGCAAATTGGGAATAACACAAGAGCATAAAAAGGAAGGTTCCAGTGACAACCGACAACTATTTCAGTCAGTCAAAGTTAACCAATGTCCTAGACACACTAGTATTTGTTGCCTCGATTTCCAGATATCATCTCAGGACAGTGGGTAATCATACTCTTTCCTGGAACCCAGTAATGTATGTAACTCTGTCTGTGTGATGCCAGTCTATACTTTGTCTATTAGAAGCAAACAGGCCTAATTGCTGGCCTGCAGCTAGATTGGCTCGGCTGTCAGCTGAGAAAACATGAGAGCACCTCTGGTAATTGCTGCAATTCAAGAGCTAATCAGACGCCCGCACAAACCAATTAGACTGGCAGGGATCACTGAAATACCAGCCCCAAGCTCCCCTTGGTCTTAGTGGAGCCATCCGCTCCACCACTTCATACACACTTTCCATCCCAAACACACTCCATTACTCCTCTGTCCTTCCAACAGCAGGAATATTGATCTGTAAGCACACGTGTATTCCAAAAAATGCAAGGCCTGGTAGTTTAAATAGTTCTGTATTTTTCTAACCAAAGGGAGTGTGCCAAGTGCCACTTTTTATTTCCTACGCACGATCACAATAACTACGTAAATGAAGGATGCAGGTTGCAGAAATAACATTTTATGTGTTGCACAGCTGGGACATTGTCAGTCTCCAAGCAACTGTTCTATAAATTTGTGCTGGCAGAACTGGCCCCAATTAAAGGCGTTCTTGGTGTTTCTTTGGCATAAATCAGAACTCTAACCCCAGGAAGCATTTGATCATGCCCACCTCAGCTGTCCATGTTTATATTTAGTGTTGGGGGGAAAAAAGAGAGTGGTGCTGTACATTTCCAGCGAATCCCAACTGGCTTGTGTGTTTTATGGTTCTCGCAGCTCTTATGCCCTCAACAGTCCCCACGCCGGTGCATTTGGAGACACTCTGACATGAAACGCAGGGTGGCTGAATAGCAGTAAAGTCTGCACCAGTAATCTGCGTGATAATTCCCAAGCCCTGTCTGTCATCTCATTGCCACGGTGACTGCAGATGTTCCAGGTTCCTACCACTGGTTACTGTCAGTCACACTCAAACCCTATTCCCCTCCCCCACTGTACCCCTTGTCCACATTTACATATGATTAAACCAATCAGAACATTACGTAATAAAATAATTTGAGATGACTTGTCCGCGTACTCTTTGACACATGGCATACATGTCAAATTGTTATCACTGCTTGATTGATGCCTATTGTAACACTTTGGGTTAATAGTTCAACACTGTAATTCCAAATGGAAAGAATGCTTTAATGTAATAAGCCTATCATAAACATTATAAACAATTGTATGTAATTAACAGCTAACAACACTAGTATTACAGCCTTGACATCAACATACTGTACCTCTCTCTCTCTCAACCCTGTGGTTTCCTAAAACCTAAATCTTACATGTTTTGAATCCAAGAGCAGTGATTCAAAGAATAACATGTTTCCAGTGAGATAACAGAATTAAGATAAAAACAACAGAACAATTCGAAAAACTGAGAGTGAACCAAACTTTCATATGGAGACTTCAGAAAAACACATGGCTGGGAACAAGATGTCTCAGCTTTTGAGTTACATCTTTCTACAGTACATTCAGGTAGAGATGGTCTGGGATTACTGACACATCCCTGAAGATGATGGAGGCTCTCGGGTACTCTCCTTAAGAACCTGTCAGGTCACTGAACCACAGTCCAGATCTACTGTATGGATGGGGGTGCAGGGGATCACGTCTGTGTGGACGGGACGTGGCGGCACAGGGGCTTCATCCTCTCTGGGTCAGTACGATGGTTAAGTGTTTTCAAGGCAATAAACTGATAATGTACCCTTTCATCCAGGATGGGGCTCTGTTGTTATCGCCTCTGGCATGGACCTCAATCACTCCACTGAGTGCATAATGGAGGGGATGGGTGGGTATGGGGGCAGGGGGGGGGAGGAGCGATGTCAGGGGTTAAAGCCTGGTGATCCCCTATACAATGGCAGATTATGAGTCAGTGTTGGCCAGCATTGCTAGATGACCACGCTTCATAGCTTTTTGGCTATTTCAAAACAATGTGTGTCAAACTGTTGTAAGGCTGAGAGCAGCTCTGGTTGGAAATGGATAGCTTATAGAGATGCTCTACTGATACAGGGGATATCCTGAACAACATCGTATAGTCCTGGCATCAAGATTGTATTACAGTGTGAATAATATACTGCAGCCTAAATATGAAGCCATCATTGAAATATCTTGAGTTACAGATATACTGTAAATACAGTATCGCCTGTCTCCAAAAGATCTATATAGATTTCAGGTTGACATGTTATACGACACGTAATACACACAAAGCACTTCAAATAATGAGCCTCTTAGCTTGACACCATTGTGCAAGCCTTGGAACTGTACAGTATGACATTAGCCACCTGTAAAACACTGGCCATGAGTACCCCTTCAGGACCTGCCAACAGTAGCTCTGAATAACATAAGCACTGGTCTTGGCCTGAGCAATCCTTCTGTACTAATGGATCACATAAGCTGAAGTTTGCAGTTATTGTGGCTGGAGAGACAGACGTTCCCAACTGTTCCGTTAGATCAGGGGTATTCAACTCTTACCCTACGAGGTCCGGAGTCTGCTGGTTTTCTGTTCTACCTGATAATAAATTGCACCCACCTGGTGTCCCTGGTCTAAATCAGTCCCTGATTGGTGGGGAACAATGAAAAAACAAAGTAGAACTGGCTTAGATGTCCAGAGTTGAGTTCGAGGGAGTTAGATGAAGGTCAATGAGGAGTAATTGCAGCCATGTCACAGTTGACTAGAAACTGAATGGACTAAACCCCTCTCATTATGCCAGTGGCTTGCTCTGTTGACTCATGTGTAGGACATCCCATTAATGACCATCGCAGAAGTTAGTGGGTGGTAATTTTGTCCAGAGCACTTGAAGAATGACAGCCTAAATGCTTCGTACATTGATTTTGTCCATTTTTAAGGTAAGAGCCAAGTCAATTGAATCAATCTCGGGTTTCATCAGTTGCAGTTCACTGATTTCGAATACTTCTATAAATTGCATGGTATAATCATGTTAATTTGATAGGTTTAGATTGGTCCTTATTATTGGTCCCCCCCTCTTCCCAACCAGAGTTAGTTCAGAAGCCCTGAGAAATTGGACATACCTTCGAGTGGAGGGGTGCATAGGGAGCAATTCCTTTCATGCATACCCTTCAGACCAAAGCACCTATGGGTCATTTAAGTGAGTTCAACACAATCAGTTCCACTGTGTTTTTATTTTAAGTGCAAGCAACTCTTAAAATCTGATGGTGTCTTGTTGACGACCCAACAAATGATATTTCCAGCAACGGCTGTCCGTCTGTCCCAGAAAATACCACAGGAAAGTTGTGCATAAGAGAAAAGAAGCTTGAAAGAAATGTGCAACATAATATCATGTCAACAAATCTGGGGTACATTACAGTAAAAGTAGCAGAGGGACACTGCATTTCTTTAAAAATTACAGATACATGTACAGTGCCTTCGGAAAGTATTCAGACCCCTTGACTTTTTCCACATTTTGTTACATTACAGCCTTATTCTATTTTTTGTTAAAAAAAACAATCCCTCACTAATCTACACATAATATCCCATAACAACAAAGCAAAAGCAGGTTTTTGATATATCACATTTAAATAAGTATTCAGCCCCTTGTTCAAGCACATTTGGCAGTGATTACAGCCTCAAGTCTTCTTGGGTATGACGCTACAAGCTTGGCACACCTGTATTTGGGGAGTTTCTCCCATTCTTCTCTGCAGATCCTCTCAAGCTCTGTCAGCTCTGTCAGGTTGGATGGGGAGTGTTGCTGCACAGATATTTGCAGGTCTCTCCAGAGATGTTCGATCAGGTTCAAGTCCGGGTTCTGGCTGGGCCACTCAAGGACATTCAGAGACTTGTCCCGAAGCTAATCCTGCATTGTCTTGGCTTTTTGGGGTATCTGTACTTTACCATTTCTATTTTTGCCAACTTTACTTTTACTTCACTAAATTCCTAAAGAAAATAATGTACTTTTAGTCCATACATTTTCCTTGACACACATAAGTTAGTAAATTATGTCTTAGTGTTGGAGTGTGCCCCTGACTATCCGCAAATAAATAAATACAATTTAATCGTGCCGTCTGGTTTGCTTAATATAAGGAATTTGAAATGGTTAATACTGGTACTTTTACTTTTCATACTTAAGTACATTTTAGCAATTCCATTTACTTTTGATACTTAAGTAAATTTAAAACTTTTAGACTTTTACCTAAGTAGTATTTTACTGGGTGACTTTCACTTTTACTTCATTTTCTATTAAGGTATCTTTACTTTTACTCAAGTATGACAATTTAGTACTTTTTCCACCACTGATCCTGACTAGTCTCCCAGTCCCTGACACTGAAAAACATCCCCACAGCATGATGCTGCCACCAACATGCTTCACCGCAGGGATGGTGCCAGGTTTCCTCCAGACGTCACGCTTGGCATTCAGGCCAAATAGTTCAATCTTGGTGTCTTTGGATAAGAGAATCTTGTTTCTCATGGGCTGAGAGTCTTTAGATTCCTTTTGACAAACTCCAAGTGGGCTGTCATGTGCCTTTTACTGAGGAGTGGCTTCTGTCTGGCCCCTCTACCATAAAGGTCTGATTGGTGGAGTTGGTTGTCCTTCTGGAAGGTTCTCCCATCTGAAAGTAGGAAACAACATCTCCACTTCGCTGATCCTCAACACTGGGGCCCTACAAGGGTGCGTGCTCAGCCCCCTCCTGTACTCTCCGTTCACCCATGACTGCGTGGCCATGCACGCCTCCAATTCATCAAGTTTGCAGATGACACAACAGTAGCGGGCTTGATTACCAACAACGACGAGACAGCCTACAGGGAAGAGGTAAAGGCCTCAGGAGGCTGAAGAAATTCGGCTTGTCACCAAAAGCACTCACAAACTTTTACAGATGCACAATCGAGAGCATCCTGTCGGGCTGTATCACCGCCTGGTACGGCAATTGCTCCGCCCACAACCATAAGGCTCTCCAGAGGGTAGTGAGGTCTGCACAACGCATCACCAGGGGCAAACTACCTGCCCTCCAGGACACATACACCACCCGATGTCACAGGAAGGCCATAAAGATCATCAAGGACAACAACAACCCAAGCCACTGCCTGTTCACCCCGCTATCATCCAGAAGGCGAGGTCAGTACAGGTGCATCAAAGCAGGGACCGAGAGACTGAAAAACAGCTTCTATCTCAAAGCCATTAGAATGTTAAACAGCCACCACTAACATTGAGTGGCTGCTGCTAACATACTGACTCATCTCCAGCCACTTTAATAATGGAAATTTATATAAAAAATGTATCACTAGCCACTTTAAACTATGCCACTTTTATGTATACATACCCTACATTACTCATCTCATATGTATATACTGTACTCTATACCATCTACTGCATCTTGCCATCTTTATGTAATAAATGTATCACTAGCCACTTTAAACTATGCCACTTTTATGTTTACATACCATAGATTAGTCATCTCATATGTATATACTGTACTCGGTACCATCTACTGCATCTGGCCTATGCTGTTCTGTACCATCACTCATTCATATATCTTTATGTACATATTCTTTATCCCTTTACAATTGTGTGTATAAGGTAGTAGTTGTGGAATTGTTAGGATAGATTACTCGTTGGTTATTACTGCATTGTCGGATCTAGAAGCACAAGCATTTCGCTACACTCACATTAACATCTGCTAACCATGTGTATGTGACAAATAACATTTGATTTGAGAGAGGGGAACCGGCCAGGCAGAGACGTTGCTCCAGTGCCTTTCCCTTCACCTTCACACTCCTGGGCCAGACTACACTCAATCACAGGACCTACTGAAGAGATGAGTCTTCAATAACGACTTAAAAGTTGAGACAGAGTCTGCGTCTCTCACATGGATAGGCAGACCATTCCATAAAAATAGAGCTCTATAGGAGAAAGCCCTGCCTCCAGCTGTTTGCTGAGAAATTCAGTTTCAGTTAGGGGCAGTTAGGAGGCCTGCGTCTTGTGATCGTAGGGTACGCGTATAACGCTCTGGGCGTAGTGGGTGCGAAGTCAGGCGCAGGAAGCAGAGAGTACAGGGTAGTGCTTTTAATTGCACACACGGCGAACATAAGCCACCCCACGAAACACAGGGCACACAACAAAACAAATGCCCCAAACACAGGGACTCAAACAGTCCGGAGAAAAGCCCACGAATGAAAAACACGTCAACCTCAAACGTGCACAGTAGCAACACAAAACAATCCGGCACAAAGAGCAGGCGGGCCTAGTGGCTACCATAGCCCGACTAATCAGCCTACACACAAAACAGGTGAAACCAATAAACAGAAAGGGGAAAAGGGATCAGTGGCAGCTAGTAGGCCGGTGACGACGACCGCCAAGTAGGTATGTACGGCAGGACCAAATCGGAAAGATAGGTAGGAGCAAGACCATGTAATACCTTAAAGTTTAGCAGTTATACCTTGAAATCAGCCCTTGCCTTAACAGGAAGCCAGTGTAGAGAGGCTAACACTGGAGTAATATGATCAATTTTTTGGTTCTAGTCAAGATTCTAGCAGCCATGTTTAGCACTAACTGAAGTTTATTTAATGCTTTATCCGGGTAGCCGGAAAGTAGAGCATTGCAGTAGTCTAACCTAGAAGTGACAAAAGCATGGATGAATTTTTCTGCATCATTTTTGGACAGAAAGTTTCTGATTTTTGCAATGTTAAGTAGATGGAAAAAAGCTGTCCTTGAACCAGTCTTGAGTTGTTCATCAAAAGAGATACCAGGGTCCAGAGTAACGCCGAGGTCCTTCACAGTTTTATTTGAGACGACTGTACAACCATCAAGCTAATTGTCAGATTCAACAGAAGATCTCTTTGTTTCTGTAAGGTAACAAAATGTGGAAAAAGTCCAGGGGCCTGAATACTTCCCGAAGGCACTGTAACAGCTTAGTTTATGAATAAAGTGTATATTTTACTTCTAGGTCATTTTATTTGAGGTATAGTGTTTTTGTATTTTTTTCTCTATACTTTCCAGTCTCCCTTTTCACTGGGAACCATAGGGCCATTCACCACAACTTCAAGGGATCCTAAGCAACTTTTGTCAAAGGTAGGATGATGTTTACATTTTCAACAGAGACTAACAACAAATGACAGTTCACAGTTAAAGATAGTCGCTGTGATGCTTTTCTAAATTGAGGCGTTGAGGCACTGGTAATATCAGAGGGGTATGTGTGTAGAATTGAGGTCAGGTAAACAGCAATGTCCGTAATTGCTAAAGTTCTGACAGCTACAAGTTTCATACCATGTTTTCATTAAAGAGATGAAAGAGTAGTCCTAATGAACATCTATCAAGTTCATCAGGTTACGTTCAAAGTATGTTTTGTTCCTCTTCAAAGAGTTGTAGCCTCAGGAAAGTAGATAAATGTAAGGAGATTTAGGGTAGATTTCTTTGCCCTAGTTTACTGTATAGGCTACAAGGTAGACACTCGCAACACACAGGCACAGACATACACACACACATACACACACATGCACGCACACACAGGTTGGGGAAGTAGCCTCCAATTGGAAAAGTAGCCTCCAATTGGGTCCTTAGAATGACCATGCAAGTAATAATCTTAAACTGTGTTTAGACAGGCAGCCCAATTCAGATATGTTCACATCAGATCTTTTTTAGAGCAGATCTGATTGTTTAAAAGACAAATTAGTGAAAAAAAGATCAGAATTGGGCTGCCTGTCTAAACGCAGACTTATTGTCCCAAAATATAAAAGTGGTTACTGCATTTTGTGCTTGAAAAAAGTGCTTGATGTTGGTTAATTGCAACAATATTGATTTCTGTAGCACTTGTGTTGATAACGAGGATATCCTGAAGATATAGTTGCTTCAAACTGTTTGAAAGAAGAACCGTATCACCGTGTATTTATGTCCACAGTTTTTGTGTGGTCTGTATCTAGCAACTATTAACCACCCAGATCAAACCGCAGTCAACATCTCTAACGTACAATACCAGTCAAATGTTTAGACACACCTACTCATTCAAAAGGTTTTTCTTTATTTAGACTATTTTCTACATTGTAGAATAATAGTGAAGACATCAAAACTATGAAATATCATGTGGAATCATGTAGTAACCAAAAAAAAGTGTTAAATAAATCCAAAGATATTTTATACTTGAGATTCTTCAAAGTAGACACCCTTTGCCTTGATGACAGTTTTGCACACGGTTGGCATTCTTTCAACCAGCTTCACCTGGAATGTTTTTCCAACAGTCTTGAAGGAGTTCCCACATATGCTGAGCACTTGTTGACTGCTTTTCCTTAACTCTGCGGTCCAACTCATCCCAAACAATCTCAATTGGGTTGAGGTCAGGTGATTGTGGAGGCCAGGTCATCTGATGCAGCACTCTATCACTCACCCTCTTGGTCAAATAGTCCTTACACAGTCTGGAGGTGTTTTGGGTCATTGTCCTGTTGAAAAACAAATGATAGTCCCACTATGTGCAAACCAGTTGGGATGGCGTATCGCTGCAGAATGCTGTGGTAGCCATGCTGGTTAAGTGTGCCTTGAATTCTAAATAATTCACTGACAGTGTCACCAGCAAAGAACCCCCACACCATCCCACCTCCTCCTCCATGCTTCATGGTGGGAACCACACATGTAGAGATCATCCGTTCACTTACTCTGCATCTCATAAAGACAGAGGTTGGAATTAAATTTTTCAAATTTGGACTGATCAGACCAAAGGACATATTTCCACCGGTCTAATGTCCATTGTTCGTGTTTCTTGGCACAAGCAAGTCTCTTCTTATTATTGGTGTCCTTTTAGTAGTGGTTTCTTTGCAGCAATTTGACCATGAAGGCCTGATTCATGCAGTCTCCTCTGAACAGTTAATGTTGAGATGTGTCTGTTACTTGAACTCTGTGAAGCATTTATTTGGGCTGCAATTTCTGAGGCTGGTAACTCTAATGAACGTATCCTCTGCAGCAGAGGTAACTATGGGTCTTCCTTTCCTGTGGCGGTCCCCATGAGAGCTAGTTTCATTCATCATGGCGCTTGATGATTTTTGCGACTGCACTTGAAGAAACTTTCAAAGACCGAATTGACTGACCTTCATGTCTTAAAGTAATGGATTGTAATTTCTCTACAATGTAGAAAATATTAAAAATAAAGAAAAACCCTTGAATGAGTAGGTGTGTCCAAACTTTTGACTGGTACTGTACATCCACCCATTTCATACACCCTTGACCTTTTCTATTTTTTACCATTTCCCAATGATAAAGTTAAATGCTGCCTTCAAATACTCCTTGGAATTCAGATTTCGCAGTTGGTGAAGTTGTAAAATAGACATTATCGCATTCAAGTGCTTTTCAACTCAGATAACAATTCAGCCATTGAGAGTTTAGCTAGCCAGATGAGCTATCTAACATTGCTAATATTAAAGTTAGCCAGCTTGCAAACATTGTCAAACTAGCAACATTATCCACATTGTCAAAGTTTGACGACTTTAAAAAACGCCTTTGGCATCCGACCATAAGGCTTAGCATGTAGACCGTAAGGCCAAAAGCCAGGGAAAATGCAGCGCGGCAAATTCAAATAAATTTATATAAAAATCAAACTTTCATTAAATCACACATGTAAGATACTAAATTAAAGCTACACTCGTGTTGACTCCAGCCAACATGTCAGATTTTCAAAAGGCTTTTCGGCGAAAGCATAAGAAGTTATTATCTGATGATAGCACAACAGTAAACAAAGAGGCTAGCACATTTCAACCCTGCAGGCGCTACACAAAACGCAGAAATAAAATATAAAACATGCCTGACCTTTGACGAGCTTCTTTTGTTGGCACTCCAATATGTAATTTTGGACCTAAAGTATTTTCTAAAACAGGAAAATCTGGGATTAGGGGTATCTGTGATGTCGCAGTCAAGCACTGAAGCTAATAAAGCTAAAGTTGGCTCACGATTATCATTTTACTCACCCTAGCAGAGCTGGTTAGACTGTGTTGGATGAGTGACTGTAACTGTGTTACTGTGTTGCCAGATTGAATCCCACATGTGACGACACACAATAGAAACCCCCATCAAAGCACTCTTAATGAAGTAGAGGAAAACCTAGGCGAAATCAGCCAGTTCGGTCCCTCTTTAACTATTAGTAATTCTGACTTTGAGCATCATTTAAGTCAGAAACTCGTATGTTCACCTTTCCAACAGCACTTGAAGGCAGCAATATATTTAGGGGTATTGTTATTATTTATGCACTTATAGCCACAGTATATAGTATCCATAAAATACCACTTTGATTTCTGATCGATATGCCACAAAAACCCATGAGTGGATTTTAAAGGGGAAACAGTGTGGGAGTAGCACAGTCATTCTCAAATGTGTAGCAGCTGGTTTCACTGTCTGCTAAGGAGTGGCCCACCGTAGGATGGCTAATTGTCTCTTTTGAAGTTGTAGCCTCATTTCCAAAATACGCTCGCTTGACTTCTGGCAAAGTTGCACTGCGTCTTCCAAGGGGCCATGTGACCAGTTGTAGTAAATTACAGCAGCAACCAATGGATAATCCTTTTACCGCTATTGAAAAATGTGCAGAACAATTGTAAATTGTAAGTGCAGTTGAAGCTGCCCACTCTTTGATTCATTTTCACAGAATTGGGTCACTCTCAGATCTACTTTTTTGTCTGGGCTTTTTGTTTTTCAGAAATATTATTTTTGAAAAAACTTTTTTAGTCATTTCATCTTAACAGCAGCTTGCATACTGTAGGCATATGTTCTTAATCTTCTAATTTAATGATTGGATTAAACCCGCCATCCTGCCTGTATGACTGCATGATTCTTAATTGTTTTCCATGTATCTTAGAGTTAGCCCAAGCACATGGGGAAAACATTACTCCTAATGCACTCTTTAATGACTACATAGGCCTGTGTTCCTGCTCTTGTAAGTCTCCTGTGTTTTAGGTCCAAGTCTTCCTAGCTTCCTGTTTAATCATTGGTGGTTTCAGTTTTAGGGTGGGACATCAAACTGAAGGTACAGGTATTCTCTAATGAGTCCACATTGTCTGGCTCTTCTATTGTGACCTTTGACCTTGGCATCGATCTGCTCGAGAACAGGTCTCCCATCCAAGATGCGCACAGTTAATCAAAAAGTGTCTGAGCCATAATCCATCAACGGTGTAAATGCCCACAGGGCACAGACGTCAATTCAACGCCTATTCCACGTTTGATTAAACCAATGTGTGCCCAGTGGTCAGGCACCTAGAATTGATGTTATGTCTTTCATCAGCTTTCAATATTACGGATGTGAGGTACAGATATTTGTGGTGTATATGATTTCTCGTCTGGCTTCAAGTCATGATTATAAACACGAATGGACAATGGGTATTTTAGCCCTCCCTTACAGACTCAACGTGATTCTTGAGTATTGACCCTGAGGACTACATTTATATCAGCAGACTCCACTTGACAAGACAATGTCAAAGAGAGTGAATAATGAGGCCGTAGTGGTTACAGCAAGGGAAATGTAATGGTGTCCATACTGGGCATTTGGGCCTACAGTGTAACCCAGGGGTCATACATCTAGGTCCTTAACTCTAATACTGTAGTGCTGCATTCACCTGTGTGTTTGGAGCTGTTGCCCCTAACCACGGGCGTGGTTGACTCTGGAGAGCTGCTGGTTGGGAATGGTTGGCTTACATGTACTATATTCACAGACAGCCCATACTTTCGCTCCAATAATGGAAGGAAATGTCACTCAACACTACGATCACCTGTCACGAAATGGTCAATTATCATTCGATGACATCTGGCCTCTAAGGAAATGGGCAAACAGGTTCTACAATACTGTTAAGAGCTGTGAGGACTGGGATATGCATGCAGTTTCCAAGGACAGTCCACGTCTGAAAGACAAAATAGATTGGACTAAGACAGACAAGATGTACAAATACAAGGGGGGGGGGGGAGCAACGGCTTCCCTGAACCTTGGAGATTTCAGACTGAGATTTCCAGACTGAAACCTTCCAGACTGAGATTTCACTGGACTGAGACCAGTGAAATCCAACCACAGGCCATATTTTCTGTTGTATGATAAACAACATTTTTCGAGATGCATTTCAGTTTATAATAACAATAAAACTATGACTTAAATATCAAAATACAGTAATTAAAAATATTAAAGCAGGACGATTCTGTTTAAATCAACTTTTCCTTTGTACATCTTCTTGGGTATCTTGAGCATTTCCCGACTGAAGATCCCAAAGCCGTACTTTTAACCACCTGTAACAGGCTCCTCAAATATGATTCCATATCCTCTGCAATAGAGAGCTTTGTCATTATTATGGCTGTTCATCTTGCAATGTTTCCCCTACAAGGTGCAGTAAAACGTTTTTGATGAAGCATTTAATGTTCCGGGCTTTCAGTGTCCGCCCCCGGTGTAACATGGCCTTGCTCTATGCAGCGTTCTCATCCTCACGGCGGACAACTGGGTCAGTGGACAAAAATCTCCCTGTGGAGGTGAAGCAGAACGGAAACATCAAACATTTTCGTCACGAGTGTTGACAGCTATATTCACTCGGTAGACAAGAGCAGCGTCTTCCTCCATGTGTCGCTGAGAAAGTTTGGTGGGGTTATGAGTTTATGAGCAAATTAAGATAACACTGTTATTATGATTGTATAAATGTGAAATAACATATGTTACCTTAATCCATGAGTGCATCTGTGATACTTTTAGCCACAATGAATTCCTGGATGGTTGAATTTTCATGGGGAAATACCAGAGCCTTTGACTTTCACGGCTTGGAAACATTTAACTCCCCATACCTGTCTATACAGCCTGTGCATTTCAATGGGGCGGTTAAATATAGTGTCTCCCTCTCTCTCCTGTTTCAAGAAGACAAAGGAAACTTCATTGCACGAAACACACTGGCCTTTCATCCCTGACAGAGGGGTAAGTGGAAATAGCTGCTGTGTTGACCTACAGACCTCTCGTCTTCTTCAGACTTCCCAGCCCTAACAAATTGCTTCCTGGTCATGCTTTCACATAATCATACAGACAGTGGGTGGAAGCTGCATGTGGGTCATTCATGTGGAAAATCATATGCGTTTATATGACCAAAACTCAATCACTTTGGGGTAATGATGTTCAAGGTTTTTAGAGTCAGATTCTCAAATCTGGTATAGGCCACAAATAGAGTTTATTGGACATACCGGCTGGTCCATTGTCTGTACATTGTCTGTACCTGGACTGTGTTTCAACTGAACAATTCTAGAGGTAATTGCAGTACGTGAGAATGTGTTCTCATTCAGGTGAAATAAAAGGTACTATAAATAAAGGAATACATTTGTTTAATTACAACAACTCACACATATTGACTGCTAACTGAATCTATGTCCATGTCTGGTCATTTGATGCTCAGGGAGTGCACGTCAGTCACAAAGCCCTGAAATCGACATTAGCACTAAATAACACAACAGAGGCACATCGCTGATTACAAAATGGCCGCGCTGCGTCTCCTGCTCCATGCATCTCAGACAGAGAGGGGAGGCGTCTAATTGTCTGTCCAGCTGGAGGACATACATGGTAAGACCCGGCACCTTCATGACTAATGTACACTCACAGCCCCTCCATCACACACAGAGCTCTGCTATGACGCCTAACAAGCAGGAATATAAATTAAGACTGCATCAGACTGTGGGCTGATCTAACATAAACAGATTTAATAGCCATAGAGCGTAAAGGATAGGCCAAATTATCAAGCGCATGTTGACATTACAGCGTGCTCAATGCCAGTAGCATAGGCTACTTGAAAGCTCATTAGACAGCAGATGGGCCTTGACAGACAGCTGGGCAGGTGATTCTCTCTGAATGGATCATTAGAGACAGAAACTGAGTGTCTACTTAAATTAACCAAGAGGAAATAAAAATGACAAAGGCTTTGACATAGAAGGCACATACACTATCAAAATGACTAGTACATTTTAGTAGCCAAATTAAAGGAAGCTGTTTTCACTATACTTCAATATCTGTGGGCAAATTTTGGGCTCATGAGCAAGGGTGCTGCTTAACTACGGCTGAGGTAATTTGCCTGAAATTGTATTTAATTAGGTTACTTTCATCAAATAGACAAAAAAAGGTCCGCCCGCTTGTTGTTTTCCACTTTCCCTACCTCCAAGGGTGTACATTTCTACCGCCAGCAGGCAAGCGGAGTTTGCCGCTCAAGACGTGATTTGCATCTCTGGCGAGTATCCCTCAATCATCAGACCTTGGCAGGCCAGTTTTCCATCTCTGGCTTTGAGCCTCCACTTAGAGGACAGCTATAAGCCCTAGGCAAGCCATCTAGCCATGAGTTAATTTTAAAGACAATAGCAAGGAATTTCTCTAATCTCAAATTCGGCCTGTCACCTTCCAGCTAACCACAGCCAACCAGAAGCTGCAAGCTCTTTTTGTTGTTTGTAGAAATACCTTACATTTGTTGCAATTTTAATTTGATTTGATTTAAATTGCCAATTTAAAAACACAATACAACCACACGTGGACATAATGCATTTAAAATCATTCAGCATGACACAAAAAGTGACACAGCTAATAATTTGCAGATTAAGTAGATTGATTTAATACTTTTATAACGTACAGTAGGTGGTGGCACCTCAAATCCCACAGAAGAAGCCGAAAAGACTTCAACAGGAAGTTATGAGATATGGGTCAGAAACGTACTTCAATGCGGGCATGGGATATGCCACTGTACTCTAAGTGTTGCCTTTATCCACACTGATACATCGAGAAGATTGAAATACTGCTAGTTTTCCTGGAAAATTGCCATTTTTGTCCTCATGCTAGCTAGCAGTAGTCACAGCAGCCATTATGGAATGGCATGTCGCGTCGAACAAGAAAGGAGCTGATTGGCTGACACTGCCATTCCAAAATGACTGCGGTGGCTACTGCTAACTAGCATGAGGACAAAAAATGCAGCACTTCCTCTCGTTAGCTGATATATTTTGCACACACAAAACTTTTTGCACATACAAAACTTCCACAAAACTTTTTCTTAAATAATAAAAATATATAAATATATAAAAATAAGTGGTGACAGGGAGTAGGCATGCCACTGGCTTGACGCTGGAAAAACCGCCTTGCCATCGACTGGTAGCTGTAATGTCGCCGGTCGGGAAAAGGGGGGGTGGGCTGTGTGAGGAATATGGCTTGTGCATGGTTGCTGCTTGACAAAGCAGCCTATTGCGGGCACCCCATGATTAAGGCCGATGGAGGACTGAGATGTAGAGGAGTAGGTGACTCAGATAGCTCCCATGACACAGGAAGTGGAGTTGTCTCGCCAGGAACTGCTCTCTAGAAGCCCCGGCTTCTCCCTGTCCCACTCTAGCAGACGGACCCCTTCCTGTCCCCTCCACCACAACCACCAGCACAGCAGCTGTAGAAGAGCCAGTAGGGGCCCCCTGTGTGCTGCTTGGCCCTGGCCTCATCATCTGGCAGTTATCAAGGCAAATTAGAAGAACACATGCTTTGAGCGCCCAGGCTCTGTGTGCAGCCCCTGTTCTCACAACAGCAGAACAAAGGCCGGCCGGAGCAGGAAGCTCGAGTAGCACTTAAAAGGGGTAGTGGGACTCCTGCCCCCAGGGGTCCGCCTTCACCCTCAGGAGGGGGACGAGTAAAGGCCTTCATTCAACAACCCCCTCCACCCACACTCACTCACCTTTGTCTTGAGAGCATGAGCAAGGCAAAGAGGCATTGCGCTCAGCAGGAATTAGTGGAAACAGATAATGGGTGCAATGTGCGCAAAACAAAATAAGGAAGAATGCTCTAGAACTTCGGGTTTAGGAACAACATATGGCCGTAATGAGCCATGAGCCATTACAGAGACAAAAAGATTCTGAAAGTGAAATAAACAACCCGAACTGAGCCTTGATCATGGCCAGGCTTCATAAATAAACATTATTACAACAGTATGTTACATTCAGAGCAGGAGGGATTTGACATTTAGGCAGGGTTTAATCATTTTTAACTCCCCTATGACTCATTCTGATTTTGTTTGTGAGGACTAGCTGCCACAAACATGTCAACATCCAATGAATAAACCATGTAAATGATGTATCTATAGATGTATAATGTTTTTATGCCAGAACGTATGTCTTTACTGTGCCTTACATTTTTATTTCAAAGGCAAATAGCAAATGGCAGTGGAAAGAGTGAACATTTAACTGTGCGTATTGGCAGTTTGAGTCTATATCACTGTCTTTGAATTAAGGATATTACACCTGGACTGCTCAATCATCATTCATCCCATATATCTTTAAACCAGTCATCACTCTCCCTGATCACCAGAGGTTGTTCATCACCATCAATTGGTGTTTGACAGCTTTATGCACGTTGGGATCGGACACGCAGATCCACTTCCTCCGGTAAAGGGAGAAGGCAATCCACACTGGCCGCCCACCTCACATCTCCCATCTCCTATCCCTTCTCATACCAGGGCCTTTGTACTGAGACTGGGTGACACAGGGGCAGAGGGACAGAGCAGGAAATTATTAAGATGAGAGAGAGAGAGATAAAGAGAGAGGGAGACAGGGCCGGTTCCAGGTATGAGAGACATACGTGGTCGCTTAGGACCCCCGGGCAGCAATGAGAGTAAGAATAGTAGAATACACCAGGTGCAATTTCAAAATTTGTTTGTGCATCAGCAGTTTTTCACTATGTCAGGTCGCTGGCAGTCACTTAATTAGCCATGTCAACTAAAATGTTTAGATTGGTAGTTAGTCTAACAGCCATCCAAACAGCCATCCCATTGATTTTGCTAGTCATTCTCACTCAGATATCATTAACATGGCTTAAGTCATTGCAAAATGTGTAGAATTTAAACAAATTAGCTTTAAAATAAAAACGTCCCCACCATCAAGAGGGGGACCACTAAAGTATTTTGCTGCAATGTGGGGGCCCCCCCAACCAAATCTCGCTTCAGGGCCCCCATAAGGCTAGAGCCAGCCCTGGAGGGAGTGATGCACTACCTGAAAAGGAAGACAGTTCCATTACATTTCCTATCGAGTGTCCTGATAACTTTCCCAGTCGCAGTGTCCCTCTCTTTCAGCCACCAATTTCTCTCCTGATTCCCAAACCTGCATAGTCCATCAGGACCAGAGGGGAGAGAACATCCCGCATTCTTCAATCTGATGCTCCCGCCGCTGAAAATAATCTACCTAAACAAAGGAGAGACAGCTGCACAGGAGAGGGAGAACATAATCTTTAGACACAAGCTGCTGTCTTTAAAAAGGCCTGGTAAGGTATATTGTCTCCCTGTGCTGTGGTTTCTTAAGAATGGACTTCCTGCCTATATTACAAGCTAACGTTGAATGAGTGTCCCTCTCCACCCACCTGCCAATGAATGGGAAGTAATACCCTATCCTTTTGGTCTTCTTTTGAGAGACTAAAAATGAGGCCCCCCTAATATGAAGACTACGTCTCCCAGTTTTGACCTCAACCAACAAGTCTGTTCACAATAAATGAGTGAAGGTCTACATTGTCAGTCACAGGTTTAAAGTCTTACTGAGAGTGTGAAATGAGAACAGAACTTTCAAGAGCAGAAATGGCTGTTAAATGTTACTGCCAAGCTTGTCTGTCACAACCCTACTCAGTATTTTGCAAGGCAAAGTTGACACCTGCACACTGATTGGGTTAAGGGCCTCTCAGTAAGAATGACCCACACAGAGAAACTGACGCGTTTTACAGCTGTCTGCTCCTAGATGGCTCTGTCTCCGAAATGTATGTATTTATTTAACCCTTACTTCACAGAATAAGTTGACTGAGAACACTTTCACAGCAATGACATGGAAAAGAGTGGCAGGGGAGAGGAGAGGGATGGAATGAGCCAATTGGAATCACAGACTGAAATACTGTTGAGATACACTGAAACAATATGTGACCCGATTCAGGAAACTAGGCATATGTCGCAAGTCACGATTTCACCAGAGAGCCATTTGAACATGAAAACTTTTTTTAAATAAACATTTGTTTTGGGGCAGAAATGCCTTCTCGAGCATGTGAACTTTCATGTGCCTTAATAACAGACTTGTATGCCATCTGTAAATATGAATAAAATTGTTAAATTATGAGCCTTGTTGGTTAAGCCACAGAAAAAGTCAACAACCTTACCACTAGCCATGATTGGCTGAGATAATGAGTGGGCTGGACATGCAGAGAGATGAGTTATGATTGGTCTGCCATATAGAAGGCTTCTGTCTATTTTAGCTCGTCAGTCTGTGTTGGTAATCCTGTCGAACGCAAATGTTTTTATGTATTGTGAAGTGGAGCTGCTTAAGTGTTGCTCTCCACTTTCTGGAGGATCAAGTTTGGAAATCAGTGGAATTTGAGTATGCTAGCTAAAGAGATGGAGAAAACACCTGTCTCCGGATTACATCTTCAAACTAAGGGCAACCGTGGTATGGCATTCCTAACAGGGAGACGCGTCCATCATGCATGATGATGTATACAGGTAAGATAGCTAACACTAGACTATCTACATTTTCAGATATTACACGTTTCAAATTTTAACAGAAAGTGGTTTCATTTCAAGCTAAAGTGTACTGTTAGCTATCTAGCTGGCTAGCCGTATTCATGCAGGATAGTAACGACATGATTTGGCACTGTGTTCATTGTTGTTTAACTAGCTCATGTTAGCTGGCTGGCTCGTTAGCTAACGTTACGTGATGTGTGTACAACACCCGTTGAATATGGCCAGTGTCAGTATACGTCTGCAAAAAAGCGTAAAGAAATTGTTGCCAGCAGAGCTGGTTAGGCTGTTATCATGTTATCTAATCATCGGCCAGAGTGTCAAGTGTGGGACTAAAGATGGGTGGGACTAAAGCTTAAGAGGGTGTGAACGATGCTGAATGGGTGTAGACAAAGAAGAGCTCTTCACTAGATACCAAAACATTCATAGGCCATTTTCCCAAAAGTCAGGATACGAGTTGATCAACTTTCAAAGCAGAAATACTTCCCAATTGTTCATCAACTGTAGTGTATGATATACCATTTTCTAGCTCTGAGTCTCTACTTTTATCCCATGTAAAAAGCACAATTTCAAATTTTGCTACATAAGACCGCATCCAGGTGGTGAGAAACAAAAGTCCAACGTTCTCAGATCTGGTCTGAAAAGATGCAGGTACGATCAAAATCATATGTACTTCCTGACCTGGGCTGACCAGAGTCATTGTAAACACTCTAGCCCTAATCAGAAGTATTTTTTTCCTTCTTACTTTTACCCCTTTTTCTCCCCTATTTTGTGGAATCTAATTGGTAGTTACAGTCTTGTCTCATCGCTGCAACTCCCGTATGGACTCGGGAGAGGCAAAGGTCGACAGTCTTGCGTCCTCCGAAACACAACCCAAACAAGCCGCACTGCTTTTTGACACAATGTCCACTTAACCCAGAAGCCAGCCGCACCAATGTGTCAGAGGAAACGCCGTGCACCTAGCGACCGTGTCAGCGCGCACTGCGCCCGGCCCGCCACAGGAGTCGCTAGTGCATGATGGGACAAGGACATCCCTGCCTACCCTCCCCTAACCAGTACGACACTGGGCCAATTGTGCACAGCCCCATGGGTCTCCCGGTGGTGGCCGGCCACGACAGAGCCTGGACTCGAACCCAGATACTCTAGTAGCACAGCTAGCACTGCAATGCAGTGCCTTAGACCACCGTGCCACTAGGGAGGCCCAGGAGTCTTTGTTTAACATTACATTTCACCAACATAAACTCATGTCTGCGACAGACACTTCTCTGGACATCCAAGCATTCATACCCTTACCTTCCGTACAAGCATTTCATGCTTACATATGCAGTGGTGCTAGTCTGATCTCTGTTTCTAAATGCAATCCAAGCTAATATATTCCTTGTGTGGGAAATATTGCTGGCTGCATGGTGGCTAATTATCAGGGTTGCCCTGAATGCTAATTCATGGGAAACATTGTGCTTGATGGAGAACAGTCTGTTTGAAGGGGCTGAGGCACCATCACCTATCCTGAGGTAAACATTAGACTGCTGCTGGAGCTGTGTTGCTATGATTGGTATCAGCTGTGCAACACATTGGTGCACTGCTGAGGCCCTTCATGCCCAAATACTATTGTAACTCACAACGAGGCCTGTTGGGGGACTTTGGAAAGTCCTTTTAAGGGAAAGTGAAAACAGCTTGCAAGCGTGGTGGATGTCAACAGAGTTATAGTAGATGAAAAGAGATGCCTGAGGCGCTGCCGCTCAAAAGCTCAGCGAATAAATTTGTTCTCACTGTTGTACAAACAGGTCAGTCCTTTTTCCAGGCAACACTTTGACCTTACAAATTAGGAATCTGTACTTGCTGGAGTAACAGATTAAGATAATGATTCAAACGGCTACACCCTACTACTGTACATAATGATCCTCGCAAGGGGAGGGTGCTGGAGTGTTGAAAACACGGGATCCCATCATTTTGACACCTATCTTTTTTAGATTTAAAAAAAAGATTTTTTTACAAAATCTCTTTCTCTGAGCAATTGTATTAGTATAAAATAATTTCATTTTGTTTTGCATACAATATAGCTCAGTATTTGTATTATTGATTCTATAGTCTTTTTTGCTCATCTTTATCAAGGGATCCAATAATTCCAGACCCCTCTGTATCTCCCAACACTTATCCTAAATCCTAGCCTAAGACAGTGTGTTAGTACACTCCAGACTATTGATACTGTATGTCGGTTTCTTCTATATAATTCCCAGCCAGGTCAGTGCTGTTTAAGATGAGGAAAGACACACAAAGAAAATAATGAGTATGGCCTTATTTTTAGTATAGCATATTGGATGACTCTCATTTATATTGCATTCACTTAGTTCAATGTAACAGCGATAGGTTTAGGCTACTACATGATACTCAAATTTTCCGTATACCCATAATGAGGTAGCTACAACCTAACCTCTGAATGAAAGTTTACAATAAAGGTGCACACAGGTCAAGAGACAAATTTAAGGTGACAGACAGTGACATTCAATACCGTACACTCTTGCCTGCATCTAGCTGATAGGGTAGGGTGAAATTATTTATTGAACAGTTACAAACGAGAGTTTCCATTTGACAAATTCAGGTATGTTTATCCCTGTTTTGTTCCGTTTGCTTCCGTTTAAGAAACATTTTTCAACAGAATCGGCGCAATGAATACACCCCTGTATACACCCGTAAACAGAGTTCACTCTCATAACAGCCACGCTGTATTCCTTATCTTCCCTTCGCTTGTGAACTTCAATGCACAACACATCAGCTGTATGTGACCAGGCGAAAAAAACATTTCCAAGCAAAACCTCTAAAAACAGCCTACATATTAGCGAAAGTAACGTCATAGTCAGCATAGCTAATAGAACTAACACATTAGTAAACCCTCTACAATCATGCAGTAACGTTACAGTGTACAGTCAGTAAGCAGTTACACCGACGGGCCCCGGTGGCAATTGGAAGAGTTCCAGTGTTGTGTTGGAAAGTCATAGCCAGCTAGCTAACATAGCATCCCTCGGTTTGAGCAGGGTGTTTCAGTAGGCTAAACTAGCTAGCTGCATTTGCTAGCTAAGTAAGTGAAACTTAAAGTAAAAAATAAAAAAACGAAATCTCTCTCTCTATTGCTCTTGCTTCTCGTTAATTTTGGAATAAATTAATTTTTTCAAAACTGTTCAACTAATTGTCTTTCTCTCTTTGAGTCAACTACTCACCAGATTTTATACACTGCAGTGCTAGCTAGCTGTAGCTTATGTTTTCAGTACTAGATTAATTATCGGATCCTTTGATTGGGTGGACAACATGTCAGTTCATGCTGCAAGAGCTTTGATAGGTTGGAGGATGTCCTCTGGAAGTTGCCATAATAACTGTGTAAGTCTATGGAAGGGGGTGAGAACAATGAGCCTCCTAGGTTTTGTAGCTCGGAAGTTAGCTGTCCTCCGGCTACACAATAGTGCTACCCTACACAGTGCTGTTGAGGCAACTGTAGACCGTTGCACAATTGTGTGTATTAATCAGTTATTTGGTGACGTGATTAAATTTAGTATAGTTTTATCTATAAAGGATAACTTTAAATGTTTTACAATTTAAATTTTTATGAAATTCACTGAGGAGAATGGTCAAACTGCCACCAGTTTGGCCCCTAAACATTTACAAAAAAAGACACTACATTGATTGTTTATATTTAAGATAATGTTTTACAGCTTTGGCATTCTATTTTTTATTTTAAAATCATCTTAGATATTTTGTACATGTGATAAGGCCACACAGAGGGCCTGTAGATAACTACAGACACCTGTAATAACCTGAAGTATGCAAAAAGGCCACTAGATGTCATCTGATAAAATTCCATATATTCCTTGAAAGTTACCAAAATTCTGGTAGTTTGCTGGTAAACTTAAGTTTCCAGTAATATACCCACCCTTTGCAACCCTAGGAATGAACAACCCACTGACCTCAACTTTGACCTAAATTCAATAAAGTAGAGGTGACTGAACAAAGTGAAATGTAACAAAAAAATACAAAAATAATAACTTGCTGTTTACTATCTGCGACTATCCCCCAATAAACACTTCCTTTTCACAATGTAATAATCATCTTTTATGATATAGCCTCATTCAGAGCATGGACAGCACGTTGAAGCTCAATGTAATATTAACAGCGCTGCATATGGCTCTCTCACGACAAGAAGCACTCAAGCCCACATTATCAAACTCATGCGTGATTCAACACCCCCAAAGAAATATGGTGTATCAATCAAGGAGGACATTACGCACACGCAGTCTTCCAACCTTTGCCATTGAAGAGACCCCGCATTTTACACCTGCATTAGACTCTAATGTTACTTTGTTTATGGGTTAACACATCTTCCAGCTGTTAGACAGATGTTGGAATTCAACATGTTCTTTTTTTATAGGAGATATAGAATCTTTGTACTAAAGCTGTGTTTTATGAGACAATGCCGTAAGCTCCTAACCTTCTTTGGCCAACCAGTACTTTGGTGTTGCCAGCACCTGTGGACTGAGGAAATGGGAGCAGCTGGGACTTCAAACACTCCTGCATGGAATCGGCTGGTTGTGTCAACGGTGGTCGTGGTAGCTGCTTCAGAGAGAGCACCAGAGGACAGTGCTGAAAAATCTCCCATCAATGTTTGGATGGAAGTTGATACATTTCAAGTTTCCTTGCATTGTGATTGATCACTAAGAATGTGGATATAATATGAACTATAGTTCCCTTTCAGTCAGTCAACTCCGGTATAAAAAACACTATGAGGAGTCAAACTCTTGTGACTTCGGTTGAAGGATATAAAATCACGCCCGACAAGGCCATTGAAATCTGCGCCTTGCTTGAAGACCCGCCTTCCACAGGTGATAAGCGTTAGCCTTGTATATGTGCCTTAAATTATTCTGCTCTTCACCTCGGTGTGAATAGCAACGATACTCACTCTACTAAAACAAACAATTGGGACACAACACTGTCTTATGTTGCTCACCCCCTGGACATTATGTGCTGAAGTATGTATGGTGTCTCTGCTCGGTGCATGCTCAGGCTGCCCTCGCTCAAATTAGTTTGTTTGCGAGACTAGGAGATGGCTAGCAGTGTTCCCCAACTAGTCCGCAGCGCAGGTTCTCTTGACAATCATGTAGCATTCTTTAGGGGGCTTGGTGACTCCGATAGTGACTTCCTCTCCCGGATACCCGTACCTTGGCTGAGTCTGAGTCGTCTCCCGGTTTCTGTGTGCTCTGTTGCCGGTTACGGGAGGCTACTCAAAGAGATACGGCGACCAGGTTATGTGGGTATCCCCCCTCCTGTCTGCCTTCGTTAAGCACCACTTGCCACCACCACACCACTCTTCCCAGAAAGGTCTGGGTCCCACCTCAGGGATTCGGACCTACGTAGACTTTTGAGACCAGGCTAGCTAACGAGCACTGCATAACGGGCTTGCCATATTAGTTAACTTTCTGAGGCGAGCTAGCTACTGCTAGCTATTCCGGCTTCCTAACACTGGAACTGCTTGGGTAGCTCTCCTGTTTAGTATACATCGCATTTGGAATATATTCGGACACCTTGACCTTTTCCAAATTTTGTAACATTACAACCTTCTTTTAAAATGGATTAAATTGAATCTACACACAATACCCCATAATGAGAAAGAAAAAACATTTTGCAAATGAATAAAATAAAGATAAAACTGAAATATCACATTTACATAAGTATTCAGACACTTTACTCAGTACTTAGTTGAAGCACCTTTGGCCACAATTACAGCCTCTAGTCCTCTTGGATATGACGCTACAAGCTTTGCACACCTGTATTTGGGGAGTTTCTCACATTCTTCTCTGCAGATTCTTTCAAGCTCTGTCAAGTTGGATGGGGAGTTTAGCTGCACAGCTATATTCACGTCTCTCCAGAAATGTTCAAATCGGGTTCAAGTCCGGGCTCTGGCTGGGCCACTCAAGGACATTCAGTGACTTTTCCTGAAGCCAAGCCTGAGTTGTCTTGGCTGTGTGCTTAGGGTTGTTGTCCTGTTGGAAGGTGAACCTTCGCCCCTGTCTGAGGGCCTGAGAGCTCTGGAGCAGGTTATCCTCGCTGTACTTTGCTCCATTCATCTTTCCCTCGATCCTGACGAGTCACCTAGTCCCCGAAAAACATCCCCACAGCATGATGCTGCCACCACCATGATTCATCGTAGGGGTGGTGCCAGGTTTCCGTAGGGGTGGTGCCAGTGACTCCTGTGGCGGGCCGGGCGCAGGAGACCTTGGTTAGCACACAAAGAGATCAGGGTCCAGAGTAACGCCAAGGTCCTTTACAGTTTTATTTGAACGACTGTACAACCACCAAGATTTTGTCAGATTCAACAGAAGATCTCTTTGTTTCTTGGGACCTAGAACAAGCATCTCTGTTTTGTCCGAGTTCAAAAGTAAAACGTTTGCAGCCATCCACTACCTTATGTCTGAAACACAGCGAGGCCTTCTAGCGAGGCCAATTTTGGGGCTTCACCATGTTTCATTGAAATGTACAGCTGTGTGTCATCCGCATAGCAGTGAAAGTTAACATTGTGTTTTCGAATGACATCCCCAAGAGATAAAATATATTGTGAAAACAATAGTGTTCCTAAAACGGCACCTTGAGGAACACCGAAATGTACCATTCACAGAGACAAACTTATATCTTTCCGACAGATAAGATCTAAACCAGGCCAGAACTTGTCCGTGTAGACCAATTTGGGTTTCCAATCTCTCCAAAAGAATGTGGTGATCAATGGTATCAAAAGCAGCACTAAGGTTTAGGAGCACGAGGACAGATGCAGAGCCTCGGTCTGAGGCCATTAAAAGGTCATTTACCACCTTCACAAGTGCAGTCTCAGTGCTATGATGGGGTCTAAAACCAGACTGAAGCATTTCGTACACATTGTTTGTCTTCAGGAAGACAGCTTTTTCTAAACTTTTTGAGAGGAATGGAAAATTCGATATAGGCCGATAGTTTTTTATATTTTCTGGGTCAAGGTTTGGCTTTTTCAAGAGAGGCTTTATTACTGCCACTTTTAGTGAGTTTGGTACACATCTGGTGGATAGAGAGCCATTTATTATGTTCAACATAGGAGGGCCAAGTACAGGAAGCAGCTCTTTCAGTAGTTTAGTTGGAATAGGGTCCAGTATGCAGCTTGAAGGTTCAGAGGCCATGTTTATTTTCATCATTGTGTCAAGAGATATAGTACTAAAACACTTGAGTGTCTTTCTTGATCCTAGGTCCTGGCAGAGATGTGCAGACTCAGGACAACTGAGCTTTGGAGGAATACGCAGATTTAAAGAGGAGTCCGTAATTTGTTTTCTAATGATCATGATCTTTTCCTCAAAGAAGTTCATGAATTTATTACTGCTGAAGTGAAAGCCATCCTCTCTTGGGGAATGCTGCTTTTTAGTTAGCTTTGTGACAGTATCAAAAATACATTTTGGATTGTTCTTATTTTCCTCAATTAAGTTGGAAAAATAAGATGATCGAGCAGCAGTGCGGGCTCTTCGATATTGCACGGCACTGTCTTTCCAAGCTAGTCGGAAGACTTCCAGTTTGGTGTGGCGCCATTTCCGTTCCAATTTTCTGGAAGCTTGCTTCAGAGCTCGGGTATTTTCTGTATTCCAGGGAGCTAGTTTCTTATGAGAAATGTTTTTAGTTTTTAGGGGTGCAACTGCATCTAGGGCGAGGTTAAATTGAGTTCCTCAGTTAGGTGGTTAACTGATTTTTGTCTCTGGTGTCCTTGCGTAGACAGAGGGAGTCTGGAAGGACATCAAGGAATCTTTGTGTTGTCTGTGAATTTATAGCACGACTTTTGATGTTCCTTGGTTGGGGTCTGAGCAGATTATTTGTTGCAATTGCAAACGAAATAAAATGGTGGTCCGATAGTCCAGGATTATGAGGAAAAACATTAAGATCCACAACATTTATTCCATGGGACAAAACTAGGTCGAGAGTATGACTGTGACAGTGAGTAGGTCCAAAGACATGTTGGACAAAACCCACTGAGTTGATGATTGGTCCGAAAGCCTTTTGGAGTGGGTATGTGGACTTTTCCATGTGAATATTAAAATCACCAAAAATTAGAATATTGTCTGCTATGACTACAAGGTCCGATAGGAATTCAGGGAATCAGTGAGGAACGCTGTATATTGCCCAGGAGGCCTGTAAACAGTAGCTATAAAAAGTGATTGAGTAGGCTGCATAGATTTCATGACTAGAAGCTCAAAAGACAAAAACTTTTAAAATATTTTTTATTGAATTTTGCTATCATAAATGTTAGCAACACCTCCACCTTTGCGGGATACACAGGGGATATCGTCACTAGTGTAACCAGGAGGTGAGGCCTCATTTAACAGAGTAAATTGATCAGGCTTAAGCCATGTTTCAGTCAGGCCAATCACATCAAGATTATGATCTGTCGTGTGCCTTTTACTGAGCAGTGGCTTCCGTCTGGCCACTCTACCATAAAGGCCTGATTGGAGGAGTGCTGCAGAGATGGTTGTCCTTCTGGAAGTTTCTACCATCTCCACAGAGGAACTCTGGGGCTCGGTCAGAATGAACATCTGGTTCTTGGTCAGCTCCCTGACCAGGGCCCTTCTCCCTCGATTGCTCAGTTTCATCAGGGGCGGCAGGGTAGCCTAGTGGTTAGAGTGTTGGACTAGTAACCGAAAAGTTGCAAGTTCATATCCCCGAGCTGACAAGGTACAAATCTGTACCTTGTACATCCATGTACATTCTGAACAGGCAGTTAACCCACTGTTCCTAGGCTGGCATTGAAATTAAGAATTTGTTCTTAACTGACTTGCCTAGTTAAATAAAGGTAAAATATAAATAAATAGAAATCAGAGAAAATGTCTTTTCAGAAGTCCAATCCATGTAGATTTTGCAGAATATCAGTCTGTCCCTGATGTTTTTCCTGGAGAGAAGTGGCTTCTTTGCTGCCCTTCTTGACACCAGGCCATCCTCCAAAAGTCTTCACCTCACTGTACATGCAGATGCAGTCACACCTGCCTGCTGCCATTCCTGAGCAAGCTCTGTACTGGTGGTGCTCCGATCCCGCAGCTGAATCAACTTTAAGAGACGGTCCTGGCGCTTGCTGGACTTTCTTGGGTGCCCTGAAGCCTTCTTCACAACAATTGAATTGCTCTCCTTGAAGTTCTTGATGATCCAATCAATGGTTGATTTAGGTGCAATCTTACTGGCAGCAATGTCCTTGCCTGTGAAGCCCTTTGTTGCAAAGCAATGATGGCGGCACGTGTTTCCTTGCAGGTAACCATGATTGACAGAGAAAGAACAATGATTCCAAGCACCACCCTCCTTTTGAATCTTCCAGTCTGTTATTCGAACTCAATTAGCATGACAGAGTGATCTCCATCCTTGTCCTCGTCAACACTCACAACTGTGTTAACGAGAGAATCACTGACATGATGTCAGCTGGTCCTTTTGTGGCAGGGCTGAAATGCAGTGGAAATGTTTTATTCAGTTCATTTGCATGGCAAAGAGGGACTTTGCAATTAATTGCAATCCATCTGATCAGTCTTCATAACATTCTGGAGTATATGCAAATTGCCATCATACAAACTGAGGCAGCAGACTATATGAAAATTAATATTTGTGTCATTCTCAAAACTGTTGGCCACGACTGTATACTATCAACTGTGGGACCTTATATAGACAGGTGTGTGGCTTTCCAAATCGTGTCCAATCAATTGAATTTACCGCAGGTGGACTCCAATACAGTTGTAGAAACATCTCAAGGATGATCAATAGAAACAGGATGCACCTGAGCTCAATTTCGAGTCTCATGGCAAAGGATCTGAATGTTTATGTAAATAACGTCTGTTTTTTTTAATACAATTGCTAACATTCCTAAAAACCTGTTTTCATTTTGTCATTATGGGCTATTGTGTGTAGATTGATGAGTTAAAAAAAAAGCGATTTTAGAATAAGGTTGTAAAGTAACAAAATGTGGAAAAATAATACACTGTACGTAGCTAGCGTTAAGTCTCTTGGTTATTCTAAACCAGTGGTCATGAAATGGTCTGGTCGATTGTCAAGGCTTTTCTAGTCGATAACCAAACATTCCTGTAAAAAGCCCAACAATAAATCCTTGCATTCCTTTTAAATGTTTTTTTTTCTTCAAACATCTTATTCCTAAATCATGGGCATTAATATGGAGTTGGTATCCCCTTTGCTGCTATAACAGCCTCCACTCTTCTGGGAAGGCTTTCAACTAGATGTTGGAACATTGCTGCGGGGACTTGCTTCCATTCACCCAAAAAAGCATTAGTGAGGCCGGGCACTAATGTTGGGCGATTACCCCTGGCTCTCAGTCAGCGTTCCAATTCATTCCAAAGGTGTTCGATGGGCTTGAGGTCAGGGCTCTGTGCAGGTCAGTCAAGTTATTCCACACCGATCTCGACAAACCATTTCTATATGGACCTCGCTTTCTGCACAGGACCAATGTCATGCTGAAAAAAGGAAAGGGCCTTCCCAAACTATTGCCACAAAGTTGGAAGCACAGATTCTTCTAGAATGTCGTATGCTGTAGCGTTTTGATTACCCCGTCACTGGAATTAAACCGAACCATGAAAAACAGCCCCAGACCATTATTCCTCCTCCACAAAACTTTACAGTTGGCACTATGCAGTCGGGCAGCTAGCATTCCCCTGGCATCAGCCAAATCCAGATTTGTCCGATGGTCAGGCGTGGTGAAGTGTGATTAATCACTCCAGAGAACGCTTTTCCACTGCTCCAGAATCCAATGGCGGCGAGCTTTACACAACTCCAGGAGACGCTTGGTATTGCGCATGGTGATCTTAGGCTTGTGTGCGGCTGCTTGGCCATGGAAACCCATTTCATGAAGCTCCCAACGAACAGTTCTTGTGCTGACATTGCTTCCAGAGGCAGTTTGTTGCAATTGAGGACAGACGAGGACAGTCCCGTTCTGTGAGCTTGCGAAGCTGTAGGCTGTAGGCCACCTACAGCTTCGCGGCTGAGCTGTTGTTGCTCCTAGACGTTTCCACTTCACAATAACAGCACTTACAGTTGACTGGGACAGCTCTAGCAGGGCAGAAATCTTAGAAACTGATTTGTTGGAAAGGTGGCATCCCATGACTTATTATTATTGGACCATGCTGGTCATTTATGAACATTTGAACATCTTGGCCATGTTCTGTTATAATCTCCACCCAGCACAGCCATAAGAGGACTGGCCACCCCACACAGCCTGGTTCCTCTCTAGGTTTCTTCCTAGGTTTTGGCCTTTCTATGGAGTTTTTCCTAGCCACCGTGCTTCTACACCTGCATTGCTTGCTGTTTGGGGTTTTAGGCTGGGTTTCTGTACAGGACTTTGAGATATCAGCTGATGTACAAAGGGCTATATAAATACATTTGATTTGATTTGATGACGGTGCTAGGTTGAAAGTTACTGAGCTCTTCAGTAAAGCCATGGAGATTGCATGGCTGTCTGCTTGGTTTTATACACCTATCAGCAATGGGTGTGGCTGAAATAGCTGAATCCACTCATTTGAAGGGGTGTCCACATACATTTGTATATACAAACTTGGCAAAAAAAGAAACGTCCTCTCACTGTCAACTGCATTTATTTTCAGCAAACTTAACGTGTAAATATTTGTATGAACATAACAAGATTCAACAACTGAGACATGGCATCCCGGGTGACGCAGTGGTTAAAGGCGCTGTACTGCAGCGCCAGCTGTGCCATCGGAGACTCTGGGTTCGCGCCAAGGCTCTGTCGCAACCGTCCGCGCCCGGGAGGTCCCTGGGGCGACGCACAATTGGCCTAGCGTCATCTGGGTTAGGGAGGGCTTGGTCGGTAGGGATGTCCTTGTCTCATCGCGCACCAGCGACTCCTGTGGTGGGCCGGGCGCAGTGCACGCTAACCAAGGTTGCCAGGTGCACGGTGTTTCCTCCGACACATTGGTGCGGCTGGCTTCCGGGTTGGATGCGCGCTGTGTTAAGAAGCAGAGGACGCATGACTTTCAACCTTCGTCTCTCCCGAGCCCGTACGGGAGTTGTAGCGATGAGACAAGATAGTAGTTACTACAACAATTGGACACCACGAAATTGGGGAGAAAAAGGGGTAAAAATTCGCAAAAAAAACAACAAAAAAAACAACTGAGACATAAACTGAACAAGTTCCACAGACATGTGACTAACAGATATGGAATAATGTGTCCCTCAACAAAGGGGGGTCAAAATCAAAAGTAACAGTCAGTATCTGGTGTGGCCACCAGCTGCATTAAGTACTGCAGTGCATCTCCTCCTCATTTACTGCAACAGATTTGCCAGTTCTTGCTGTGAGATGTTACCCCACTCTTCCACCAAGGCACCTGCAAGTCCCCGGACATTTCTGGGGGAAATGGCCCTAGCCCTCACCCTCCGATCCAACAGGTCCCAGACGTGCTCAATGGGATTGAGATCCGGGCTCTTCGCTGGCCATGGCAGAACACTGACATTCCTGTCTTGCAGGAAACCACGCACAGAACAAGCAGTTCGGCTGGTGGCATTGTCATGCTGGAGGGTCATGCCAGGATGAGCCTGCAGGAAGGGTACCACATGAGGGAGGATGTCTTCACTGTAACGCACAGTGTTGAGATTGCCTGCGATGACAACAAGCTCAGTCCGATGATGCTGTGGCACACCGCCCCAGACCATGACGGACGGTCCAAATCGATCCCACTCCAGAGTACAGGCCTCAGTGTAACGCTCATTCCTTCGACAATAAACGCAAATCCGATCCAATGTTAGTGTCTTAACGACCGTTCCACTGGTGCATGTTCATTAATTGTTTATGGTTCATTGAACAAGCATGGGAAATGTGTTTAAACCCTTTACAACCTGTGAAGTTAATTCGTAAAAATCCAAATATCTTTGAAAGACAGGTCGTGAAAAAGGGACGTTTCTTTTTTTGCTGAGTTTAGTGTAGCTCAGATCACCACATATGCCCTCTGCAGTTTCCACAAGCCCACAGCAAAGTTGATAGTCGACTCTACAGTGTGAGATTCCAAAACGTTAAAAACCATGACTAGAATAAGACTCAACAAGCTGCTGTTTTTAGAAGTGAAATCAAGTTTCAGATTTCATTAATCACTGATAACACTTTATTCAACACTTTTAAAAAGCCACAAAACGCCCTCTCCCTATACACTCGCGCTACAAAGTGTATTGATAGACTGCATTATTAGCGGCTTGTGTCTTTCTAATATCAAGTATTTCATGTTCTCTGGTCACATGACTAACAACATGATTTGGTGCATGAGTCAAAAATAATGAAGTGTGACTCGAGTTTTGCCATCAGTTAGAAGACGGTGACCCCTTCTTTGTCAGTCAACGGAGGGAGGAGGAGCAGATGGGATGATAGACGGAGCTTCACTGCTGCTCTCTCTCACTCTCTCTGTCCCTCTATCTGCTGAGAAGTCCAGTCAAAAAATTTAAAGAAATGCAAATTATTTTTATTGATGCCTCACAGGTGATCATATACAAGTGATCATATACCTAACGTTTTTCAATACAATTTTAAAATAGTCTGAGAAGAACAAACTTTGGCAGGGCAATTCAAGAATAGCCAATATATCAAATATGCAGTATAACCACTAGGCAGCAGGTAGCCTTGTGGATTGAGCGTTGGGCCAGTAGCCAAAAGGTGGCTGGATCGATTTGCTGAGCTGACAAGGTAAAAATCTGTTGTTCTGCCAAGGCAGTTAACCCACTGTTAGGCCGTCATTGTAAATAATAATTTGTTCTTAACTGACTTGCCTAGCTAAATAAAAGATAATGCCTACTGCACAAACCTCATTGCTACAGAACGGTTTTTATAGGTCCAATGCAGCCGTTTTTTTTTATCTCAATATCAAATCATTTCTGGGTAACAATTACTTTTGACCATTTTAATTTAAAACAATCAAAAATAGCTTCTTAGAAAAGCTCAATTTCTAAAGAAAGAATTTTGCTTGGACTGTCTGGGACTCGTCTGAGTGGGACGAGAAAATTGAAAACTAGCTGTTATTGGCAGATATTAAAACAGGCTGAAATTTTAAATGGTCTTTTATAAGAGCTATTAGAGCTCTTGTCATTTTCACAGTATTATTCCAACCTCATAGGGTGGAAAACATATATAAAACACAGGAATATCACTTTTGACTGCACTGGGTCATTAATAGTTTAATGTTGCATAGGCTTGCGCATTTTAGGTCCTGTTTTCCAAAAATTCTGAATGGTAGATCTTGGACTGCATTTTGACTAAGAAAGGGATCTTGGCTCAGAAAAGGTTGGTGGCCGCTGTTCTAAAAAGGCTAGCTAGCCTAGCTTAGATTAGAAGACCCATCATGGCTAGCATGAATAACTTCCAGCAAATGAAGCTTACTAGTCCCCCTCACCTCACATCGTTTCAGGGTCCAGGGATTGATGGTGTTGACCTATCTGGACGGTTGGCTGATAAGACTACTTGTTCAAGGGAACAAGCAGTGTTACACACATCCATTTTCAGTCAATACTGTAGGTTGCATTGTAAACCAGAAAAGGAACAGTCTAACCCCATTCCTGGGTCTCAAGTTAGACTCATGCGTAAAATCACACTTTTCTATCCCTGGAGAGGGTGTCCGGGTTCCAGCTCTGCTTGGCCCAACATTTTCACTAGTTCCTGCGCCTACTGTGATGATGGTTTCTATGATAGTAGTCTTTCCCCTGGGACGATTATTGATGCGGCTGTTCCAGCGCTGGGTGCTAGCCACCCGCTTGGTTGCATCTCGCCATCTAAACCAGTCGATTCAAGTGTCCCTGATCCCCGGCTACCGTCGCAAGGGGTTCTCATGGCCAGGTGTTGTTCTGCAATGTGGTCACGACATACGCAGCCCCCCACTCAATTCAGGGAGTAAGGACAGTGTCACAGAGTGCCCAGCATATCAATTACCTGGAAATTCTGACGATGTACTTGGCGCTCAGGTACCTCCTCACACATTTGTCAGGCTGGCATGTGCTTGTTAGATCTGAGAACATGACGACAGTGGCATATCAACAAACAGGCAGGGGGACATATGGTCCCTTGCCCTCCTCGCTTTGACTCACTCCCTGTTGCTTTGGTGTAGTGCAAATTTTCTCTCTCTTGAGGTGATGCATGCTCCCAGTTTCCTGGGGTAGGATCTGCTATCCGGCGGGGGGGGGCTTTTCCTGAGGAGTGGAGACTACACCCCTGGGTGGTTGCCCAGATATGGGAGAGGTTCGGCAGGGCCGACGTACATCTTGACCCATCACAATAAAAAAATGGTGTCGTCAATTTCTCTTGACAAGGGACCCAAGTGCCCTGTTGGGAACGGACGCTCTGGCGCACCAGTGGCTTCGGATGCTCCTTTATGAGTTTCAGCCAGTGGTTCTGATTCAGCCTATGTTGGAGAGCGTGCGCCAGGAGGGCTTATCATTGATATTTTGACTCCCCGTTGGCCCAGGCAGCCTTGGTTTGCGGAGATCTTTCTACTTTTAAGCAGGGACCCATGGCAACTCCCGTTGTGCAGGGACCTGTTGTCCCAGGCGCACAGGCATGTTTGGTATGTGAAGCCGGAGATATGCTTCCAATTGGCCTGGCAATCTGATGGCTAGAGGTTTACCTCCAAAGTTATTGCTACCATTCAGTCCGCAAGGACGCCCTCCACGAGAGGGCTGTGTTCATATAAGTGGCAAGCGCTTGAGCTCTGGTGTCAAGATAAAGGGCTGGTTTCAGTGCTCTATGAGGGACATCCTTGTCTTCCTACAGGAGATTTTCAAGCATTCTCCACTTTAAAAGTTTCTGTGGCCGTTATCTCAGCGTGTCATGTGGGAATTGACGGAGCCTCACTGGAGGCCAAGCCCCTGGTTGTGTGGTTCCTGAAAGTGGTACGTTGTGTCTCAGATGGTCTCTAAACTTATTGCGCCCACATGGGACTTAGTGATGGTTTTGGAGGCACTGTGTTCAGCCCCTTTTGAACATCTGGAATCGGTGGATCCTGTCCTACAAAAACCTCCCTGGCCATGGCTTTGGCTCCACCTTTTGAAGAGCAACAGAGGTTACATTCCCTGTGTCCGGTGCAATCTTTACGGACATACATTGAACGGACATGGGATAACCAGTTATGCGACCAGCTTTTTGTCTGTTTTGCTAATCCAGTTTTCGGTAGGGCAGTCTCTCCCACTGTATTGCAGAGGCTACCTGCCATATAACAGCAAGGGGCAAGGGTTACCTAGCGGTGTACGTGTCCACTCCACCAGGGGCTGGCAGTGTCTTGGGAATTGTTTAAAGGGTGATAGGAAGTATTTGTGCTGCGGCGAGTTGAGCAACACCAAACACTTTTGGTTTTATCGCTTGGATGTCACTACTCCCAGTCTTGCACACAGTGTGCTCATGGCTGGGACAAAGTAAAGTCACCAGGCAGCGTGCCATGTGCACATTACTCAGACTGTTACACCTGGCGGGGCCGTTTAATTTATCATTCGTTGGGGTCGGCTTGGGGCGTGATTCTATTTCCCCATAGTACGTTGTAGCGAAGTTGACTGACTGAAAGGGAACGTAACGTTATGACTATAACTACTGTTCCATGAAGGAGGGAAACTAGGTACAACACCTGTTTGGCCCCGCACTGCCCATTCCTGGTATCGGTGAAGAGCGGTATTCAATTGAAGGAATGAACCCGAGCCTGACGCTTATCACCTGTGGAAGGCGGAGCTTCCAGCGAGGCGCAGATTTCATTGGCCTTATCAGGCATGATTTTAGATCCTTCAAGGAGAGTGCGACTCCCCATAGTATGTTGTACCTCATTTCCCTCCTTCAGGGAACAGTAGTTAGTCATAACGTTATGTTTTCTGAAGCAGGAAATGCATTTCAAGGCAGGCCTATCTATTGTCTGAAGAATTATTGACTAAACCAACTGTTTTATTTGTGATAAATGCCTACGATCTATGACCTATTTCATAACGTTGATATACTGTATAGCTTAGCTCTATACCGATGTGTGTAGTACATGGTAAGGACAAGTGGCAGGTCAAAAAGGCCATTGGCACTTTGGCCTTGGCCAGTAACTACACTCCCAAATACAAGAACACAGGGATGCATGAAAAGACCTCACAGTATCCCTCCTTCCCTCCATGGCCTTAAAGACAAGCGCAGACCCATAGCAGGTTGGACAGAAGGGGAATGTAATCCAGGCAATCTGGTCCTGGAAAGCTGCCTGAGGATGCAGCCGGAGGATCCAGCACTGTCTGCATCATCTGTCATCCCTCCGCTACCGAGGGCTGCATATAAGGGGCTAGTTTGACTTCCGATTAGTCATGCTACTAGAAGAAAAATTAAGAGGCCATCTTGGGGATGACATCACAGCTTCCGTAAACCACTGGTTGTCTTCCATTTCCTCCCTGATGAGGCACATTTGATTTCTAATTATATAAACAGGGATAGCAAATGATTACATGTATTCGCTGTACTTTTGTTGAAGTCATCTGACGTTTTTCCCCAGTGGGTTAGAAATATATATATATTTTTATAGCTCTTATGTTTTAGCAAGAAGCCAACTAAATGTAGTTCACAGAAATAGTAGGCATATGGGGTTTTTGTGAGAACAGTGTCTCAGGTACAATAGCACTAGTGACATAAACAATAGTAACAAACCAGAACACCCTAAACAAACAGCCTCCTTAAAAAAGGAAAGAGGAGGTGCAATGGGAAGAGACCCCTCAACATTTCTCACAGCCCTAAATCAGGGGGTTGGGGTGGTGGTGTGGGGCCAGGTTGGGGGGCAACTCCAGAGATTACACGCTGCTCCCCACACCAAAGTGGACGTTGAGAGGACAGCAGGAGAAGAGATTTATGGCAGGTAGCTTGGCCCCCCTTATCTGCTGATGTCTGTTATTACTAGGTGATTTATCTGGCCCTGGCCAGGGCAGGTTGATGGCTTTAGCAGCCATCCTGCAGCACTAGGCCAGCCTGGGGTGGCCCTCGGAGAGGACACACACTGTCTGTGTGGAAGAAAGATGGTGGAGCATGGAGGTTGGTGTTGGAGGGAGGCTGATGTACTGGATGTGAGTTAAGGGGTCCATATATAGATTAGCCAAGATGCAATTTGATGCCAGATGCAAAATCAATGTCTGTGCAATTGATGATGCACTCTCTCACTAGTTACCATTATACAAGCTTGTTCGTGGAGTATAGGCGACAGTAAAGTGTAAAGAGAAATACGTGTTTTAAAGTGTGTATGGATCACTGCCCTCAGTTGTGTAGGTGCAGGTATTAACATAAATTGTTAATACCCCCCCCCCAGACAGGCAGTATGATGTTTTAAGATGAACCATCCTCGTCTGAAGAGACTTAACATTTATCGCCATTGCTCTTTCACGAAATACAAGAACCATAATTACTTTAGAGCAAGCCTTTAAGTGTTCAAACAGTTGTTGAATTATCCAAAGGTACAATACCTCCATGCATAATGATCAGTCAATGTTATAGCTTTACAGTGGGGGAAAAACATTATAGTGGGGAACTTCAGAGTCAATAAATGTAGTGGTGTTTACTCAACCCAACTACGCAATTCTAGTCGTCAGTAACAGGTTGCTGTACAGAATTAATCAGGCTGTTGCGTTTAGGGTAATGCATTGTCCCTGGAGCCAAGTCCTACCATCAACTTCAATTTCCTTTAGTTCAAGCACAATTACATTGCCAAGGAATAATTCTGCTCAAGGACATCCAATGGGAAATCCATTCTCATGGCTCTCTCAAGATAGACATCCGTGCCACCCAGAGAGAACAAAACGGCCAGAGCACAGTCCTGATACCGCAAAGCGTCCTCAGCCCAACGGGCATTCCTTCACGGTTCTTTTCTCTTTCAAATGCAAGATGTCTGTGATTTTTAACCGTTTATATTTTTTTGCTTTACAAAACATATCATGGAATTTCAGCATTTACATGCATACAATTTTAGAGCATGATTTATTTATGTTTTGGGTATCATATTTGGGCCAGTGTCTCAGGGAATATGTTTTCTCAATTTAACAGCACAGGTATAATGTAAAATGGCTTCTGGAGTCAGTGTATTCCAATAAAAATGTGTCTATCTTCAGTTTACTGTACATATTACAGAGAAAAGACAGATACATTTGGAAAAAAATGTTGAGATATATGTCTTTGCCAAGGAAACCTGTCTTGTTTTCCTGTATATAGCAAAAAGAGAAACCCCATGCTACACAGAGGGATTACTTATCAAAAATCATTTTAAAAAATGAACTATATTCGAAGTGTACTCAGAGACAAAGTAAAATTAAAACACTGTTCAATGTATGCATGTAACAATATTATGTTACAAAATGTGTAGGTTATCTTTTGATATAATTAGCATGTACAGTATTCATGGAAACTGGCTAAGACACCATCTGCCCTAACAGTACCACCTCCTGTCAAAGAAGTGTTTAAAGGACATCTGCCACGTTACTTATCATGGATTTTTTTCCCCTCAGTTCCCAGAAGCTTGCTCACCTTCCAATGACTGGCCAAGTTCAACTAATGAACTTCCATTACTAGGGATTAAAATACATCAAAATTATTTTAATACATTTTTCAAAACCACAGAACTCCTCAAAGAGTATATCTGATACTAGTAGAAGTTAATCATTTTCATCATTCAAAGTATGGCTGAACTGCATGTTTCCTTCAGAGTGAGTAAAGGGGAACCTGTTGGCAAGATAACATTACTCATTCCGTTGTAAGGTTTGTAGGGGTAACTCCTAAAAACAAATGGCAGCCCATCCTTGTAATATACCTTTTCATTTAATGGAGATTCAACTTAAACATGGAGAAGTATCTTCGTGGTCACTGGTCAGCTGGGGAAGGGAAAACATCATTGTAATACCTTTACTGGAGGGTACTAGAAAGACTACATTAACGATACATTGATGTTATATCGTGGAGAATAAAAGTTGACCGCATTTTGGGTTATTCTTATAAACCAAGACCAACCCTTTGCTTTGCCATTAGTTACCTTTACAAAGCAATGACAGAACACACTTATAGTAAGTTTGTGTTCACGTAAGGTCACTTTCTTTCAAAACAGAGTCTTCAGGCCTCTTTAGGTACAAATTGCCATGAAGCACAAGCCTGACCAACATTTACAAGAACATACTTCATCATAAATGTTCTGCCTGTGCTGATTGCCACCCATTTATCTTCTGCAGAGACAGTGCCAAGAAGTCACCTAACCGAATCACTTTCAGGAATGTCACAGGGGACTACAGTGTATATCAATAAAAATGGGCCTGCAGCAGCCCTGCAATAGAAGCTGGTTCTCACCATCAAAACCAAGACTACAGCACGTAACTATACAGAAAAGGAGTCAGAGCTGGACAGACCAGGCTCCTTTTCTCATGCCTTCAAGGACGCCAAGGTCTTCAATGTGAGGCATGCGAGACACGCACGGTCTTCAAAGTGGCTAGGTGGAGCCAAACGTCCGGCCCTACCTCTGTGGACCAACGTCTTGCAGGGGCACTGCGAGCCACTGGCTCCTACCCGTCGGCGTTAGCTTACACATCTGCACCCATAAAAGCAGCAGGGCATGCCACCTGTTCTCTGAGCACATTATTATGTCCTTTTCGATATACACTAATGGGGTTATTATGGATTTCATCTGTTGATAAAACGACTAACGAGACCACAAGCACACACCTCCAGATGTGTGTCCTTTGAAACATCAGTAACCTACACACACGTTTACGAACAAACATTTGGGGTAAACACCTGTCAGGTAGACCGATAACATTTGACAGTGTGGCAAAACAAAATGTCATTTTCTAGACCCGTTTCAAACATCCTCACTGCCAATGGTTTCAGCCAGGTAGATGAATCTCCTATCCGTGTTGGTCAAAAGCCCGGAATGACGTCACAGCGACACGTAGCCTCTCCAGCCAGGTCTCCCCCCTGACAAGAAGCCCATTCTTGGCATCCACCTTTCATCTCCCACCCACAAGACAGGCCGTATACCATTTCAAAAAGAAGAGCCAAAGCTTTTAAGCGAGTACGTTCCTTGATACGTTACCCAGCCATAATTACAGTGTGGGGAAGATGGGCTGCTTTGAGTTGTGTAGTGGGTCGCTGTGGTGGTTGGGATGTTCAGAGCTCTGGGGAGGATCAGCAGAGATTTGGAAAATGCACAACAGCTGGGAAAGGGGGATATGGTGGGTACGTTCTTCATGGCAGGTCTAGTCTCAAGCATACTTTTCCATACAGGGGAGTTTGAGGGGAAATATATGAAAATCTAAGTAGAATGATCTAATGACCATTTATTTAAGTGTAGATTTAGCATAGGATATCATCTGTCCATGGCAGAAGCTTCTGTAAAGGTTATAGATTTATTATAGTTGTGCAATATGACAAAAAGCAATAAGCACGGCTGCAGGCCGTTTCAATACTGTCAGTCCAAACTTATTTCAAAACAGTGGCTCAAATTAGTCATCCGCAGGCTCGAATCAGAAACCTTTTAAACATCTGTGACCAGCATACTGTTTTTTCATACGATGCATGGATTTCAAAGCCCCGGTGTCTGGAGGAGTCATCTCAGAATGGGGAGGGACACACAAATTGAAACAAATAAACTTAATGTAAACCAGATTGATCAGCCAGTACAGCCATATGTGAAAAACAGTTGAATCCCACAGCGCTCTTTCTTCCAAAAATAATTAATTTCAAGAGAAAATCTGCTATCTTCAGCATTATTTTTGACAAATTCACTCTGTCGACAATACCAGTGTGCAGTAGAAGACGGTAGTCATGGAAACCAGGTCAGTGAACCAGGTGCAAGTAGTCATATCCTTGTTGTGCCTCACACTACACCGTATTATCAATTTGGTTCTGTATAGCTAATGCATCATTGGCATTGGACCACAATCTCAAATTATATATTTTTTTATTCATTCAGTTGTAAAGAATGTAGATACATTCTATCCATGTAAGACAGATGGCTTGTTATATTAAAAATACAGATCTCTGAAACGTTTATCTATTTGACGGAGAGCATACGATCATGCCAAGCGGAGTATAACTACAGTAGATGGAAACCAGATCCGTATCATAGCAGGTTCTCCACAAACTGCTCCTTCTGTTAAATGGTGATCTGTTCAATCGGTCTAATGAATCCTGTTCCATTAGATAATGTTGGGCTGTGGTCCCAGTGCCTGCAGAAGCAAAGAGGGACACACTATGTGAACAGGCTGCACAAGCTCATTGGATTTACCACAGTGAAGTCCAACAGGGCGATGATACACAGTGTGCTACCCAAGGCTGTCAGACCACTGTCTATCTCTCATTGATGCTCCTCTATGGGGGGGGGTAGCGACACAAAGACTTCAGAGAGACAGGCAGGTCCAAGAATGACAAGGATGTGATTATGGAAAGAACCCAACCATTCCATGGCCCTCTTACTTTGTTCGATCTTTCCCCCATCCCAAATGGGAAGCAGCTTAGTTCACGTGCGCTCTTGTAATTCATTACAAAGGTCATTCGGTGGTTTGCAACTATTGAGCAATAGCAAGAAAAAGGTAATTCTATGTTTTACTCAGCCTAGGCTTTAAAAATACTACATTGATCCATTTGTAATGATCAATAATTGATTAATTTACCTTTTGACTGTAATGCACTCTTATATCACTGTATTATGCTTCTACCATAGAAATTGTAGCTTATGTGCACCAAACCCTACTGTTTTCACAATTCCATCCTTTGATGCCCTTGCATTTCCCAGTCAAAGGTCACTTTGTGCTTTTTGTGAGGTCAGCAGCACATCTTGCTGGTTTATTTTAGACTGCTGATCCTTCCAGTAAGTGTTTAAAAACAAAGATGGCCTTGCAGTGACAAAGATCTTCAGTGAAATAGTTGTGGTACTGACCAGGGTGGTGTGGTGTCATGCCATGTCATGGTCAGAATGTATACCAGTGCATCTCATTCTTTTAGACCGCCAAGGCATTTGGAGAAGGCCAGTGCCACAAGCTGCTCTTCCACGGTGGCAGAGGACCATAACCCTACCTTCCTGGAAGAACCACAAATCAGTCACGTCAGCAACGTGTGTTCCACCGGGGCTGGAGTTCAACTTCTGTGGGGATGTTGGTTCTTACCCTAATCCGAAATGGTTTAATATATTCTGAACAAAAAATTAAACGCAACATGTAAAGTGTTGGTCCCATGTTTCATGAACTGAAATAAAATATCCCAGAAATGTTACATATGTATTAAAAGCTTATTTCTCTCAAATTTTGTAAACAATTGTTTTCAAATCCATGTTAGTGAGAATTTCTCCTTTGCCAAGATAATCCATCCACCTGACAGATGTGGCATATCCGGAAGCTGATTAAACAGTATGACCATTACACAGGTGCACTTTGTGCAGGGGACAATAAAACATCACTCTAAAATGGGCAGCTTTGTGACAACACAATGCCACCGGGTTTTGAGGGAGCATGCAATTGGCATGCTGATTGCAGGAATGTCCACCAGAGCTGTTGCCAGAAAATGTAATGTTAATTTCTCTACCGTAAGCTGCCTCCAACATCATTTTAGAGAATTTGTCAGTATGTCCACCCAGCCTCACAACCACGTATGGCATTGTGTGGGCGAGCGGTTTGCTTAATGCTTAGGGTTATGGTAAGGGCAGGCATAGGCTATGGAAAATGAACACAATGCATTTTATCAATGGCAATTTCAATGCATAGAGATACCGTGACGAGATCCTGAGGCCCATTGTCGTGCCGTTCATCCGCTGCCATCAGCTCATGTTTCAGCATGACAATGCGCAGCCCAATGTTGCAATGATCTGCACACAATTCCTGGAAGCTGAAAATGTCCCAGTTCTTCCATGGTCTGCATACTCACCAGACATGTCACCCATTGAGCACGTTTGGGATGCTCTGGATTAATGTGTACGGCAGCGTGTTCGAGGTCCCGCCAATATCCAGCATATTTGGGGCGGCAGGGTAGCCTAGTGGTTAGAGCGTTGGACTAGTAACCGGAAGGTTGCAAGTTCAAACCCCCGAGCTGACAAGGTACAAATCTATCATTCTGCCCCTGAACAGGCAGTTAACCCACTGTTCCTAGGCCGTCATTGAAAATAAGAATTTGTTCTTAACTGACTTGCCTGGTTAAATAAAAGTAAAATTTAAAAAAATTAAAAATATTCGCACAGCCATTGAAGAGGAGTGGGACAGCAATCAACAGCCTGATCAACTGAGAATGAGATATGTTGTGTTGCATAAGGCAAATGGTAGTCACACCAGATTCTGACTGGTTATCTGATCCACGCCCCTACCTTTTTTAAGCTATCTGTGACCAACAGATGCATATCTGTGTCTATATTCCCAGTCATGTGAAATCAATAGATTAGAGCCTAATGAATTTATTTCAATTGACAGATTTCCCTATATGAACTGTAACTCAGTAAAATCTTTGAAATTGTTGCATGTTGCGTTTACATTTTTGTTCAGTATAGAAAAAACAATGGACAATTTGACATCTTTGACTCAGTACCCATCTCTGCATCTCCTCCATACGGTTATACAACAAGTCCGAATCCAATCACAAATAACCAGTGACAATGTTCCTCCCGGTTGCAATTCCTCAGTAAAAGTTGTTGCTGTAGGTTTGTTAACATTGGCACATTGTTCAGGGGAGCAGGCTTGGGGGAACAAGGCCGTAGTGAGGAGGACTGTCAATAGGACATGGTCCCTTTGACCTACCGGGGGTTGGCGAGGTGACATTCCAGCTGAGGTTAGCACAGAGCTCCTTAGCGTGGGAATAGCTGGTGATGGAGGGCAGGACAGGTGTCTTTATCTCTAATCCACAGTTGTATCCATAAATCAGTGGCGCTAAGGCCCAGCAGTCAGAGGCCGCAACACTACAGGGGGAATGTTTTAGGGCTTAGAGGTCATGGGAGCTTATGACGTGTTGCACCATGATATACAAAACCAGCCTCTCGATCATGACAGTGGAGCACAGGTAAACATGATGAGGACATTAGGCCTACAGTATATTTTGGGCAGGCAGCAGCCTAGATTAGATCAACCCTTTTCTGTTTCAGTCTATACGGTACTCCTTCCTTACCAAACGTAGTGATGATATCAGGGATTTTCAAAGACAAAGCTGATAACATTTGAGCTGAAACAGCAGTATGTTGTACTTCTACATCTGCATTGCTTGCTGTTTGGGGTTTAAGGCTGGGTTTCTGTACAGCACTTTGTGACATCAGCTGATGTAAGAAGGGATTTCTAAATACATTTGATTGATTGACGTTGTAGTGATCTGAAAATATTCTGTTTTCAATGGATAGAGTTTTGTGAGCTGAATGAGAAGGACCCAGCAGAAGTCCTTTCATTGCCTCCAGGCAGGCCTTTAAACTTGAGAGGTGACACACACCTGATGCCTAAACTGGTGTCTGGAGTGGCTGTTGAAGTGACGACCCTGACGCGTATATCAATTCTACCCTCTAACCCCCCTGGTCAAGGACTATGATCATATTACACTGCCTCTGTACCATGGTGACTACATAGGCACCTAGTAGGCCTCAAAAGAGGCCTAAAGAGACCGGGGATGAACTCAGAAACAGAGAAAGGGAATGACAGGAAGGGAGGGAGAAAGAGAGAAAGAGCAGAGAGAAAGAGATTGAGGGGAGAGAGAGGTGGAGCATGAGAGAGACATAAGGGAATGAGAGAGTATCTTCATATGGGGAAAAGAGAGGGTTATGGCATAAGTGAAAGGCAGAGAGTGAGTGAGAGACAGATCCATTTGTGGCCTTTGCCACATGGACCAGGATACAGTCACAGTGGCTCTATGCAGATGGAAGAATGCCACCTACTGGCCCAGAGACAATGGCTGACACATACACTCATACTTATTTATCTTGGAAACATTGTGACCTTTGGAAAATGTGTATCAACCCATATGCTAATGTCGTAAATAATTCATATTTTCCAACAATTCATTAAATTGGTGGATTGGGTGACTTAACACCTTAACATTAAATGTCAAATAATTTGAGACCAGTAAAAAGTACTAAATAAATGCAATCCCTTATAACTTCATAGCTTATTTAATTTCTAAATTCAGTGAATATATCAAACTGTAAATATTTTCACGCATGCTATTGGACTGCATAGGTTTTACTTGGTAACTTCTAATTAAAGCTTCCATCAGCAGTTGAAACAATAAAACATACTCCCCATACCTGTTTAGGTAAAAAGCTGAGGGATAGGGCTGGAGAAATGTAACCACTCTCAAATTCATAGGTAGAGCTATGAGTGGAAGGACTGACCATTCATGAGATCAGAAAGTCTAGTTTTAACCATGTTTGAGGCTACATAGTGTTTGTTTACATTTACTTTGTTTACAAAAATTGGAGTATAACAAGCTTATATTTTGGGTTCTGATTGGGTACGACAATTGACCTCTGCAACTGGATCCTGGACTTCCTGATGGTCCGCCCCCAGGCGGTGAGGGTAGGCAACCACACATGCACCACACTGACCATCAACACGGTCACCTCTCAGGGATGTGTGCTTAGTCCCCTCCTGTACTCCCTTGTTCACCCACGACTGTGTAGCTCGCAGTGTTGTGCCAGGACAACAACCTCTCCCTCAACATCAGCAACACAAAGGAGCTGATTGTGGACTACAGGAAACCGAGGGGCGAGCACGCGCCCATCCACATCGACGGGGCTGTAGTGGAGTGGGTCAAGAGCTTCAAGCTCCTCTGTGTCCACATCACTAAAGAATTAACATGGTCCACACACCCACACAGTTGTGAAGACAGGACGACAGGGCCTCCTCCCCCTCAGGAGACTGAAAAGATTTGGCATGGTGCTACAGAGGGTGGTGAGTAAGGCCCAGTACGTCGGAGGGGCCGAGCACCCTGCCATCCAGGATCTCTATACCAGGCGGTGTCAGAGGAAGGCCCAAAAATTGTCACAGACTCCAGCCACCCAAGCCATAGACTGTTCTCTCTGCTACCGCATGACAAGCGGTACCAATGCACCACGTCTGGAACCAACAGGACCCTGAACTGCTTTTACCCCCAAGCCATGAACTGCTAAATAGCTCATCAAATAGCAACCAGGACTACCCGCATTGACTATTTTTTCACTAACTCTCTTGCACTGACTATTCACACACACTGGACTCTACCCACACACTACATATGCCCCCCACCCCACCCACTACATATGCCCCCCACCCCCCACCCCCCACCCCCCCACACACACACAACATGCGCACACATATATACTGACGTCACAAACACACTTACACACTTTCACATACACTGCTGCTACTGTATTATCTACCCTGTTGCCTAGTTACTTTCCCCCTACCTGTATGTAAATGACTACCTCAATTACCTCGTACCCCTGCACATCGACTCGGTACTGGCACTCCCTGTATATAGCCATGTTATTTTGACTCGATATTGTTATTCACTGTGTATTTATTCCTTGCGCCACTATTTCTATTTTTTTTAGATCATATCTTTAACTCTGCATTGTTGGAAAAGGACCCGTAAGTAAGCATTTCACTGTTAGTCTACACCTGTTGTTTTACGAAGCATGTGACAAATACAATTTGATGAGGCATTTATAAATGATATTCTCCAAGAATCAATGGGTACATTTGATTAATTCAGAAGTACAAACATTGATGAAGCAACTGAAGATTGCCTCTGTAAAGCATATAGTAATAAGTTATGTGTAGGTTTGAAACTCTCTGTGTGTAAAGACAAACTGTGGTAATTCCTGCTCCGGTTGCAGCCTAATACCTGATCTTGTGGCCTCTATATTTACCTGGTATTGTTTTGTATCCGACCCCAGACATGAGCTTCAAAGGGATGCACACGAGAGGTTTGCGTGCCAACGGGACTTTGAAATCCAACACTGTTATGTGATGTTGTTGGGGTGACTCTCCGTCAAAGTGAAGGGCCTATAAACAGGATCCCCAAATAGGGCAATGCGGAGATGTGAAGGGATAGTTAGTGAACCTTTTTTAAATGTGTTCGCAGTCCCACCCATATAAACGTATGCCATAAATGAGATTGGTATATATCAATTACATGTTTTAAGCAATGTGTGCTAACTCATGAGGCACCTGCTATTGAAAATAATATATTATTACGGAATATTATACTGGCTGTGTGGTTGGAGTTACTTCTGTGAATTCTGTTAAGCAGGTTGTGATGAATATTGTGTGTGTGTGTGTGTGTGTGTGTGTGTAGCCTATGCATGCATGTGTCTGTGGGTGCACTGTGTTGGGGAAACCATAGTCAGGATGGACTGATTATTACATTTAACTCCATACTAGGATTGTGGCTATCAAATTTTACAACACATAATTCATTTAGGAACATCTTGTTAAATCCTATAATCCATGTTTCATTTGCAGGCCCTCCTACAAACTGGTTAATGCCATTGACCTGGATATAGTAGGCAAGGTAAGCGTTTCTACAGGTGGCACTAACACTGCTGGGAAAGGAGCTCCTGTACTTTGAGAAACATCTGTATTTGTAAGAGGGCAATTCTATATGTCGTTGAACAGTAAATTAGCATTTTTTATTTTTTTACAATAGACACATTTATGGTAGAGAGTCCTTTGCCAACCCGCGGCGCTGGATTTTGTGATTTACGAGCTTGACTCCTTTTCCAGATGGACGCACAATTACTGTAGGTCCAGCCCAGCCTTAGCTGTATGAGATGCTGAATACACACACTTCCACAGACACACACACACTTACTGAGTCACTCAGGTATCAAGTGTTGGTCAAGAGTGTATCCCGCAGAGGAAAATTGCCTGCAGGTTTACCTCCTTGCTAGTGTACAGGGTTTAGACAGTAGGTAGGTGTTTTATGCAATCTCTCATAAGAAGCAGATGTTTCAGCAAGCATAAATACAGTAATAGAGAGGATTAAAAGATGACCATAAACCATGTCTCTCACCAATGGGACAGTAGTAAATAGTCAACAGTAATTCACCCCATGTGCTGCTATACAAAGCAGCATGGTGACTTTTCATTGTGGATTGAGAACTTTCTTTGCTGTACAAGAGGCAAAGTTCACATTTGCATTTCCACTTGTTTTCAGGTATTAAGCAATGGAAAATCCACCTTTACTTTCAACTCAAACCTCCATTTTACATCCTGGCTTCATAATGGGGGTTTACACGAGGATCATACTACTATTTTTATGGCGGAAATATAGAAAGCTCCCTGGATCAAGCCAGGGGGCCATAAAATGAGATCTGCTTGTGGCAACCCCTGTTCAGGCTTTCATTGGAAAACGCTGTCTTTAGGAAAACCTATCAACACCTCCGCACACTCCACAGCCTGAAAATCAGGCACCATTTCAAGAATCTGTGACATTTTGGAGACGGTCTCTCCCTTGTTAGCGTGGAAGCATTCTTATGAGTTTTACACATTTCAAGCCGTCCATGCTGTCCGCCACCGCTGATCTTTCAGAGTCAAGGGAGTGCTTTGAATACAGCGGCACCAACGTTAATGTGAGTGATAAGTGACAAGCAACCAGATAGTGTAGACAGAATTTATCCACTGCTCCGTGCTCTCTGGTGAGTAGAGGCCTGGAATGGAAACAGAAACTCCAACCGTCCCCAGCTGGGACTCCGTGGTTCACATACTGTTGAAAGAAAAGGGCCGAAACCAGGCGGACATTAAAAGCTACCGTGCAACATTTCTACACAGATCTTTTTTTCTGTCCTGAAGATCATTATAAATAATGTGACCATTAGCCCGTGTGGCCATTTGGTGTCTGATGCTATTCAAAAAGCGTTAGACCAACTTCAACAAATATGTTTTCTGTCCATGATAATCCTAGAAGGAGAACTGCATGTTTGTCCTCATATTCGAGCACCATAGTAAAATGAGCACACAGAGCCTACAGCACAGAAACAGTTCATAAACCATTTGTCAGTCCTTAGCAAATAAAGACGTTCGCGACAGATGTGTCGAGGACAAAACGCTGATGACAGACGCAATCTTCTCATGCTATAATTCAGTAGCTCCACAGTTATGTTGTGATTTATGAATTGCTTTTAAGACAGAGCACGCTGGATTACATCCAATCAGCTGTCTGTCCCTGTCCTCCCGCCACTCATCTTCATCTTGTTTTGGACTACACAGGCAATGAAGTGAAAGAATCACAGAAACAAAGGCTTGCCACCATGCCTAGGTATCAAATAGAGATTGATACCGACAGGTTTTCCCACATGTCTCCCTTCAAGATCTGTGTACCTTCCTGAAGGGTGGGGCTACTGGACAAGGCACTATTTTGTCTACTCTTGGTTTGGAACTCAGAGTCAGATTACATTTATGAAATGGCTGACATATCGTGATGTCTGTTCGTTTGGGTGTCCGTGTATGTGTAGCACGTAAATAACGGGCCTCGAACGAGTGTCAAACCACCAGTATGGAAAACATTTTTGGGGGTTGAAAAGCATTAAAGAATACATTAATTTGAAGTACGGCAGATGACAAGCTTATATTTTTTAGACGTGGGCTGCCTGGGTGGTTGTGTGTGTCCTCAGACCTCCATCTTTCACAGGAACAGGAAATACTGCAGATTTCCTGGGAAATGACACTCTGCCAAGTTTAAATGCCACCTCTAAAAATACCCGTGTGGAATGCGGGGCTTGGCAGTGGAGTCAACTGAGTGGTCCTTGTCGCCACTCCGAGGGCCTATTTTGACACGACAGCGCCGTCTGAGCGAAACCCGAAACCTGCTCCTCTGTTCAGTTCCTTCACTTTAAAGCGTTATTTCTGCTCTGAGACTCTTTTTGGGACGACTTGCTGGGTTCCAAGAGCAGATGAGGGAGGATTTTTTTGGGTGCTATTCCCCAGGGCCCCTGTAATATTTGCCTGTCTTGAGGGCCCCAGATTTTCTGGGGAGGAACTATCGCCTTCTTGTCTGGATCCTATAAATCCCTGCCATAGGTGCCCACGCTGATACGACATGATAGGTCTATTATGTGACCCCTTTCTGGTGGGACATCCTGTTCTAGGTTAGAACTTCCTCACCCCGCCCTGCTTCCTCCAGCTCTGGTGACCCAGCGTCCCAAACGTGCAATGGCGTCTAACATGATTTGACACTTTTTTGAAAGCCATTTTAAGATAGTGGACTACAGCATTTCTTATTGACTCTATTTGTATTAATCATTTTACAGAGTGGATTTGAAAATGTGTTCTTATATTGCAGTGTCCCCTCTCCCCCGCTTTAATTCATAGCTTTCTTTCAAAGGGCTAAATTCATCTAAATATCGGAGCACCTTTCAAAAATGTTATGCCCTTTAGCAGTTCCCCTCCCCTTTACAGAGGAGAAGTTGTAACAGTGTCAACACATGATGAATGGCAAATAAAACAAATCAGTTGTCGACTGATTCCAACTGAAATAAAGTCGGATCTGCGATACTGCACTGCGCCTCTCCAATTTAGCGGTGTATTTCACAGACCCTCAGCACACTGGTGGGTTTCCATCCACAGTCAATCTCTATCCCATTCTCTACTAGGCAATTCTCCTCAGGCCTTCACCCCTCAGGTACCATTTTACTTTAGCCTCATTTAGGATGTTGCTCATTCTCTAATGGAAGACCTGTGCATGCATTTCTGGAGAAACTATCTGGTCTAGAATGAGCTTAGCTAGAGCTATTAAGTCCAAATTACTGAAGATGGAGTTTTATAGGAATCTTATAGGAATCATAGCATGGCATTAGAGGAATATTGAATATACATTGCATTCGGAAAGTATTCAGAGCCCTTCCCCTTTTCCAGATTTTGCTACGTTACAGCCTTATTCTAAAATGGATTCAATTCTTATTTTACCCTCATCAATCTACACACAATACCCCATAATAACAAAGTGAAAACAGGTTTTTAGAAATGTTAGCAAATATATATATATTTTTAAACAGAAATACCTTATTTACATACATGTTCAGATCCTTTGCTATGAGACCCGAAATTGAGCTCAGGTGCATCCTGTTTCCATTGATCATCCTTGAGATGTTTCTGCAACTTGATTGGAGTCCACCTGTGGTAAATTCAATTTATTGGACATGATTTGGAAAGGCACACACCTGTCTATATAAGGTCCCACAGTTGACAGTGCATGTCAGAGCAAAAATCAAGCCATGAGGTTGAAGGAATCATCCGTAGAGCGCCGAGACAGGATTGTGTCGAAGCAAGAACCCGACACAAGAACCCGATGGTCACTCTGACACAGGTCCAGAGTTCCTCTGTGGAGATGGGAGAACCTTCCAGAAGGACAACCATCTCTGCAGCACTCCACCAATCAGGCCTTTATGGTAGAGTGGCCAGACGGAAGCCATTCCTCAGTAAAAGGCACATGACAGCCTGCTTGACAGCCTGCTTGCTTTTCCCAAAAGGCACCTAAAGGACTCTGACCATGAGAAACAACATTCTCTCATTTGATGAAACCAAGATGGCACTCTTTGGCCTGAATGCCAAGTGTCATGTCTGGAACCACTACGATGAAGCATGGTGGTGGCAGCATCGTGTTGTGGGGATGTTCTTCAGCAGCAGGGACTGAAAGACTAGTTAGGATCGAGGGAAAGATGAACAGAGCAAAGTAGAGAAAGATCATTGATGAAAACCTGCTCCAGGTTGCTCAGGACCTTGGAAGGTGAACCTTCGCCTCAGTCTAACAGGAACACAACCCTAAGCACACAGCCAAGACAACGCAGGAGTTCTTCGGAACAAGCCCCTGAATGTCCTTGAGTGACCCAGACAGAATTCGGACTTAAACCCGATCGAACAAGTCACTGACACCTTTAACAGTCTCAGCAGAGGAAGGATCTGCTATTCGGGTCTCCTCATGACTGAGCCCACCAATGGCATTCACAGTAGGTCCAATTTGTATGTCATTTCCGACCACAAGAAAGGTGAACGTTATCACATTTGGACTGCTTTAGAAGGGCAGTGCTTCAGTCATCTTTTTACATGGCCTAAACTGACAGAGAAGAAGACTGTTTATTTTACTAGGTTAGACATCACACAGTATTAGTACAGCATTGGCCACACATTCACTTTACCACTGTAGAAAGACATCACTAACTACTGTATATCTATTTCAGAGCCAAAAGCCGATTTGACAACTTCCCACAGATGGTCATGACCGAACAGGCATAAAAGTACCAACTAAATATCATCTCAAATGAATCCTATTTCAAGGGTCATTATTAAATACATTACAATATGAGCCATAAATGCATGGGGAAAGCATCCAAAACAGCCATAGAGTAAACACATGTAGACTACTTTCCCAGCTGGCTCTTTACGGTGCCACCTGAGTGCGGTTTGGGGTTTGGAGTCTCTTTTAGGTGGGTTGCTGGGAAATGACTAGAACCCCATCCAGCCATGTGCTGTTGATGCGTTAGTGACAGGTCTGAATCACCTGATACTAGATTATAAAAATGGGCTCCATATGATTTTCATAATCGCAAAACATATCAAAACCTCACAATGTTAGAAAGACTAAATACGAAACCATTGTATTACCATATGTATCTGCTGGCTACCTATCCAAGGGGTAACAGAACCTATCACGTAATGCAGGAACAACAATAGGCGATGTACTTTTCTATCTTCGTAATTATAAGTCGTGCCCCCCCCACCCGTTAACTGATCCAGGATAGTAATTCCATGGTTTTGTCTGACAGCAGAGAGCAGACAGTGTTTGGGCTCCTTTGATTTACGGGGAGTCAGCTGTGGTCAGATTCAGTGAATAAGAAGTTATAGGCCAGTTAGGTAATAAGGAACACTGAGTATCTGACAACGATATGTACGCCTCTCTTTCCACCACTGAGGGGTCAAACTAAGCAGAGCCTTGAGGAGGTCAGCAGAAGGGGAAACAAGCACCTAGAGGAGGAAAGGAGCAGCAGCAACCACAATAGGAAGCTACAAATGTCAAGCTATCATAATTCATAACTCACTCTAATCAAGCCCTGAGCTTTCTGTTGTTGATAAAACCATCCGAGTTATCCATTTACAAATAGTCTCTGAAGCAGTCTGACATCAGCAGAAGTAGGAACTGACAAACTCTCCATCCCACTCTTCCTGCACCTTAGAGCAGGTCATATGGGAAAAAAAAGCCATTGGAGTAAACATCTCCCGCAACCCTTAACTGACAGATAAGGAGTGTACTGAGTTAACAAAAGGTTGGGGGGGGTTACAGCGAGGGGAAGGGATGGGGAAACCACACCTTGGTACAGAGGGTCACATTCCCAGGGTGAGGGTCTTGAATTGTGATACACAAACTCAGAGCTTCCTGTTCACCTTTATGGTGTATTTAAAGCTGGAAACCCATACAGTCTGTCGTCCAGGAGACTCTGACAGGTAAAAGAAAAACTGCCCATGGTCTTTTTCCTGGGTGTTCAAAACCCGTAATTCAAGTTATATCATTCAAACAAAAAATGTTTCAGGTTTTGTGTTCAAACTCCACCTGACCCTGACAGTAAAATAGAAATGACAGAAAGTCACTGGGGTCTCACTGCATAATCTCCACTGTCTCTTGGGTAAATATTGGTCAAAGCTCCTGTTATCAGCTCAGGTCCTCCAATGGATGTCACAGACACAAGACCACCGACAGGTTTGCTTTAATAAAAGAACCTCCTCCACACCTGAGAGACTTACACCCCACACAAGCCTCTGAGACGTTGTGCATTGCTTGGAATTGAGCCAAAAATCGAACAGGTAAAAAGGTCATCTTCATGCTAATTGGTTGGACAGACACCCAAATGAGTTCAAAGGACCTCCGACGTACTGTACAAGCTAGTTGATACTTTTTCTTTTCTACTCAGTAGGTATACTCAGTAGGCACTCATTTATCACGTCTGTATAGGTGTGTTCAGGTTCATGTTCTGTGTCAATGCGGGTTGATGACCTCATCGTGATCCGACTTGGAAAGCACTAATTCAAGACCACTGGACCAGCCATTCGTTAATATGAAGGTAAACAATACATCCATTTGAGCAATCTGAGACAGTGAGTAGGTAGGCAACCGAAGATCTCTGATACATCCCAGGTTAACATCTTTAAAGAACTGACGCATCACTGTTCACTCTGTAATACTGTACAAAATTAGCCATTTCCGGTACGGAGGCCTACTGTACGTCATTTTAGTCAGGGAAAGGGTGTTGTTTTAGGGTCAATTCCAGTCATTGAAATGAAATGCCGGACTTAAAATTATATTCATCAATTGCCCCCATCAATCAGAGGTATTCATTTGCGTAGTCTAGCCCCTATGGGAGCAGGTCCAGTCGTCTCATTAGCGGGCTCAGAGTCTGCTTGGACGGTTGCATAAAGTTGTTTTCACCATTCTGTTAGTGAACGGGGACTAAGACTGTACATGCCCCTCTTGTGCAGATACTCTGGACCCCCCCCCCAGACAGGACCATCCTGTGAGTAGGCTACAGTAAAGGTTAGGTCATTAAACAAATAAGGCCAATGTTAGAAGGGTAGAAGGGATCATCTTCTTTATCATTAACTGATCTTGGGTTGTCAGCAGATACACTGAGTAATTCACACATTTTATGGCATGACACAATATTTCTCAGTTTGATGGGGCGTGGTGTGCTTGCGTCAGTCAAGGCCAATCTGGACTATATTTCATGCTTATTCAGAATTTTTTCAAAATAAGCCTGCAACTCTGTGGGCTTGGTTGTTTTGGGAGTGAACATGCTCTTGGTCACCCCTGAAAAATAGTGAATTTTTTGTTGTTGAAATAAACCAATCATATCACTTAAGTATTCTATTATATTGACTCTCATGTGTGTTTTCAAAGTAACACAACTAGCGGGGTACAATGGCAAAATATTGTACATGTACGTGTTATAAACCCATGCATTTATCTGTGTGTAAGACATGTAACATTTAAATATATGAATAAAGCCTGTGCAATGTGCCTACCAGATCAATACCTACAACACAATCTCAGGTAATCAATAGATTCATTTGAGTGTTTAACTCGTCTGCTGCAACTTAATGCCTGAGACAATTACATTGAAGGAATCACAGTAGACATGCAGATGCTGACCTCTACTGGGTAGCAAGCGAGATACAACAGGGCAGGGCAAGGTGAGAGCCCAAATCACTCTGTCCACCTGAATGTGAATTACTAGCAAGCTCTTATTCACAATATCATCACTTTACACTACCTGAGAGATCATTTTTACATAAAGCTGTACACAAGACCTTCTCTTCCTCAACTGTTTTATAGCATAGAACTAGGAATGATAGGCAAAATAAGAGAGAGGCTACAGAGCTTGCCAGCATGGAGTCCTAAAAACGGAAATCAGTTACCTCTGGTTCGTTCAGCCATTCCTATGGAAAAAATGAAGGGGTAAAGAATAGGGTTTTGGGATAAATGCCAAAAATAAGGTCTGATGTTAACACAGGCTTAAGAGATTTTATATGTTATGTTCTATGAGATGATATCAGTCAGTTAACATGACCTTTAAGAATTCTGAAGTTATGTGCTTTTTTTTAATAACATAAATGCTTCAAATTCACACAAAAAAATGTTAGCTGATGAAGATTATTTCATAAAACAAAATGTATAAGATCTTCTAAGCCTGGGTTTACCACAGACCTTGTTTTCTGTGTTTATTCAAAAACCCTACAAAAACTTTGTTCATTTTCCCCATAGTCTTTGTCCAACGAACCATGGCGGAGTCATTGCCTACAAAAAAACGACATTACTATTAATGCTATCTATTGCTGAATATCGACAACAACAAAAAATCGCTAAGGATCGTGGTGAAAGTGGCATAACTAGCAAAAGATCATGGTCGATGTAGTCATTTTCATCCTGCCTGAGAGAGTAAACCAATTATGTATATAAACCATAGATTACTGACGCTATGTACTGGCCATTGAGAGTCTTTGAAGTCACCGTTTGTCCATACTGGCACTCCCCAGTTGGAGCAGTATGCTGTAGGAATGAATGGAATTCTACAGTATTCCAATTACATGTTTCAAGGACGAAATTACATGTATTTAAGTATGTTTTTGTTGTAGTGGGGACAAACATTAGTCACTCTAAAATAAAAATACTTGAAGGAAAATATTTGTATATATTTGTATGTTTATCTCACATAATAAATGTAAAAGTATGCAATGATGGTGTCTGTAATATAATACAAGTGTCAAAAACAAATGTAGACCTTAACACATTCCCATAGCTTCCAAATTTATTTTTTTACAACAGAGTACCAAGATGAATTCGTGGTGGCTTTAATACAGCCCCCCCCTTAGTCATCCAGGGTTTATACACATAATGTAGACATTAATTAACACACGCTTCCCAAATATATAAAAATAAAAATAAATTACAATGGAGGACCAAGATGAATGCGTTGTGGCTTCCAGGGTTTCTACACATCATTGGAGACCACCTTAATGTCTATGGAGCATCCTCGTAGCCTGCCGGCCTTCGATTGGTCTGCGTCAGCACGTGGTTGTGTGTGACGACAAATGTAGTAGTCAGAATGGGTCGGTATTAAATTAAATATCTACATTTGTAGCGAACTTTAAAATAATTCACTGTGGGGATTGAACAGGATCATAATAAACAACTTTTGGGGGTTTGGCCGTTCTGGCGCTCGTAATTTACATAGGGTTTCCATGTCAGACTATGGCTTTTGGCACCGCTAGGTTGCCATGCAGTAGCAGCCCAGCAGAGCTCGTGACTTCACGCTCCAGATCGGACACTTGAGGCCTGATACAGACACGCCTGGTGCCCAAATAGATGACGTATGTCACGCAGCTGAGAGTCGAGTGTTTAGACGAATGGATTCGGTTCAGTCGTTCTGATGAGTCCTTCTCAGCTAGCTAATGTCTCATTGTTGTTATTTTAGTGTTACTTTCTTATTTTTTTATTTTTTACTTTTGTTTATTTAGTCAATATTTTCTTATCTAACAATGCAGTTTTAAGAAAATAGAGTTAAGGCCTTTTAAGTAAGCATTTCACGGTAAGGTCTTCCTTCACCTGTTGTATTCGGCACATGTGACAAATCAAATTTGATTTCTTAATAACAGTTTGCAGTGGAACGCATGAAAATTGCATGTACTTTCAGAATTGTTTGGCGAGCTACTCATAAGCGTTGGTGTAAAGTACTTAAGTAAAAATACTTTTTTTAAAAATCGTTTTTGGGGGTATCTGTAACTTACTAATTATATTTGACAACTTTTACTTCACTACATTCATAAAGAAAATAATGTACTTTTTCCCTGACACCCAAAAGTACTCCTTACATTTTACTTAAGTATATTTAAAACCAATACTTAGACTTTTACTCAAGTATTTTACAGGGTGGCACTTTTACTTGAGTTATTTTCTATTAAGATATCTTTACTTTTACTCAAACATGACAATTGAGTGCTTTTTCCACCACTGCTCATAAGCGGGCCGCGATTGACCTGTTCGAGACAGCCGGTTTGATTAGGTTTAGATTAACTTGAATAACAGTTGCAAGACTGATATAGCCAACTAACTAGTAATAGTGATTTCAAAAAAATCATCAACTCCAATATTCGCTCTTGCAATAGAGATAGATTAGTAGGTTATTTGATTAAAATGGCAATATCTAGTTGATAAACAGGTATGGGTGCCCCTTATTTTGGCTGTAGCCAGTGTGACGACACTCATCTTTCCCAGGCCTCATTCCCTCTACCGTTAGCTAGTTGATCAGAAGCAATTGTGGCTAACTGATTAAAGTATAAATGCTGAGCAAGTTAAATTTACTCAAGTGAATGATTTATAAAAGACTGCATTGCTAGGTAGCAAACTGTGACAAGATTTACAAGACTAGAAATGCCCACAGCACAATCGAGAGTGCTTCTTCATGGGCGTCCAATCAACAATCCGTACTTAGTTGTCCTACAGCAGCTAGCCACCTTTGCCGACGGTTCACAATCCGTGGGATGCAATGGAAGTTAACCCGTTCCATTCCGGTGCGACTGTCACACAATTATTACAGGCATGTTTGCCAATTCAGTAATATAGATATAAGTTTTGAAGAAACTAGTAATGATTCTGTTTTCAATGGAGCGTTTTTAACGAGTTGTGCTTCACTATTGCACCGGACTGCGAGCACACCTGTTTATGACGTCAGGTGCAAAAGCGTGAATAGCCTCTCCCGCCAAATAAAAGTTTGACACAGCTAAAGTTGTATTTTACTGCCCTCTATTGGAAGGATAATTTACCTAGTAATTGGCACTGCAAAGGAAGTCGTTTCTCCAAAGTGTGTGGGTAATACCATTATTCATACTCTGTTACTCCTGTATCGACTGTCATATAATCGGCTCATTACTTTTACATTGAGATGCATCAACCATGAGTAACAAGGCCAGATGTTAACATATGTAGGTACAAATAATGAAATAGTGGCAACACAAGGACCCATTCATATTTATAATAAGGAAGAAGGTATTCATGTAATAGGTATAGTATCACCATTATCACCATACTACTTACCCTATAATATAATAGGCCCTATGAGGATAGCAGGGCTGATGAGCAATGTTCCCTCTAAACTAGCCCGGAGAAATATCAGCCCACGAGAGAAGCACGAGATGTAACTTTGGTAAAAAAATAAATAAATAAAACAACGATAAAGTCATGTGTTCCTTTTTGGTTTAATTCAACTCCGGCTGTTGCAGGTAGGTGCACCCGATTCAGCCGCCATATGTCATAAGGTACAAATTCTGCATCCCAGTGGGCCCAGAGAGCAAATCAAGTGTACTATAAGCTTACCGCTGGCCAATCAGATGGCTCAGATGACCAAGTCTGCAGTAACGTAACAGGCATAAAAGAAAGCTACAGTAAAATTGATACTGTGAGATTTCAAAAGGTTTAAAATCATGACTAGAGAGAGACTGAACAAATACAGCAAAGAGCTGCTGTTTTTATGAGTGAAATCATGTTTAAGTACTTACTTAGCTCAGCACTGAACAAGCACTGTAGCGAATGAATGAGTAGGACGGTGCATCAATAGGCTTGCATTGTTATTATTAGCAGCTTGCAGTGGCGATTTTAGCATGTAAGCTAAGCCACAACACAATACTAAATAACACATTAAGTTGCACTATAATGGTGACAAACGGTGACCACACACTGTTAGGGCCTACATAAAGCTGTACCAACAGCAGAGCCTTCTTTTCAGCACCATGGAGTGAATCCTTACCACTGCTACAGTACACCTGGCTATCATTGTAGCTTTGTCTGGCAGCGAAACAGTTAACTCAGCCTCATTTACTGCCTTATTGTTTCAGTTTTTTGTTTTGTGTTGTCAACTGAGGGACCTTTTGCTGGCCGGCCGGCCTGCCTGCTAGCTGGTTAGCCTAGCCTGGCCTGCTGGTGAGGCTTGCTAGCTTTCTCGTCCCTCAAGTTTGGCAGGTGTTGTTGGTCATTGTTTTTGGTTGTCCCCTCATTCCCCTTTACCCCAATCATCTTGTTTCATTAGTTTCACCCCCTAGTTTGTCTCTCCTTTTGGTTTGGTGTTTTTTTGTTTATTTTTGTTGTGAGGCCTCTCGGCTGGCAGGCCTGCTAGCTGGTTAGCTTAGCCTGACCTGCTAAGTGTGGCCTGCTAGCCTTTATTGGTTTGTGTAGTATACTTTTGTCTTTCCCCTTTGTGGATAGTTTAAATTCCCCTCCTAGTTTCCCTTCCCATTGTCGATAAGATTAGTTAGGTGCTGTGCTAGATAGCTTGTTGTGTGTCCTGTGGTGCTGGTAGGCCCTGTTAGCATAGCCTAGCTGAGCCTGCTAGCTTACTTGGTTGCCTATACTCCTCCCCCTTCCTCCCAACTACCCCTCTCCCTTCCCCCTTTTCATTGGTGTTGGGTTTTAAAGGGAGTGCGCCTCCATCATGTCAGCAGCACAAGCTTGCATTAGGCGGAGAAAAAAGGAGAAGGGAGGAAAAGGAGAAGGAGAAGGGAGGAGAAGGGAGGAAAATGAATGGAGTTATCCCGATTGGATTTCTCCAGAAAATTCCTCCAGAAAGAGCTCGGTTTCCAACCCGCGCAGGTAAACTGCATCTTAACCTTCCCCTTTGGGAAAGGCTTCAATGTCAGTTTTGCCTGTGCCAGCTTCAGAGGGAGTTCTGGGGGAAACTACAGAACGCCCTGAACATCCAGGGGTCCTTGACAGCAATGTTTGAGGTGACCAAGCTGATGGATAATAGCACTAAAACCGTTATTATTCGTATGTACAACGAAACCGTACTGCATGAGGATGTTGCAGTAGGGCTGGGCAGGTACTGCAATGTGAGGGGGCCCCTGGTCCAGGTGAAGGATCCCGATGGGATCTGTACAGGGACCTGGAGGGTCACTGTCCAGCAGAGGGAGGACCCCGGGGGCTATGGTGGGTTGAAAGCCATCCCATCCACCATAGCGCTCGGAGAGAACAGGGATCTTGTTCACTACCAGGACCAGCCCAAGCTGTGCCGGAAGTGTGGTGAACATGTACACCTAGCAGATGCCTACAACAAGGTGGTGGGCCACCGCTACGAGGAATGCACAAACGGAAGGTCGCGCAACCTCTGTGGCGAGCGGTCCCACCGCATCCGCGGCTGCCCCTCTTCCTGGGCCAATAAGGTCAGAGCTGGCTGGAGGGAGATGGCGGTCGCCGACCAGGCTTCCGAGCGCCAGGTGGAAAGAACAGCAGTTGCCGAGGTGGTGGAGGAGTCAGTTGTGGAGCCGGTGGCAGTGAAGGTGGTGGCTGTAGTGGAGGGCGCAGAAGGTGCAGTGGTGGAAGAAGTGGGAGGAGAGGAAAAAACCCTCCCCTCCCCAATCTCCCTGTCCCAGACTGACCCCTGAAGGAGAAAGGCCAGAGAAAGACGGCTCCAGAGAGACTTTGAGTGAGAGCTCCCCAAGTGGGTCAGAAAGCACCATGGAGAAGGTGTCAGGAGATACGGGGGGGAGATTCTGGAGGAACACCTTCCCCCACAAAAAATAAATACTGAGGAGCTCTCCGACCCCGAACAGGGTGAGGGGAAAAAAAGGGCAAGTTGGAATGGGAGAGCTCCCAGGGGGAGGAAGAGAACCACCCCCCCAACTCCCCCAACCAAATCTCCTTTTTAAGTCCCGTTTCAACCTCCTCTCCCTGAAAAGTAACCCACTTTAACTGTTCAAATGCCTTTTCTTTTAGCACTGTTTTTACTCACCCTTTTATGGTTATTAGCATCACCACTGTTAACGTAAGGAGTGTAACAGAGACACGGGCATAGTCGGTTTTATCTTTTTTCTAAAGGTTCAATTCAGATGTGTTTTTATTACTGGAGTGTGGTCTATCCTATTTATCCTCTTACAGTAAATGGGAGGATTAAGTGGCAGCACGGGCCCTCCATTTGGAGTGGTTCCAATTTTAACAAAAATGACTGTTGCCATTTTAATCAAGACCCCAAAGGTGGTGGTTACGGGGAGGAAGGTGGTGGTTGGTGGGCGTGCTCTTTTAGCCAATTGCACTTTTATGGGGAAGGATTTGAATGTGTTAAATGTGTATGGTTTTAACGATAAACATGACCGGTGTGCACTCTTAGAAGACCTGCAGTCCCACATGCTAGGGAGGGATTTCAACTGTCTTTTAAGTAGAGCAGACAGGAGAGGGGCGCGAGAGGATTTTAAGGTAGATAGGTCAAGTGTTTTATTGCAAGGGTTGTGCAGGGATTTTAAACTGACTGACTGTTTTAAAACCCTGCATCCAAGAGAGGAGGGCTTCACCTGGACCAGTGGTGACGGCACCAGAGCCTCTCGCATTGACTATCTGTTTACCCGGGACTGTCCCCCAACTGATGATAGAATAACCCCGGCTTTCTTCTCAGATCACGTAATGCTGACGTGCACCCTTTCACTGACTTCGGGAGTGACTGTGGGAAGAGGGCCCTGGAAACGGAACCGCTCCCTTTTAGAAGATGGTAGAGTAGTCAGTCAGTACAGGGAGCAGTTCAGCCAGTGGCAGACGCTACATGACTTCTTTAACACACGTGCACAGTGGTGGGAAATGGTGAAGGGTAGGACGAGGATCTTCTTTCTTTAAAGAGATAGGAAAGAAGAAAAGTAAAGATAAAGATATATGCATGGCGGGACTGCAGAGGCGACTGGAAAAGTATTTTAATCTAGGTCAACAGGGCTTTGATTTTAACCATGAAATTAAAAAAGTAAAGAAGGAAATGACCTTTTTAGCAGAACAGAAAAGTAAGGGGGTTATTTTAAGAAGTAAGGAAGGGGAATTAGAAGAAGGGGAGAGGTGTACGAGGTACTTTATTAAGAAAATAGTAAGGGTAGGACAATGACAGGATTAAAAAACAAAGATGGGTTTTTAAAAACAGATACAGAGGGAATAAAATAAGTAGTCGAGGATTTTTATGGGGAACTGTTTGGAGTAAAATGTGTGTGTGAGGAAACCATGGGGGACGTTTTAACATAGATTGACAGGACCTTACCCAACAGAAATACCTGACAATGATTTTACATTTTATCTGTGGCCAATGACCTTGAGCCTTCTTGGATGGGCACTTCTAATGTAACACTATGGCAGCACCCAAGGGGCTTGAATTTTAGAGCACTACCCGTAGATTTTGGGGTGACATAGTGTCCCCATGAGCGACAGAACACTGAGCCAATCACGGCGCAACTAGAGTCCATTGCCAACCCTACGCTCCATATTTTCCACTGGCTGCCCCAACACCACGAAAAGCACTGAGCTAGGCTGAAACACCTGCATTTTGGAGCTGCCTTACTCAAGAAAGCAAAAAAAGAGACCATGTTTGTATGCAGCTTTATTAACTCAATTATTATTATTTTTTTACATTGTTTGCAAACTTATATGTGACACGTATTAATGCCAAAATAACATGCAAAACAGGCCCAAAAAACTAAACAGGTGGGGCTAAACACGTAGGGCTCCGCCCCACCTGCCCTGAATGACGGGTCGCCACTGGCGGCTTGGGTCTTTAAGGAATATTTAATTTTCTCTGTTCATAGGAGTAACATGAATTTGTGCATGAGGCAGAAATAATGTGGTGCGACTCGAGTTTCACCATAAGCTGGAAGACGTCCCTTGTTGGTCAGTGTCAGTGGAGGAAAGGGAGGAGGGATGTTGAGAGGTGGACCCTCAGTCTACTGCTCTCTCCCTCTGCTGAGACTGACCATCAGATGCAGGCACCATCAGCCCAGTAAAAATATGTATATATTTTTTATTATTATTTAGATAGATAAATAGATACAGTTGCATGAAAAAGTTTGGGCACCCCTGACAATTTCCATGATTTCCATTTATAAATAATTGGGTGTTTGGATCAGCAATTTCATTTAGATCTATAAAATAACTGATGGACACAGGAATATTTCAGTAGTGAAATGAGGTTTATTGGATTAAAAGAAAATGTGCAATATGCATCAAAACAAATTTAGACAGGTGCATAAATCTGGGCACCCCAATAGAAAAATCACATCAATATTTAGTAGAGCCTCCTTTTGCTAAAATAACAGCCTCTAGTGTCTGGATTCTGGATGAAGGTATTTTGGACCATTCCTCCTTACAAAACATCTCCAGTTCAGTTAGGTTTGATGGTTGCCGAGCATGGACAGCCTGCTTCAAATCATCGCACAGATTCTCAATGATATTCAGGTCTGGGGACTGGGATGGCCATTCCAGAACATTGTACTTGTTCCTCTGCATAAATGCCCGGGTAGATTTTGAGCAGTGTTTTGGGTCGTTGTCTTGTTGAAATATCCAGCCCCGGCTTAACTTAAACTTTGTGACTGATTCTTCAACATTATTCCCAAGAATCTGCTGATATTGAGTGGAATCCATGCGACCCTCAACTTTAACAAGATTCCCAGTACTGGCACTGGCCACACAGCTTGTGGGTAGCAAGTGTTTTTCTTGGAACGCTGTGTTATTTTGCAGCCATGCATAACGTCCCTTGTTATGACCAAATAACTCAATCTTTGTTTCATCAGTCCACAGCACCTTACTCCAAAATGAAGCTGGCTTGTCCAAATGTGCATTTGCATACCTCAAGCAACTCTGTTTGTGGCGTGTGTGCAGAAAAGGCTTCTTCCGCATCACTCTCCCATACCGCTTCTCCTTGTGCAAAGTGAGCTGAATTGTTGAACGATGCACAGTGACACCATCTGCAGCGAGATGATGTTGTAGGTCTTTGGAGGTGGTCTGTGGGCTGTTTTTGACCGTTCTCACCATCCTTCGCCTTTGCCTCTCCGATATTTTACTTGGCCTGCCACTTCTGGCCTTAACAAGAACTGTGCCTGTGGTCTTCCATTTCCTCACTATGTTCCTCACAGTGGACACTGACAGCTTACATCTCTGCAATAGATTTTGTAGCCTTCCTCTAAACCATAATGTTGAACAATTTTTGTTTCCAGGTCATTTCAGAGTTGTTTTGAGGCCCCCATGTTGCCACTCTTCAGAGGAGAGTCAAAGAGAACAACAACTTGCAATTGGCCACCTTAAATACCTTTTCTTGGATGCACTTGTCTATGAAGTTCAAGGCTTAATGAGCTCACCAAACCAATTGTGTGTTCCAATTAATCAGTGCTAAGTCGTTACAGGTATTCAAATCAACAGAATCACAAGGGTGCCAACATTTTTGCAGAGCCTATTTTTCACATTTGATCTAATTTCATACAACTTAATATTGCTACACTAAAGATCTTTGTCTGGACAATACCCCAGTACTCAGCTTTTATTAGAAAATGAATGGCATGCCACTGTGATCATTTTCTGTGACGACAGAGTAAATTATTATGCAGCCTCAGAGGGGTGCCCAAACTTTTTCATCCGACTGTAGATAGATAGATAGATAGGATAGATAGAAATGTATGCTGACTCGGCGCACAAGTAGTACAACAACTGATCATATAGACTACCTCAAATTTTAAAAATGGCCAGATTGGGCTTATAGCTTACTGCACAAACCTCATTGCTACAGTACTGTTTTTAATTGGTTAATGTTGCATAGGCTTGTGTTTTTTTAAGTCATGTTAAAGAGAAATCTGAGCGGTAGATCTTCTCTTGCATATTGACTCAGAAAAGGTTGGAGACCACTGTTCTAGTGTTTTGCCTGTTAGGACTATCAACATCTCCCTTTACTGTGGCAACTGTGAATGAATCAATGCAATATGCCGAAACAAAACAAGAGAGAAAACAAGATGTTGTTGTGGGCAGAATGCATCGGAGTAGGATTCTATTGCATTGACACTCACTACTCAGCCCGTACTCTGTACTACTCAGCACAGACTGGTGGGGCATAAACAATCAGAGCTGCAGTAGGTCTATATGCAAATAGACAATTGCCATGTATGGATCTGTGCCATTTACTTCGAAATGGACTGTGTTTACAGCATGAGCGTTCATGAGTAGATGTGATTGTTAAGATCAAAGCGAGACCTACATGTAGCCACATGTGCACATTTTGTTCATATCCTTTGCTAGTTAGTGAGTTATTATCCCAATTATAGATAATTTGTAGTCAGCAATAGGGGAGTGATTGTTTCCTATAAGAGCACAAAACAGGTACATTTCTAGACACATTTGAAAAGCAAATCAGGTAAAGAGCTTTTATTTAGTCCAAAAATTGGCGGTGTTGTATTTTGAGACAGGCTTGAATAAGATAAGTAGCCAATAGGCAGAGGGTAGCATAATTTGTCTGATTCTCTGTAAAAATTGTATGAAAATAATAATGCATTGTATTTTGTAAAGTGGTTTTTCCATCAAACAACACAGCAACATTTTCAGTCACCTCCTTGTCTAAAGGACATGTGGATAAGCAGGTTGATGTCAAGCCCTGCATGTTTTTTTACAAAAGTCTCAAAATGTTGGTCTACATTGAGCACCACACATTGGCAGCAACTGTAGGCTGGTTATCCATTTGGTTTTTCTGTGTAAAATGTTGGTTTATATTGAACACCACACATTGGCAGCAACTGTAGGCTGGTTATCCATTTGGTTTTTCTGTGTAAAATGTTGGTTTATATTGAACACCACACATTGGCAGCAACTGTAGGCTGGTTATCCATTTGGTTTTTCTGTGTAAAATGTTGGTTTATATTGAACACCACACATTGGCAGCAACTGTAGGCTGGTTATCCATTTGGTTTTTCTGTGTAAAATGTTGGTTTATATTGAACACCACACATTGGCAGCAACTGTAGGCTGGTTATCCATTTGGTTTTTCTGTGTAAAATGTTGGTTTATATTGAACACCACACATTGGCAGCAACTGTAGGCTGGTTATCCATTTGGTTTTTCTGTGTAAAATGTTGGTTTATATTGAACACCACACATTGGCAGCAACTGTAGGCTGGTTATCCATTTGGTTTTTCTGTGTAAAATGTTAGTTTATATTGAACACCACACATTGGCAGCAACTGTAGGCCGAATGATAGAACAGCTACTTCCATGTAAAAATGTTATGGGATGCATTTTCTCCATTGTTTTTGATGGTAAGCCACTCTGGTAAGGCTACAGTATGATCAAATAGCCACAGTAGCCTACATGGCCACTGTTAAAACTAACTTAAAGCCTCAGTGTTCACAGTAAACGTGAGGTGAAAGTTGCACAGGATTTTTACATTGTTCAAGTTTGCGCTCAGTAGACCTGAAATTTGCTCAGTGCCAGAAAAAAATAGAGGGAACATTGCTAATGAGTTTCATCCATCCATCTTTTCCATTGATGACGAGTTGACAACGTGGCTGCAGGGCATTGGTCTTTGGACAGACAGGCCAAATCTTGATGTTTGGATCAAAGGAGACGACAAGTTGGGATCAGAAACAAGCAAATGTGCACATAATGGAGCCATTACAATCACCAGTGCCTGTCATTTCAAGTTAATTTGAACGTACACTACCGTTCAAAAAGTTTGGGGTCACTAAGAAATGTCCTTGTTTTGAAAGAAAAGTAATTTTTTGTCCAGAGGGCAACTACATTAGAGTGTCTAGTTTGTGAAACAGACACCTCATAAGTTCTCAACTGGCAGCTTCTATAAATAGTACCCGCAAAACACCAGTCTCAACATCAACAGTGAAGAGGCGACTCTGGGATGCTGGCCTTCCAGGCAGTCTGAAAGTTTCCAGCTACAATAGTCATTTACAACATTGTGAATCTGTTGGGGCGGTATGAGAATTGGAGTGGGTCTAGGGTGTCCGGGAGGATGCTGGTGATGTGAGCCATGACCAGCCTTTCAAAGCACTTCATGGCTACCGACGTGAATGCCACAGGGCGGTAATCATTTAGGCAGTTTACCTTTACTTCCTTGGGCACAGGGACTATGGTGGCCTGCTTGAAACATGTAGGTATTACAGACTCGGTCAGGGAGAGGTTGAAAATGTCAGTGAAGACACTTGACAGTTGGTCCGCGCATGCTTTGAGTACACATCCTGGTAATTCATCTGGCCCAGCGGATTTGTGAATGTTGACCTCTTTAAAGGTTTTGTTCACGTCGACTACCGAGAGCGTTATCACACAGTCATCCAGAACAGCTGGTGCTCTCGTGCATGCTTCAGTGTTGCTTGCCTCGAAGCGAGCATAAAAGGCATTTAGCTCGTCTGGTAGGCTCGCGTCACTGGGCAGCTCGCATCTGGGTTTCCCTTTGGAGTCCGTAATAGTTTTCAAGCCCTGCCACATCCGACAAGCATCAGAGCCGGTGTAGTAGGATTCAATCTTAATCCTGTAATTGACGCTTTGCTTGTTTGATGGTTCATCTGAGGGCATAGCGGGATTTCTTATTGGCTTACGGATTAGTCTCCTGCTCCTTGAAAGCGGCAGCTCTAGCCTTTAGCTCTGTGCGGATGTTACCTGTAATCCATGGCTTCTGGTTGGGATATGAACAAACAGTCACTGTGGGGACGACATCATCGTTGCACTTATTGATGAAGCCAATGACTGAGGTGGTGTATTCCTCAATGCCATTGGATGAATTCCGGAACATATTCCAGTCTGTGCTAGCAAAACAGTCCTGTAGTGTAGCATCAGCGTCATATGACTACTTCCGTATTGAGCGAGTCACTGGTACTTCCTGCTTTAGTTTTTGCTTGTAAGCAGGAATCAGGAGGATAGAAATATGGTCAGATTTGCCAAATGGATGGCAGGGGAGACTTTTGTATACATCTCTGTGTGTGGAGTAAAGGTGGTCTAGGATTTTTCCCCCCTGGTTGCACATGTGACATGCTGGTAAAAATTTGGTAAAACTGATTTAAATTTGCCTGCATGAAAGTCCCCGGGCACTAGGAGAGCCGATTCTGGGTGAGCATTTTCTTCTTTGCTTATGGCCTTATAGAGTTGGTTGAGAGCGGTCTTAGTGCCAGCTTTACTCTGTGGTGGTAAATAGACGGCTATGAATAATACAGATGAGAACTCTCTTGGTAGATAGTGTGGTCTAGCTTATCATAAGATACTTTACCTCAGGCGAGCAATACCTCAAGACTTCTTTAATAATAGATATCGCGCACCAGCTGTTATTGACAAAAAGACACATACCCCCACCCCTCGTCTTACCAGAGGTAGCGCCTCTGTTCTGCCGGTGCATGGAAAATCCCGCCAGCTCTAAATTGTCGGTTTCTTCGTTCAACCACGTCTCGGTGAAATATAAGATATTGCAGTTTTTAATGTCCCGTTGGTAGGATAATCTTAGTATTAGGGCATCAATTAACGATTGCACCTTAGCAAGAAGACGTGAAGACATTAGGAGTTTAAATCAAATCAAATTTATTTATATAGCCCTTCGTACATCAGCTGATATCTCAAAGTGCTGTACAGAAAACCCAGGCTAAAACCCCAAACAGCAAGCAATGCAGGTGTAGAAGCACGGTGGCTAGGAAAAACTCCCTGGAAAGGCCAAAACCTTTTGAGAGGAACCAGGCTATGTGGGGTGGCCAGTCCTCTTCTGGCTGTGCCGGGTGGAGATTATAACAGAACATGGCCAAGGGGTTCAAATGGTCATAAATTACCAGCATGGTCAAATAATAATAATCACAGGCAGAACAGTTGAAACTGGAGCAGCAGCACGGCCAGGTGGACTGGGGACAGCAAGGAGTCATCATGTCAGGTAGTCCTGTGGCATGGTCCTAGGGCTCAGGTCTTCCGAGAGAGAGAAAGAAAGAGAGAATTAGAGAGAGTATACTTAAATTCACACAGGACACCGGATGGGACAGGAGAAGTACTCCAGATATAACAAACTGACCCTAGCCCCCCGACACATAAACTACTACAGCATAAATACTGGAGGCTGAGACAGGAGGGGTCAGGAGACACTGTGGCCCCATCCAATGACACCCCCGGACAGGGCCAAACAGGAAGGATATACAGTGCCTTGCGAAAGTATTCGTCCCCCTTGAACTTTGCGACCTTTTGCCACATTTCAGGCTTCAAACATAAAGATATAAAACTGTATTTTTTGTGAAGAATCAACAACAAGTGGGACACAATCATGAAGATAGGTAGGAGCAAGCCCATGTAATGCTTTGTAGGTTAGCAGTAAAACCTTGAAATCAGCCCTCGCCTTGACAGGAAGCTAGTGTAGGGAGGCTAGCACTGGAGTAATATGATCACATTTTTTGGTTCTAGTCAGGATTCTAGCAGCCGTATTTAGCATTTAACTGAAGTTTATTTAGTGCTTTATCCGGGTAGCCGGAAAGTAGAGCATTGCAGTAGTCTAACCTAGAAGTGACAAAAGCATGGATTAATTTTTCTGCATCATTTTTCTGCATCATTTTTGGACAGAAAGTTTCTGATTTTTGCAATGTTACATAGATGGAAAAAAAGCTGTCCTTGAAACAGTCTTGATATGTTCTTCAAAAGAGAGATCGGGTCCAGAGTAACGCCGAGGTCCTTCACAGTTTTATTTGAGACGACTGTACAACCATTAAGATTAATTGTCAGATTCAACAGAAGATCTCTTTGTTTCTTGGGACCTAGAACAAGCTGTTTTGTCCGAGTTTAAAAGTAAAACGTTTGCAGCCATCCACCACCTTATATCTGAAACACATGCATCTAGCGAGGGCAATTTTGGGGCTTCACCATGTTTCATTGAAATGTACAGCTGTGTGTCATCCGCATAGCAGTGAAAGTTAACATTATGTTTTCAAATGACATCCCCAAGAGGTAAAATATATAGTGAAAACAATAGTGGTCCTAAAACGGAACCTTGAGGAACACCGGAATGTACCATTCACAGAGACAAACTTATATCTTTCCGACATATAAGATCTAAACCAGGCCAGAACTTGTCCGTGTAGACAAATTTGGGTTTCCAATATCTCCAAAAGAATGTGGTGATCGATGGTATCAAAAGAAGCACTAAGGTCTAGGAGCACGAGGACAGATGCAGAGCCTCGGTCTGATGCCATTAAAAGGTAATTTACCACCTTCACAAGTGCAGTCTCAGTGCTATGATGGGGTCTAAAACCAGACTGAAGCATTTCGTATACATTGTTTCTCTTTCAGGAAGGCAGTGAGTTGCTGCGCAACAGCCTTTTCTACAATGTTTGAGAGGAATGGAAGATTCGATATAGGCCGATAGTTTTTTATATTTTCTGGGTCAAGGTTTAGCTTTTTCAAGAGAGGCTTTATTACTGCCACTTTTAGTGAGTTTGGTACACATCCGGTGGATAGAGAGCTGTTTATTATGTTCAAAATAGGAGGGCCAAGCACAGGAAGCAGCTCTTTCAGTAGTTTAGTTGGAATAGGATCCAGTATGCAGCTTGAAGGTTTAGAGGCCATGATTATTTTCATCATTGTGTCAAGAGATATAGTACTAAAACACTTGAGTGTCTCTCTTGATCCTAGGTCCTGGCAGAGTTGTGCAGACTCAGGACAACTGAGCTTTGAATGAATACACAGATTTAAAGAGGAGTCCGTAATTTGCTTTCTAATGATCATGATCTTTTCCTCAAAGAAGTTCATGAATTTATTACTGCTGAAGTGAAAGCCATCCTCTCTTGGGGAATGCTGCTTTTTAGTTAGCTTTGCGACAGTATCAAAAAGGAATTTTGGATTGTTCTTATTTCGCTCAATTAAGTTGGAAAAATAGGATGATCGAACAGCAGTAAGGGCTCTTCGATACTGCATGGTACTGTCTTTCCAAGCTAGTCGGAAGACATCCAGTTTGGTGTGGCGCATTTCCGTTCCAATTTTCTGGAAGCTTGCTTCAGAGCTCGGGTATTTTCTGTATACCAGGGAGCTAGTTTCTTATGAGAAATGTTTTTAGTTTTAGGGGTGCAACTGCATCTAGGGTATTGCGCGAGGTTAAATTGAGTTCCTCAGTTAGGTGGTTAACTGATTTTTGTCCTCTGGCGTCCTTGGGTAGACAGAGGGAGTCTGGAAGGACATCAAGGAATCGTTGTGATGTCTGTGAATCTATAGCATGACTTTGATGTTCCTTGGTTGGGGTCTGAGCAGATTATTTGTTGCAATTGCAAACGTAATAAAATGGTGGTCCGATAGTCCAGGATTATGAGGAAAAACATTAAGATCCACAACATTTATTCCATGGGACAAAACTAGGTCCAGAGTATGACTGTGACAGTGAGTAGGTCCAGAGACATGTTGGACAAAACCCACTGAGTCGATGATGGCTCCGAAAGCCTTTTGGAGTGGGTCTGTGGACTTTTCCATGTGAATATTAAAGTCACGAAAGATTAGAATATTATCTGCTATGACTACAAGGTCTGATAGGAATTCAGGGAACTCAATGAGGAACGCTGTATATGGCCCAGTAGGCCTGTAAACAGTAGCTATAAAAGGTGATTGAGTAGGCTGCATAGATTTCATGACTAGAAGATCAAAAGACAAAAACGTGTTTTAAAAAAAAATAGAGAAATTTGCTATCGTAAATGTTAGCAACACCTCCGCCTTTGCGTGATGCACGGAGGATATGGTCACTAGTGTAGTTTAATCGCTCACCTTCGGATTCTCAGAAGGATCCCCGATCTGCGTCCCCTTTTCCGGCATCTTTTCTTCACGCAAAAGGCATGGATCTGGGCCTGTTCCAGTGAAAGCATGATATCCTTCTCGTCAGACTCGTTAAAGGAAAAAGTTTCTTCCAGTCTGTGGCGAGTAATCGCTTTTCTGATGTCCAGAAGTTATTTTCGGTCATAAGAGACAGTAGCAGCAACATTATGTACAAAAATAAGTTACACAAAATGCAAAAAATGTAATAAAAAAATTGCACAACTGCTTGGGAGAATGTAAAATATCAGCCATGGTCTTCAGCGCAATCTTTTTCAGAGACTTGTCCCAAGGCCACTTCTGCGTTGTCATGGCTGTCCTGTTGTAAGGTGAACCTTCACCCCAGTCTGAGGTCCTGGGTGCTCTGGAGCAGGTTTTCATCAAGGATCTCTGTACTTTGCTCCCTTCATCTTTCCCTCAATCCTGACTAGTCTCCCAGTCCTTGACGCTGAAAAACGTCCCCACAGCATGATGCTGCCACCACTATGCTTCACCGTAGGGATGGTGCCAGGTTTCCTTCAGACGTGAGGCTTGGCATGCAGGCCAAAGACCAGAGAATCTTGTTTCTCATGGTCTAAGAGTCTTTAGGTGCCTTTGGGCAAACTCCAAGCGGGCTGTCATGTACCTTTTACTGAGGAGTGACTTCCGTCTGGTCACTCTACCATAAAGGCCCGATTGGTGGAGTGCTGCAGAGATGGTTTACCTTCTGGAAGTTTCTCCCATCTCCACAGAGCTCTGTCAGAGTGACCATCGGGTTCTTGGTCACCTCCCTGACAAAGACCCTTCTCCCCAGATTGCTCAGTTTGATCGGCGGCCAGTTCTTGGAAAAGTCTCGGTGGTTCCAAACTTCTTCCATTTAAGAATGATGGAGGCCACTGTGGACCATCAATGCTGCAGAATTCTTTTGGTACCCTTCCCCAGATCTATGCCTCGACACAATCCTGTCTCGGAGCTCTATGGACAATTCTTTCAACCTCATGGCGTGGTTTTTGCTCCGACAAACACTGTCAATTGTGGGACCTTATATAGACAGGTGTGTGACTTTCCAAATCATGTCCAATCAATTGAATTTACCACAGGTGGACTCAAATCAAGTTGTAGAAACATCAAGGATGATTAATGGAAACATGATACACCTGAGCTCAATTTCGAGTCTCATAGCAAAGGGTCTGAATACTTATGCAAATAAGGCATTTCTGTTTATTTTTATTTTTAATACACCCACGCCAGTGTCTATGGTTTACAGAGAATGGAGAAAATAAAAAAAGAATTGCAAGAATCGTGAAAAATAACATTCAGGACACAAACAGGCAAATAATGGCGCAGTACAATAGTGATGTGCAGAACGGCATCTTGGGAACGCACAACATGTCGGTCCTTGTCACAGATGGGCTATTGTAGCAGACGACCACACCGGGTTCCACTCCTGTCATCTAAAAATAAGAAGAAGCGGCTCCAGTGGGCACGTGATCACCAACACTGGACAATTGAGGAGTGTAAAAACATCACCTGGTTGGAAGAAATCCTGGTTCCTGTAGCTTCATGCCAATGGCAGAATCAGGATTTGGCGTAAGCAGCATTAGTCCATGGCCCCATCCTTCTGGTGTCAACGGTACAAGCTGCTGGTGGTGTAATGATATGGGGAATGTTTCCCTGGCTCTCATTAGGTCCCTTGATACCAATTGAACAATGTTTGAACACCACATCTTGCAGAATACACGTCTGAAGAATTCAGGCTGTTCTGGAGGCCAGGTACTAGATTGGTGTACCTAATAAACTGTGTATATGTATCCAGAATTTATAATTTACACGTTTTCCAAACTGCTCTATAGGCATACAAGGCCCAATTCAGTCGTATATATTCAAGCAAATTGCGTTACTTTCAACCAACATTCTCTCTCCCCTTCAAGCCATGTTAAGGGGGCGTTTTCATTCTATTTTCCCCGGACTGAATTTTTCCCCTTTGCAGCATCAGTAGTAGTAAGCCAGCCCCCTATGTAGCCTATGTACGTACGGTGGTTGTAGTTTTATTAACAGGATCCGCATAAGGACAGCGAATACAGCCATTCTTCTGAGACTTGTGAAAGAGAAGATCAGGCCTGCATCGATTCGTGTAAAGGAGGACAAACAGGTATCAAACTTGGATAAATTCATTCTCGCGCATATCCGGTTTATTGCGTTTTGTGGCGAGCTGCGTCTCCGAAAGAACGTTCCTTTCCGCACCATGTCTGATGAGATTACACATCCAATGGATTGAAAACAAAATGGGGGTTGCGCTGTAGCATGGGAGGAACATAATTACAAGAAAGGTTATGGCCCGATGTCCCAGACATTTCTATTTGAGAACAACAGCCGCGGATGTCTAGTGGATAGGCAACCAACTTAAAGCAAGGCCATTGATTAAATAGATAGTTAGTTAGGTGTGCATAATCCTGTTGCGATAGGAGGAGACGGTCAGAAGAAAAACGTATCAAGGGGTTATTTTTTATTCCTGCATAATGGCGCGCATATGTATAAACATTTGTCATATTCATGCATTTTTGTACATTTAATATCGCTACGTCGTTTAGGATCTGTAGTTACGTTTAAGACGTCATATTTGACACACACAAAAAAACATTAATTAAATTACTGTTCGTCGAGTAGCCTATTGTAAGCTATTATACTAGGTGGCATGATCTTTTGTTCTTTTATTTTTCATGTGCATGTGAGCAATCCAGAATCCAAAACGCATTCAAGATGCACAAATCAATGCATTCGAAAGAATATATGTCGGGTCTCAGATTGCAAATGCCATTTCCAAAACTGGAGTCTAGGCCACCGCGGCCGTTTTCTGTACGGTATTATTGAGTTTGTTTACATAGTTACCTTTGGGAAAGTACGTTGGCTACCCTTACTATCTTTACCTTGAAAAGCAGACTAAATACTATACAAATATTAAGTATTTACAAATAATAAATAAAAATACTAATGCGTTAATCAAATAATCCTATATGGCGCGCAATTGAATTCTTAAATATTGTAGGCCTCTTATTCCATATCGTATTTTGGAATTGTCTTCCAATTATATCTGTTAGTGTGCTTTGCTAGTTTTAGTCAGTCTCTGATCTTATCAGCTTTGCAAACTGTAGGCCTACATGAGGACGATATGATGCTCCTGAAAGGCACCTTCTCAACCTGGAACCTCAATCTTTGTTTCTCAAGTTTACAGCTCTGCACAGATTTGTTAATGCATGTGTTATCAGTTTAAATAATGAGTGGTCAAATAGCCTGCTGACAAGTTCCAACTTTTCACGCTCAGACTTGGTTATGCTACATGTACACACCAGCATCTAGTCAATGTATGGAAGCTTCAACGTGGCATATTGCAAGCCTTTGGAGGCGTAAATTGAGTCTTTATAAAATTCCTTTGGGCAAACAAAACAGGTGGTAATTATAAAAACTGTTTTGCACATTGCTGTAGTGTATTTCAATTGGTTGATCGTTGCCTGTACAGTACAAGTGACCCATTTAACATAGTTTCAATCTCCATCCTTAAAACTAACCATGGTAAATGGACTGTTGTCCTCCCAGGTAGACGTAGCTGAGGCAAGATGTCAGCCCGAGGAGGGAAGAAGAAGAGCACCAAACTGTCCCGCTCTGCCAGAGCAGGGGTCATCTTTCCTGTGGGGAGGATGATGAGGTATCTACGCACAGGGACCCACAAGTACCGCATCGGCATGGGGGCACCCGTCTACATGGCAGCCGTCATAGAGTACCTTGCAGGTTGTTGTCTCTGCTGAGTGAAAATACACACACATCTTTCTTCAATTCAGTTGTGTATCTAAAATATATACTGAATAAAAATATAAATGCAACATGTAAAGTGTTGATTTCATGAGCTGAAATAAAAGATCCCAGAAATATCCCATATGCACAAAAAGCTTATTTCTCTCAAATTTTGTGCACAAATTTGTTTACATCTCTGTTTGTGAGCATTTCTCCTTTAGCCAAGATCATTCAACCACCTGACAGGTGTGGCATATCAAGAAGCTGATTAAACAGCATGACCATTACACACTTGATGAGAAAACAACAATTGAATACGTTAGAATAAAGGCTGTAACATAACAAAATGTGGAAAAAGTCAAGGGGTCTGAATACTTTCTGAATGCACTGTATTTTTGTTCAGTAAATAACTGATACTTTATAATTTGTGTCTGAAGATTTTCTAATGACATTCATTTATTTGTTTAGCTGAGATTTTGGAGTTGGCAGGAAATGCAGCAAGGGACAACAAAAAAGGCAGAATAACTCCTCGGCACATTAAACTGGCTGTAGCCAACGACGAGGAGCTCAACCAGGTACAGTATTACTCCCATTAAAATAGGCCAACATTTAGAAAATGTCAGTGTTTGTCGCTCCACTTCATTGCATCATCGTTACACTATTATATTGCAGTATATTTCCCAATAGGGATCCATGAAACTATGATGAAGGTTGTCCCTTTGTCTTAAGGGTTCAGGAAGGTACAGATGACGCCATATGGCATCAGGCATTAACTGCCACCGCTTCGTGGTTAACCCCAAGTGGATTTTTTTATTTATTGAGGCCCGATATCCTGACAAGACATACAGTGCTGTGAAAAAGTATTTTCCCCCTTTCTGATTTTCTCCATTTTTGATACTGTTATCAGGTCTTCAACAAAAACCTAATATTATTAGATCAAGGGAACCTTAGTTTACAAATAACCGGAAAAATGTATACTAATGTCTATTAATTTATTTAATAAACATCCAACAATCAGTAACTGGTTGTGCCACCTTTAGCTGCAATGACTGCAACCAAATGCTTCCTGTCGTTGTTGATCAGTCTCACGTCATTGTGGAGGAGTTTTCGGTCACTCAGTCATGCAGAGCTGCTTTAACTCAGTGACATTTGTGGGTTTTCAAGCATGAACTGCTCGTTTCAAGTCCTGCCACAAAATCTCAATTGGGGTTTAGGTTTGGACTTAAACTAATTCCACTTAATAGACAAATGTTCTTTATCATTTCGGCAGCATTTTTTTTACCACTTGACTAGTAAAGTATTTCTCAGAGCAAAGAAATTGACCAATGATAGACTGAATACCTATTGAAAAGTAAACTAATTCACCTGTTCTTTGGCCTCTCAGCTTCTCCGAGGGGTGACCATATCAAACGGAGGGGTCCTGCCTCGTATCCACCCGGAACTATTGTCCAAGAAGAGGGGCAGCCGAGTGAAAGTGGACACTCAGGTGACCGTGCCAGAGAAGAGGGCGGAACGCGTCAAGAGCATCAAGAAACCCACCACCAAAAAAGGCAAAGGCAAACCAGGCCGCAAGCCAAGGGTCAGTACACATGAATGGGCTTCGTGAATGATGGCAAACAGCTCAATATTTGTCAATGTGTTTGTTATAGTGTTATAAGAAACATGAACGTGTTCTGTTTTTCATTGATTCCGTGATAAGAAGAGCACAGAAAACGACAAAGAAGCTGTCGTAGCCAACTCAACAGTGGAAGATGGACCAGGCGATGGATTCACTATCCTCTCAGCGAAAAGCCTGTTCCTTGGACAAAAGGTATCATGTCATGTCAGTTATGAAAAAACTGTCATTTTGTGACACCTATTGTAAAGATACTTATGTGTATATAATGTATGTGAACACCCCTTTAAATGAGTGGATTCTGATATTTCGGCCACATCCATTGCTGACAGGTGTATAAAATCGAGCACACAGCCATGCAATCTACATAGACAAACATTGGCAGTACAATGGCCCGTACTGAAGAGCTCAGTGACTTTCAACGTGGCACTGTCATAGGATGCTACCTTTCCAACAAGTCAGTTCATCAAATGTCTGCCCTGCTAGAGCTGCCCCGGTCAACTGTAAGTGCTGTTATTGTGAAGTGGAAACGTCTAGGAGCAACAATGGCTCAGCCATGAAGTGTTAGGCCAAATCGTCTGTCCTTGGTTGCAACGCTCACTACAGAGTTCCAAACTGCCTCTGAAAGCAACGTCAGCACAATAAATGTTCGTCGGGAGCTTCATAAAATGGATTTCCATGGCTGAACAGCTTCACACAAGCCTAAAATCACCATGCACAATGTCAAGCGTCAGCTGGAGTGGTGTAAAGCTTGCCGCCATTGGACTCCGGAGCAGTGGAAACGTGTTCTTTGGAGTGATGAATCAATCACACTTCACCATCTGGCAGTCCGGCGGACGAATTTGGGTTTGGCGGATGCCGGGAGAACGCTACCTGCCTGAATGCATAGTGCTAACTGTAAAGTTTGGTGCAGGTGGAATAATGTTCTGGGGCTGCTTTTTGCAGTTTGGGCTAGGCCCCTTTAGTTCCAGTGAAGGGAAATCTTAACGATACAGAATAGCAAGGTCCATACAGAAATGGTTTGTCGAGATTGGTGTGAAAGAATTTGAGTGGCCTGCACAGAGCCTTGACCTCAACCCCATCGAACACCTTTGGTATGAATTGGAGCGCCGACTGCGAGCCAGGCCTAATCTCCCAACGTCACTGCCCGACCTCATTAACGCTCGTGGCTCAATGGGAGCAAGACCCTGTTCCAATATCTAGTGGAAAGCCTTCCCAGAAGAGTTGAGGCTGTTATAGCAGCAAAGGGGGGACCAACTCCATATTAATGCCCATGATTTTGGAATGCGATGTTTGACCAGCAGGTATCCAAATACACCTTGGTCATGACACGTATCCATTAAGTTTCTTAGTAACTTTGTCATAACTTCAACTCTATATCCCCTTAAACAGCTTTCACTAACAGAGAGTGAAATTGGCAAGATTGGAACGATCAAGGTGGAGGGAATCATCAACCCCACAAATGCTGAGATGGACCTCAAAGAGGGAGTGGGTGAGGATGCCAGACCTGCTCGTCTTTTCATCTTAGAATCGCGAAAGCTTCACAGCCCATTATACTTTTGACTCATTCTTACCTGTTGTGTGCTGTGGTCTGCAGGCAATGCCCTGGAGAAGGCAGGTGGGCGGGACTTCTTGGAGGCAGTGAAAGAACTGAGGAAAGCACAGGGACCTCTGGAGGTAGCATCAGGTATGGAGACACGGACACCCAAACTAATATCAAATCTGCTGGATGAAAGGGTTTTTGCTTTTGTTTGGTTATAAAAGGATGCAATTACTGAACGTGCTTATCCAAATACAGCATAATCCACTTGATTGAAACATATTGTCTCACCTCACTTCAAAACCATCCTTATAAGTACACTGTCAATGCTACATTTAAACCTACACGTGAAGAGTGAAGCGTCAGTGTTTGCGTCTTCGTCCTGTAGTTGCGGTGAGCCAGGCCAGTGGGATGCCAGCTCGTTTCGTCATCCACTGTAACATCCCTCAGTGGGGCTCGGAGAAGTGTGAGGACCAGCTGGAGAAGACTGTCAAGGCCTGTCTCTCTGCTGCAGAGGAGAAGAAACTCAAGTCCGTGGCCTTCCCCTCACTTCCTGCTGGCCGGTGAGACTTACAGCTTTAAAGGACAATTCCACCCAAAAACTACCTTTTGGTTTCGTTAGTCCATTGTTGTTAGATATGACATTCAAAATACAGAAATACAGCCAGTATGATGTTTAAATCTATACCAGTAGCTAGGTTTCCATCAATTTGTCGAACGATATTCAAGCGAATATTCTCATTGACACAAAATAATATGCCCATACAGATTGCCATATCTTGATTTGATCACTGTCAAAAATTCAAATGAGCCTCGTGATTTACATACATTCACTGAAAACCCGCAGATCTCTCTTGCTTGCTCAAATGCTAAAGCACCAGACAGAATACATTTCCCAGTACTCCAACATTCAAAATGTTTAAAAATGCAGCCATACACATCAACAACTGTCGTTTTATATAGCTTAGTAACAAGCTAGATGTTGGTCTCCACTATGACACACAAGTGTATCTGAAATGCAGCTGTACGCTACATATAGCCTATCAAAATTAAGATCTAACATCTGTATTACCAGCAGCGGTGTTTTTCTATCAAACTTAACTTTTTTATTTACTGAATAAAAAACTGAAATTCTATTTGTTTTTAAATAGGTCGATGGTTTGGGCACACAGTCTGCTTTAAACAGCAAATGTGCCCACTCTGGTCTCAGCGTGCGCTCTAGCCAACAGCTCGCCGATACAGTGCAGAGGGTAGGCCTACATGATGAAATTATGGATAAGAGAGATTGTATTTATTTGTCGATTGGCAGGCAAGCACCAATCATGTCACCAGCATAAAATAAGAACCCTTGATATCTATTGAAAACTAGCATTAAGCTTATCATGCACTTTCACCAACCTGTGAAGTTTATCATAATTTATTTAATCTGTAGCCTTAATCTGCATGCTTTTTCAAGTTGTAGTGGGAGGACCGCACAACATATCACGTGACTGAAAATGTTCCTCGACGTGGTTATTCTAACAACAATTGCACAATAAATTGTTGCATAATCGTATCACAGCCCCAAAAAATATCTATCCATCAGGCCTGTAGTGAGTTTATCAGACAGGCACTTGACTCACACAAATGGTTGGATGGTAACCTGCTGAGTAACAATAACAATGTTATTTTAAAGGTACAATTCATAAATTTGGTTTCCAGTAATAGAAAAAGGGCCTCGGCGGTCTGAACTAGGGCTCTCAATTTCTTTCCTCGATTCCTTCTTAAAACACATTTGAGAAAAAGGTCCAGGGAGGGACCTTGAACCTTATACTCAAATAAGGTTCAGGAAGCAGCAAGGAGATAGGAATCGCAGAAAGACTAATTGAAATTGAGCTCACATCTGTGCATCTCTCCTGGTTCTAGGAATGGATTCCCAAAGCAAACAGCCGCCCAGCTGATCCTCAAGGCAATCTCCAACCATTTTGTCTCCGCAACGACCTCTTCCCTGAAAAACATTTACTTTGTACTGTTTGACAGCGAGAGCATCGGAATATACCTTCAGGAAATGGCCAAGCTGGATGCCAAGTGAAGATGAGCTAAAGAGATGCTCGATTTGGGGTGTTTTTTAACGGTTGCAGTTGTATTTCAGATGGGTCTTTGTTTTTGCAGCTGGTATAGTGTGATGGAAGATGCTGTAAGTAGGTGTTTTTGACGACATCGGGTAGCCCTCGGAAGGTGTTAAAACATTTTTTTTGTGAGTGAAGTAATGTATGCATTTATGTTACCGTCTTCCTTTTACGGGATTGCATTATTTTTAGACTAGATTAAATGAATAATCCCCATGGCTTGTCATTCGTATCCCTTATTTACTGATATTGTTTTTACATTCCATGTACAAAGACAATTTTAACGGTTGTTTTTCTGCCAGAATCACTCTGTAGTTTCTGATACAGTTAGTTTACTAAGAAAAAAAAGTGTTTCACATTCTGCTTTGAAATAAAAATCCAGATGTTTTACACCACAGATCCAGCTGTGATTTGATTAATGCATCATTTACTAACACAACAATCCAGTTTCATTACATTATATTTATTACATTGTAAAAAGTACATGACCTTTTCTTCATATATACATTATATTCATGTAATTTCTTGTTCACTCAAGAATTAGCTCCTGGTATAGCTAACAATGCAGTACAACAAATTAACATAACGACACCCCTGAAAGAGGGGCTCCACTTCATTGAGCACAGACTAATGCGATTTCTGACATAAGGCAGAGGATTCAGAGAGTAATGTAACCTGACATGGAAGTAGTTGCTCCCAACTGTGCTTTGACGAGAGTATTAATTCCCCAACACCTCATTCATAGCTGAATAAATACTATAGACAGAGGGGTAACGGCCAAAAAATAAGCTGCACTGAAGTTTACTCCGATCACAAGGTTGGGTTTTCAAAATAGACACCTGACGTGTTCTAAGTGGTTGAGGCTTTTGAAAACCATTGTTTGTTCTTCCGTCATCACATGCAGTAAGAAGTCTGGTACGAGTATCCTTTGATAAGATGATCAAGGCTCTAACTTCAACATGCCAATGTTCCAACTCCTCTGCAATCCATAGCTTACTGTACAGACGGTGAAATGCAAATATACTTTCACTGAGTCAAGTGGGGTAATCATAGTCCCGCATTAAACTTGCGCAGATGATCTGGGCCAATCATCTCATCTCTTGAAAATGAAAACTGAATTTAAGATCTGCTTGTCCCAGATTTACTGATTGCGGTCTATGCTCAATCTGCTCAAGTCTTAAGTGGCCACAATTGCTGTATGCATCGTGTTGGACCAGTAACCGAAGGGTCGCTGGTTCGAATACCCGAGCTGACAAGGGGAGAAATCTGTCAATATGCCCTCGAGCAAGGCACTTAACCCTAATTTGCTCCAGGGGCACCGTACTACTATGGTGGACTCTGTAAAATAACACATTTCACTTCACCTATCCGGTGTATGTGACAAAACATTTATTACACAAACGTGACAAACACACCCGGATACAAATGACAAAAGGCAATATTGTACTCCATTAAATAATCTCATTACGACCTTACTATTAAACTCTCCTAACCTGTTTGACAAAAGCTGACACGTACAGAGTTCCACCATCACAGAACACAGCAAACCAACCACACACACACCCACCCAGGCCAGACCAGTTGTCACATTCGGAATGTTCTAGGTGCTGCCCTTGTTAGCAATGGCAGCATGTCAAATCCATCTTTCCAAGCCAAACCATGCACACCTTTGTCCCTGTTGGGTATAACAGCATTTAATGTACGTAAAGTGTCGTTTTAGGGCCATTGTAATAAAAATTTGCAAACAAGATTGTGAAAACTTGTAGGCTAATTTCTAACCTCTGACACAATTTTATACTGGAAATATAGAAACTATGTATGCTTTATATTACTGTACACTTACATTTCGACCCTCCAATAAAATAGTTATGATACAGGTCTGTTTTTCTTTTAAGACAGTGCCCTGAACACTTTGACTGGAGTAAATTAATCTGTTCACATCCTATTCAGTAAACAACATGCAGTACCTAAAACCCAAATAAGTTATTCACTATGATTTTGTTCCTGGCAGAACCTCTAGATTAATGTTAAGCACAGGCATACTCAGGAAAAACTTTAGCCTTTTGGGGGCCTTAAGTGAGATTTCGTTGGGGAGGCACCCCGCCAAGCCGGCCATTTTTTTTGTGCCCCCCCCTTGAAGGTGGAGAGAAATATATTTTAAAGTAATTTCCTGGAACACATTTTGCCATGGGGCGTAGAGAAAAATATTAGCAATTTTAAAGCAAGTTTACTGCAGTTCTATACATTTTGCCATAGGGAATAGACATTTTGCAATTTTATAACACATTTCATGCAATTCTACTGACTTTGCTGTTTTAAAGCCAATTTCCTGCAATTCTACACATTTTGCCATGTTAATATCTGAGTGAGAGTGACTAACAAAATAAAAAAAATGGGGGGCCCCCTAGAAGTCAGGGCCCTGGGCAAGTGCCCTGTCAGTATTTGGCCATGATTACTACAAGTTTAGATAACTGGCTAGACTAATTTACCAATCAAAAAATTGTTAGACGACATGGCTAATTGGAGTGACTGTTAGCGACTGACAAAACAAGAGAAAAACTGCTAATCCACAACCAATTTTCAAACTTGCACCTTGTGTATTCTACTAATCTAACTCTCAAAAGTAAAGTTGAGACCCCGACGGAGTTCCAAAAAATGTCTAAGTGAATATTGAGGGACAGCAGGCCCCAGGATGTTAGATAAGACTTCAAAGCTAGGTGTGTCTGTTGTTTAGTGTCGTCTGAGAGGTGACCATGGATGTAAAGGGCCTCTGTGTCACAGACGGTTTATCCCCCTGTGTGAAGGGGGGCAAGGCCTAAGGAGAAAGCTATGATTTAGGGGACAGGTGGGGGATGGAGTGCCCCCCGTGACAGTAGGCATAGGGCTATGGTGGCTCTATTTGACCTGCGGGGTGTCACTATGTTCAGTGGGGTGGGGAGCGGGGAGCAGCGGGACAGGGCAACTGGCCTCAATGAGGGCGGGGTTGAGGATAATGGGGAGGGACATAGGGGGCACGCCCCCCACCTGCAGATGGGAGGCCAGGGGCTGCAGGATGAGGGGGGATTGACTCGTGGGGGACTGTATCAGTGGGCTAGCGATCTGGGGGGACATCTTCACTGGGGTGGGCATGGGGGGAGTCGATGGAGGCACTGGAGATGATCTGTCTGTTCCTGGAAGAGAAGAGAGGACATTGATTAATTCACTGATTGTTCGCTGTGAAAATGACATTGACAAAAATTGATCAAAGATTTAATCTTTGACTGGCCACGTAACATGGTTACCGTTGGTACTAGGTGGTGGGGGATCTTGGGGCGACACTGGTCTGCTGGAGGTCTTTGGCTCTGTGGGGGAAGCTGGCACTGACACAGGAGATGGGGCCTGAGCTGGGGGTGGCGAGGCTGGGGGGCAGGGGGCAGCCGGCTGGACAAGCTCCACTGGGGGACTAGGAGCAGGATCTATGGATACAGAGCACATACAGCCATTACATTTCAGAGATCTAGCTTGATGTATATAGCAGAACACTGAAACAAGACTAAGTATAAATACTGAAAAACATGTAGGCTGTGTATTCGAAAATCCGATTTATGCTTGATCCGGGAAAATGCGGTCCAGAGGCTCCGTACGGAGGGTGTGATGCAAACGCGGAGCCTCCGTAGGCCTGTAGAGGCCAAATCAAGCTCCGTACCACATCGCCATGTGCATCCCACATTTTGTAAGGTTTCCATATAGCTCCCCATTGACATGATTGGTTGACGGTAGGTGGGGGCGGTATGTCCTGTATAAACAACTCACTTTCTTGACAACTTCCTTCACAACAGCTATGCTCCACGAAGCGCAAGAAGTATGAAGGCCCTGACTACTGCAGAGGCCGCATCGCAGTAAATGCTGTACTGCCAATACAGATCCAGATAACCTACCTTGTTAACACTCAAAGCAGAGTACATATCTGAGAAAACAGGGCCTTAATAGAAGTAGGTGTGCGTTCCAGTACCTGGTTGTGGTATGACTGTCTGTTTGAAGAGCTCCTCCCGGAGGTTAGGCAGGAAGCAGTCGATGCGTTCCCAAGTGATCTCCCACAGGTCAGAGTATCCTGTACGAGAGTCAGCGCTGTGGAAGATTCCTGCTGTGTCCATCACCAGCAGCATGTTCTTCAGAGACTCTGGGATGGCCTCCAGCTGGGGGGTTGGGGGGGGGTGATAACAACCAGCCAATTAGCCATGCAATCACACACATAGATGGGAGGAAAAAATGCTTGAAATGAGCTGTACAGGAATAAACATGAACTATTACTTAAAGACCAGTATTTGTTTTCCTTTCTTTTTGTGTGCCCTCTGAGTTTGACCACTCAGATTAGAAGCACCTGCGCTAATAGGAGTTGAAATTGACATGTGCTACTGTGTGACAGCAGGCATGCTTACCAGCAGGTCACTGGAGCCAGCGTGCATGTACTTGTCCATGAAGTCCAGGATGGTGAGCCACAGGGCAGCGAAGGTGGACAGAGACAACAAGGGAGAGAGGTGCTGCAGGAACACCTAGGGGAGAGCAGAGCAATGGAGAGCAACAGTGAGATATGCAGAGATGGCATGGGTAGACAGGCACACAGCATATTATACTATCGCTGTTCAGTCAGATGAGAAGTGCTAGACAGTGGAAGGATTTAGCAAATTATGGCAATTTCTCAACAACAACAAAAAATAACCCCCCAAAGGCAACAGACAGTTGTAGGAGAGTCTAAACCTGTGGTCTGAACACAGTCTGACAAAATATCAGATTTCACACTTTGAAATGGATGCCTGTTGTGTGTTGACTGAACTGACCTTTGACAGCAGGGTGCAAGCCCTCATCCTGGTCTCCTCCATGCCACACACGTCTGCAGGGCTAATATTGTCCAGAAGCTTGGTCAGCAGGGGGAACAGCACCTGGGAGCACACAGTACACAGTTAACACTGACAACGCTCAGATTAGACAGACAGACCACTTACAGTGCATTCAGAATGTATTCAGACCACTTTACTTTTCCACATTTTGTTACGTTACAGCCATATTCTAAAATTGATTAAATTGTTTTCTCCCCCCTCATCAATCTACACACAATACCCCATAATGACAAAGCAAAAACAGGTTGTAGAAATCTTTGCAAATGTATTAAAGATAAAAACTGAAATATGACATTTACTTAAGTATTCAGACCCTTTACTCAGTACTTTGTTGAAGCACCTTTGGCAGCGATTACAGCCTCAAGTCTTCGTGGGTATGATGCTACAAGCTTGGCACACATTTATTTGGGGAGTTTCTCCCATTCTTCTCTGCAGATCCTCTGAAGCTCTGTCAGGTTGGATGGGGAGTGTTGCTGCACAGCTATTTTCAGGTCTCTCCAGAGATGTTTGATTGGGTTCAAGTCCGGGTTCTGGCTAGGCCACTCAAGGACATTCAGAAACTTGTTCCGAAGCCACTCCTGCGTTGTCTTGGCTGTGTGCTTAGGGTTGTTGTCCTGTTGGAATTTGAACCTTCTCCCCAGTCTGAGGTCCTGAGCAGAGTTTCATCAAGGATCTGTACTTTGCTCCGTTCATCTTTCCCTCGATCCTGACTAGTCTCCAAGTACCTGCCGCTGAAAAACATCCCTAAAGCACGATGCTGCCATCACCATGCTTCACCGTAGGGATGGTGCCAGGTTTCCTCCAGACGTGACGCTTGGAATTCGGGCCAAAGAGCTCAATCTTGATTTCATCAGACCAGAGAATCTTTCATTTTTTTATTTATATACATCTGCAAAAATGTCTAACAACCTGTTTTTGCTTTGTCTTTAATTAGGCATTGTGTGTATATTGCTGAGGGGAAAAAAATATTTAATACATTCTAGAATAAGGTTGTAACATCATTTTTGGGGGGTAAAAGTCAAGGAGTTTGAATACTTTCCGAAGGCACTGTATTTCCCATAATACTTATTTGCTATAGAAGCTAGGATTTGGCCCCAAGTGCCTACTCTTCTAATGAATCGTCTATTTTCAGAGGAACCATTCAGCAGCCATTCTTGTGACCCACTATTCCCCATACGCACACCAATTTCCAGTGGTCCTCCTAGAATGTGGAAAATGATGTTCAGCATCCTCCTCTCACCTTGTTAAAACAGGACTCCCACTCCACAGCATCTAGTGTCTGCAGGTCATGGACCAACAGTGCCCTCTGGAGGTAGGTCAGGGCCTGCATTCGCACCAGCCTCCTGGCGTCGCAGCACAGCCAGGCTATCCCTATAGGGTTCACACAATGTATGGATACTTGAGCTAAGACTGGCTATAGTGGAACGAGAACAAGATCACTAAGTTCACTAAGTCCCTTCTCTCAGGGGTCACCAGTGAATTAAGGGGACCTAGGGATTTATTTTTACCTTCATGCTTATATTTAGATGACCCTCCAAATATTAGTTATCAGTTCCAATATTAGCAAAAAATATAAACATGTGAAAACCTTGTCCATGAAAACAGGAAATGTGCATTTGGCTTCACACAATAACACACATTGACACTGAAAACATTCCTCCAATGACTAAGAAACGATGATATATTGTATTTATTAAACACAGTTTAGAGGTGCCTTTATTTAAATAGGTTATAATGATAGCAATGGGGATAAAGTCTCTGACCTTGGAGCAGTGGGCACCAGCAGCTGGTCCACAGTGTCTGGGAGTCGGCCTCAATCTTCTTCCCTACTGGCTCCAGGCGGCGCTGCTCCTCTGCCCAGGAGCTGTAGATGCTGGAGGCCCTCGTATGCAGCGTGTGCATCAGATCTAACAGCTGAAAAAGGGGGAAACACAGAACTCCATGTCAGTGTGGTCATTGCTAATCTAATCACAGCTTGATTCTAAAACATGAACGCATGACTTAATGTCTGTATTGTCTTGCTGGATCCAAGACACATACTACAGTATATTTACATATCTATGGCTGCGTTTATACAGGCAGCCCAATTATGATATTTTTTTCCCACCAATTGGTCTTTGACCAATCAGATCAGCTCTGAAAACGATATAATGTAAAAGATCTGATGTGATTGGTTGAAAATACCAATTAGTGGGAAAAAAAGATCAGAATTGTGCTGCCTGTCTAAATGCAGCTTAAGTAGGTAAGTTAACCAGCTTAAGTAGTTAGTGCATTGGGCCAGTAATCGAAAGGTTGCTGGATCGAATCCCCGAGCTGACACGGTAAAAATCTGTTCTGCCCCTGAGCAAGGCAGTTAACCCACTGTTCCCCAGGCGCCGAAGACATGGATGTCGATTAAGGCAGCCCTCCGCACCTCTCTGATTCAAATACGGAAGACACATTTCAGTTGAATGCATTCAGTTGTACAACTGACTAGGTATGCCCCTTTCATTACTTTATTGTTATCCAGGCAATATATTTGGGTGTGTGGTAAAAGAGTATTGATATGCATGTAATTTTGATAGACTGATGGAGAAGAGGACAAGACAAAAGCATTGGAAGGTAAATCATTTCCATGCAATAGTGTTTTCCATGTCTACATTATTTCAGCCATGTTACACAGACCTAGGGTTGCAAAACTTCACGTAATTTACCAAATACATTTTTGGGGGATAAAACAAATCTAATGGAAACTTTAGCAATTTATTGTTAAATGTATTCATATTTCTTTATATCCGTGTCCATTGGTCCCTTGAGTTTCACCACATGGTTCAGGAGACAACGCCATAATTAATGAGGGATAAAAAAAAAAATGTCATAATAAGAAATTAACACTTGCAACTCTTTCAACTATTGACTTTTTCCCCCACATGTTAAACAGCGACGGTATTCAACATCTTTTACATGCTATGAAGATCCCCTAAAAGCCTTTAACGTTTCCAAAATCCCTAAAGTTAGTGGTAATATTCCATCTCTTTGCAACCTTATACAGACCTAAATATCTAATAATATTAATAATGGACCTTTTCAAGCAATTGAATAGCTTCATCAACGAGTATTGATATTTCACATTTCAGCCCTTTCAAGACAGTGCATTTGTAAAATAGGCAAGGCAAGAGGTTAATATTAGTGTCAGTCGTCTGAGCATGAATACCTGATTCGTGCCAAATGAGTTCTGAAAAGAGATGGCAATTATTGCTGACAGATCACGTAACTTTGACTCACTCATATAGGGCCGGGATGATACCAGTATCGCGATATTCGTTAGTGCCGTGGCAAGGAAACAAAACGCAAAGCGGATTTAATTTATGAAAACAAACATCATTATGTTGTCATCCAGAGTCACATTTACAATATTTGACATACAGCAGGTTTTCAGACCAAAGAGCTTGGTCTGCTTTGTCTTTGAATTTTTGCCAAGGGGAAAATATTGCGATAGTGGTATCGTCACAGAATAGGATTAAACACCGCCACAACATCGCTTAATTGCCATGACAACTATAGTCTGCCACTCAGTCTCAATTGAGTATGCAGAGAGAGAGAAAAGACAGCTGAAATATCCCAAAATTCCCACCTTTCCCCGCAACCCCACCTTCACCCCACAGCTGAGAGCAAACCTGGGGCTTATTCAGGAGGGCACAACGTTACAGAACATTCAGAGAGATAATTATATTGTGTAGAACAGACATGATTGTCTGTCATATAGTTCTGAACATTTCATCCAACTGAACAGAGCTCCTGAGCAGCACAGAGACCAAGGTAGAAGGGAAAGAGGGCTGTGGTACTTACGTCCTGACTAACCTGTAATGACACCGTGTGGTAGCTGGCAGGGACCCCCTCGTCTTCCTCGTCATCACTATGGGAACGGGAAGGCCTCTGGCTGGAGGCCTTGGCGCGGCGGGACGCACCCTCCTTGTCCCGGGGCTTCCTCCTCACACGGGACTTCTGGGAGTCGTACTTGTGGTTCTTCTTCTTCTCATAGGTCCTGTAGCCTGTAGGTCAGTGGAGATGGAGAGACAGTTTTAGCCATTGTTACAGATATATCCGGAATAATTATCTTAATTTATATTTCTATAGATGTCATATTTTGACGGGTATGACTTAGCGATTGGGAAAAAATGCATTCCTTTTATGTTAAACCAGGCAACAAAATGCTATATCAACTTTGAGTAATAGCAGGTTTCAGGGCTGTGCGGTTTCCATTCGCTTCCCATATAGATAAGCGCTGCGCTTAACTGAGGTCCTTGATCGACCAAACTTTACTATTAAGTGTGTAAAGCCGTGTCGACAGCAGGTATCTAAGGGCCTGGAGCGCTGGGAGAAATGAAAAGGCTATCAGTGGTGCCATGCCTGCAGAGTGCACCAGCACACCTTCCACTGTAATTCCGGCTTGACTTTAGTCTTTTCTAGATCAAATCAAATCAATCTAGATCACTAACAGACTGCTGTTGCTGGGGAGAAGGGAAGTCAAGTGATACAGTCCTCAATTAGAAGGTTGGTGTGGAGGAAGCAGGTTAGTCACTCTATAGGCATGCCTTTGGATCCCCTTCCAAAGGGTTTTGAGACTAACCACCAAAAATGGCAAACTGTCAAAGCTTAAATTACTCAAGCATAGTTTGATGACATGTGTTAGCTTGGAAAACAGCATTGATGGAAAGAAAGGCAAATACAATGCTGAATTCATTGTTGGAAGATTTCTAGTTGTTATGAAAAAACTAAAAACACTTTGGAAAAAGACAAATACAAAATGAACCTCAAACAAGTACATATGTCAGTCGACAGAAAGCCATACCTCCGTTTAGGCTGGCCTCCACAAACACCCGGATGGCCTTGACACACAGCTCAAAGTTCTCGGGGGTGACATGTGCAGCGTCTCGTACTATGAAGGAGAGGGACTCCACACACTTGATGAGAGACTTGGTGTCGTGGAAACCCATGTCTTGACCCAGGGACAGGCTGTACTGGTTCACTAGAGGGTTTAGCAGGGTCTTGGACCCAGAAGCCGCTACCTTGCTGATGTCCAGGTCGTCTTTCCCAACCTGCAAATATAAACACACTGTGTGAGATGTGCCGTACGTTGAGGCATTGAGAGTATTGACTGACATTGATATGACAAAATAACACACAAGTTTCACTATTACTCTCAATGCTATGAAGATCTCTGGAATTGATCGTCTGAGCACTTAAAGAAAAGCGTGTGCATGTGACGTGGAAGTGTGTGTGGGTGGGGGCTCATACCACCAGCCATCCGCTGCTAGTCACGTCCACGTCAGTGACAGAGCGGGGCATCCTGGACTTTCCATGCTCTGTGTAGACCTCAGAGTCTGAGGTGTACCCCCGGTCCAGACTCACCTCACTGAGGTGGTGGAACGACAGCTCACTGTCTGACTGGGCACCTGGAACAAAGGTGGAAAAGGGAAATGAAAACCACAGTTTACCAGACATAAAAACGCACCACTTAAAAGTGTGGATGTGTGCCCCGTAATATAACAGCTGAGCTGTTTGTATAAAAGTCAATACAATTGACCATAAACGTGTAGATTTTTTTCTCAGCAGCTAAGGCCAACAATGTAGCCTACCATTCCACGTGATGGTGTGTGTAAGTAAGTTAAAGGCTGACCTGTGTCGATGTCTGGGGTAGTGGAGGTGACCTTGAAGGAGGCGGGGGGTTTGATCCCGGCCCCGATGCACTCGATTAGGGCGAAAAGGGTGAACCAGTCGTCTGTGCAGTGGATGTTGGCAGCGTTTGTCTTAAGCAGCTCATGGAGGCCATAGGCCACCTCCCGGCTAACCCGGGCCAGGACGTGTGGTTTCATCATCAACAGGAGACGCAGGGACAGCAGCACCTAGAGATGGGATGGTAGAGGGGTTAAGGGGACGCGGTTACTTTAAAAGACCAACTGCTTGAACTGGCTGCGACCTCAATCTCACCGATTAGGGAAGTAAAGTATGTTCCTTACAAACAAAGTTCAATTTATATAATGACAGTTTTAGGTCTCACAGTTCTGCTAGGTCTCACTGCACGTTTGAAGGGACAAGAAGATTAGACGAACAAATGTAGGATTTGTGACAAATACGTTGTGGGGAAGCAAAAGGAAGAAGAATACACTATTAGTTTACCGTAACAATGTCCATCTGGGTTAGAGATAAGATTGAGAAAGGGGAGCAAAAGATAGTGCTCCATTTACAGTTTCTCAATTGCTTGAACACTGAAGGAAACTGGGATCCACATGGCCAAAACAATAACCTCTTTTGCACAACAGTTAGTAATTTCTCATCCTTTTCACACTAAATGCAAATGCGGAACACTTCTTTTGCTAAACAGACGCAACTCTGAATCACAAGACACTTTTTGCTAAACCGTAGACAACGCTCTACATAAGACACAAATCAATTGGACCTCTATACCAGGTGGTGTCAGAGGAAGGCCCTAAAAATGGTCAGACTCCAGCAACCCAAGTCATAGACTGTTCTCTCTGCTACTGCACGGCAAATGGTACCGGAGCACTAAATCTGGGACCAAAAGGCTCCTGAACAACTTCTACCCACAAGCCATAAGACTACTAAATAGTCTTGATAACTATTTGGTAAACTATCTGCATTGACCATTTTTGTACTAACATTTTTTGACTATGCACACCCACACACTGGACTCTACCCACACATACAGTACAGAGCCTTCAAAAAGTATTCATACTCCTTGACTTATTCCACATTTGGTTGTGTTACATCCTGAATTCAAAAAGGATTACATTTAAAAAAATCTCTCATCTACACACAATACCCCCATAATGAAAGTGAAAACACGTGTAGACATTTTTGAAAATGTATTTAAAATGAAATACAGAATTATCTCATTTGCATAAGTATTCACACCCCTGAGTCAATACTTTGAAGAAGCACCTTTAGCAGCAATTACAGCGGTGAGTCTTTCTGGGTAAGTCTCTACGCCCTTTCCACACCTGGATTATGCAACATTTGGCCATTACTCTTTACAAAATTCTTCAAGCTCTATCAAAATGAGTTGTTAATCACTGGTAGAAAAACATTCAGGTCTTGCCATAGATTTTCAGGAACATTCACTGTCTTCTTGGTAAGCAACTCCAGTGTACATTTGGCCTTGTGTGTTTAGGTTATTGTCCTGCTGAAAGGTGAATTCGTCTCCAAGTATCAGGGAGACCAGGTTATTGCTTGTGCTTATCTAGTTTATTTTTCTATCGTGAAAAACTCCCCAGTCCTTAACGATTTCAAGCCTACTCATAACATGATGCTGCCACCACTATGCTTGAACATTTGGAGTGGTACTCAGTAATGAGTTGTATTGAATTTGCCCCAAACATAACACTGTATTCAGGACAAAAAGTTAACCTGTTTGGGATAGGGGGCAGCATTTTCACGTTTGGATGAAAAGCGTTCCCAGAGTAAACTGCCTGCTACTCAGTCCCAGTTGCTAATATATGCATATTATTAGTATAGATAGAAAACACTCTGAAGTTTGTAAAACTGTTTGAATGATGTCTGTGAGTATAACAGAACTCATATGGCAGGCGAAAACCTGAGATAAATCCAACCAGGAAGTGAGAAATCTGAGGTTTGTAGTTTTTCAACGCTTGGCCTATTGAAAACAGTGTCTATGGGGTCAAATTGCACTTCCCAAGGCTTCCACTAGATGTCAACAGTCTTTAGAACCTTGTTTGATCCTTCTACTATAAAGGAGGGGCTCATAAGGGCTCTTTGAGTCAGTGGTCTGGCAGAGTGCCACAAGCTCGTGACGCTCATTCACGTGAGAGTTAGCTCGCGTTCCATTGCATTTCTGAAGACAAAGGAATTCTCCGGTTGGAACATTAAGATTTATGTTAAAAACATCCTAAAGATTGATTCTACACATCGTTTGACATGTTTCTACGGACTGTAACGGAACTTTTCGTCTGCACCTAGTGATCGCGCGTCATGAAGTTGAATTACTGGACTGAACGCGCGAACAACAAGGAGGAATTTGAACATAAATAAACAATAACTCGCATAATATAATATTTGTACCACCAACCTGTAAACTACCTTTGCATAATTAGTCCATAACTAGACATGAAAGTGTTTTCCGGTGAGTTATTTGGTTTTCCATAGGTTATAAAGTAGATCACATTACATTTTTATTTTTTTAAATAATACTGAGAAAAGTGTTCAAGCAATCAAGAGAAGGTGTAATGATATAGCAGTTCAAGGTCAATAGGACAGTCACATAATAAACACTATTGAGGTTACAGGCCAGGGCATCAAGAAACCAGGTCCCTCTTGGAAAAAAAGATTAGACCAGTTAAAACCTGGATAATCAAACTGTCCCACTGATCAACACAGACTGTAAGGTAGTTTATTGTGTGCCTTGATGCCCGAGCAAATACAACAATTGGGAAAAACATCGTGCACCAGCAAACAACTATCACAGGAAGCATCCTTTGTGACTTGTTATACAACAAATTGAAGCCTCCTTTTTAATAGCTTTTAAGACTAGGCCAGATAAGACCAATTGCAATGGTTAAAGGACATTGACCTAACAAAGCTGAGTGTGTCCCCATCAGATGTAAGACTCATTGGATCAACAGTCCAATCATCCAATCACTCAGTGCTATCACTGCATCATTTCTGCGTTAATGCAACGATGCACTCCTAGATAGTTTGGTTTCCCCTTTCGCGTGCGTGTACCTGGGAGCTGATGTCCTCTCTGCGCAGCAGGCGGATGGCCAGTCTGATGAGGCCCACCACGGCCCTCTCCACCAGGAAGCAGCTCTCTGTAGCCTGGACACACAGGTGGCACAGGTGATCTCGCACCGTCTGCCATACACACGACACACGGTCCCTAAACACACACACACACACACGACAAGGACTCGATAGCATAACAAAGCCCGATGTTGAAACAGATGATTTGACTGATGTCATTCCTAATGGACGTGGGACAAAACACACTGGCCCTGACTCAAAGCAAACATTCTACCCTTTCTTCCTTCTGGCTGTACCTGTTCTCCATGACTATGCGTAGCAGCATCTCCAGGCAGAACGCAGCATCCTCCTCATCATACGTCTCCTCATCAGGTGTGACTGAGATCAGGGCCTGTCCACAAGAAACATCTCTTAGAAAACAATACTAGAACGTTTTATACTCCCTGCATTTTAGTAATTAATATTCAGACAATGCATAGACAATATTTGCCTGTAAATGTTATGATTACCTTCATCAGCTCCTGTAGAGACTCCAGCTGCAGGAATTTACTCTCTGTGATCAGCTTCTCTGGGTCACATTGCTGGAGGGGGAGTGACAACCCCCCCAAATGTTTTTATTAATAAAACAATTAAATGCACTATATGAAATTATCAACAGAGGCAATTTGGATGAGTGTGATGGGTGTTGTAGTTCTGGTACCTTGATACAGAGCATGGCTGCCTGCTTGGCTTCCTGGTTCTCAGTAGAGGGCCCACGTTGACCAGACTGCTCTGCTCCACTCAGTGTCAGCCAGTTCACAAAGCTCAGCACCGCAGACTCACCCCTGGGAGAAAGGGAGGAAGACATAGAGATGTCAAACACTTTAAAAAAACATGTAATGTTTAATGATAGCCACCCATTTTACAACATGGAACTGGATTTAAATGTCAGAAAAGCTCTAGGTTTTTTTTTAAGTGAAAGAGCTCAGCCTGGTATTTGAGGGAAGCATATGATGTGACATGATTTTAAGGTGACTTTTACCGATTTGACGGTGTCTCTTCTCTTTGAAGGGAAATCGTTCCATTTGGCTCCACAAAATCCTCCACCTGAATGGACATAAGCACAAACGCCACAGACATTCAAGAAGGAAGTCATGTCTAGATTAATATCAGTAGGTGGCAGTATAACATTCATAATGTCTTACAGAAGAGTCCGCAGTCTTCCAAATTCAAACAGAGAACCATTTCATCCAGCAAAATGAATGGAAGGTTTGAATGTTCCAAAGGTACTCATAAACATGATTGAGGCCATTAGTTTTTTCTGACCATGTAACCTGACCAGGAAAAGAAATGCTCACCCTTTCTGGTTACATCACAACAAGGTCAGGTAAATCTCCTGTCCCTGACCATTGTCAGTAATAAAGAAGCAGTTCTGACCTCCACCATGGCCTTGGGCAGCAGCTCGGCTCTGAACAGCTGCAGCATGGAGTCCATGATGTTTTTCCAGCCCTCCCTCAGGATGTCACCGTGCCGGTGGGCCAGGTGGAACATCGTTTTTGCCGCTATCTGTGCCTTCCCGTTACTCCCAAACACTGTGGGCAGGTTCTCCACCGACTGTATTGAAACCATCCAGTGGAAAAAGTTAGAATACTCTAGTGCACTAGTTGAAATGCAAAGGTTCCCACATTTGAAATTAAGCACTTACCTCACTGCTGAGCGTTGTAAACTTGCAGAGGGAGATGATCAAATTATCAAAAACATCACTGAATCCATAATGAGCTGATATCATGGCACATTTCCTAAAAGGAGAGAAACAGATCATCAAGTCTCGCTCTCATTCGTTGCCTTCCCCAAGGAACCCTTCTTCAGCATCTCCTCAGAGCCACATCGCTGGGCCCAGGACCATCTGTGCCTCGTTTCAGGAAACTAGGCGTATGTCGTGCGTCACTACTTCACAGGAGAGCCATTTGAACATACTTTTTAAAAATCAAAATGCGTTTTTTGGCAGAAATGCAGTCTGGAACATGTGAACTTTCATGTGCCTTAATAACAAACTTGTATGCCATCTGTAAATACGAATAAAATTGTTAAAATATGAGCCTAGTTGGTTTAGCCACAGAAAAGTTTTGAAATCAGTGGAAATAGAGTATGATCGCTAACGAGATGGAGAAAATGTTGGCGTCTGATTGTAAGTATGCAGACGGAGTCGAAAAGGGAACACATAAAAGGCTGTTACATCTTCAAACTAAGGCCAACCATTGTGTCCGTGACAGAGGGAGAAGCGTCCATCCATTTATACGGGTAAGAGAGTCTAGCTAGCTACATTTTCAGATATTACACGTTTTTCTAATTTTGTCAGAAAATTGTTTTCCTTTCAAGTTAAAGTGTACTGTTAGCTAACTGGCTAGCTATTTATTTGAGACTAAATTTATTTTATTTACGTATTACATTAAGTTAAAATAAAAGTGTTCATTCAGTATTGTTGTAATTGTCATTATTACAAATATACATATACACACACACACACACTTAAAAATCGTCCGATTAATCGGTATCGGCTTTTCTTGGTCCTCCAATAATCGGTACCGGCGTTGAAAAAACACTTTCGGTCGACCTCTACTCTGGATTAGAGGTCGACCAATTATGATTTTTCAATGACGATACCGATTATTGGAGGACCAAAAAAAAGCCGATAACGATTAATCGGCCGATTTTTAAAATGTTTTTGAATGAATGACAATTACAACAATACTGAATGAACACTTATTTTAACTTAATATAATACGTCAATAAAATCAATTTAGCCTCAAATAAATAATGAAACATGTTCAATTTGGTTTAAATAATGCAAAAACAGAGTGTTGGAGAAGAAAGTAAAAGTGCAATATGTGCCATGTAAGAAAGCTAACGTTTAAGTTCCTTGCTCAGAACATGAGAACATATGAAAGCTGGTGGTTCCTTTTAACATATTGAGTCTTCAATATTCCCAGGAAAGAAGTTTTATGTTGTAGGAATTATAGGACTATTTCTCTCTATACGATTTGTATTTCATATACCTTTGACTATTGGATGTTCTTATAGGCATTTTAGTATTGTCAGTGTAACAGTATAGCTTCCATCCCTCTCCTCGCCGCTACCTGGGCTCGAACCAGGAACACATCGACAACAGCCACCCTCAAAGCAGCGTTACCCATGCAGAGCAAGGGGAACAACTACTCCAAGTCTCAGAGCGAGTGACGTTTGAAACGCTATTAGCGCATACCCCGCTAACTAGCTAGCCATTTCACATTGGTTACACCAGCCTAATCGTGGGAGTTGATAGGCTTGAAGTCATAAACAGCACAATGGAAGAGCTGCTGGCAAAACTCACGAAAGTGCTGTTTGAATAAATGCTTACGAGCCTGCTGGTGCCTACCATCGCTCAGTCAGACTGCTCTATCAAATCATAGACTTAATTATAACATAATAACACACAGAAATACGAGCCTTAGGTCATTAATATGGTCGAATCCGGAAACTATCATTTCAGTGAAATACGGAACCGTTCCGTATTTTTTTAACGGATGGCATCCCTAAGTCAAAATATTGCTGTTACATTGCACAACCTTCAATGTTATGTCATAATTACGTAAAATTCTGGCAAATTAGTTTGCAATGAGCCAGGTGGCCCAAACGGTTTCATATACCCTGACTGTGTGCAATGAACGCAAGAGAAGTGACACAATTTCACCTGGTTAATATTGCCTGCTAACCTTTCTTTTAGTTAAATATGCAGGTTTAAAAATATATACTTCTGTGTATTGATTTTAAGAAAGGCATTGATGTTTATGGTTAGGTACACGTTGGAGCAACGAGTCCTTTTTCGCGAATGCGCACCGCATCGATTATATCCAACGCAGGACACGCTAGATAAACTAGTAATATCATCAACCATGTGTAGTTATAACTAGTGATTATGATTGATTGATTGTTTTTTTTATAAGATAAGTTTAATGCTAGCTTGCAAATTACCTTGGCTTCTTCCTGCATTCGCGTAACAGGCAGGCTGCTCGTGAGGCAGGTGGTTAGAGCGTTGGACTAGTTAACCGTAAGGTTGCAAGATTGAATCCATAAGCTGACAAGGTAAAAATCTGTCGTTCTGCCCCTGAACAAGGCAGTTAACCCACCGTTCCTAGGCCGTAATTGAAAATAAGAATGTGTTAACTGACTTGCCTCGTTAAATAAATTTGTAAAAAAATAAATAATAATAATAATAATAATAGGCAAAATCGGCGTCCAAAAATACAGATTTCCGATTGTTATGAAAACTTGAAATCGTCCCTAATTAATCGGCCATTCTGATTAATCGGTCGACCTCTACTCTGGATAACATAAAAACAGCCTAACCAACTGTGCCAGGGCAAGTAAAATGGTCAGAGTGAGCTGTTCTCTCATTTGTGTCAGGAAGCAGCTAGCAAGATAGCCAACGTTAACCAGGTAGCTTGGGTGCTTGACTGCTGTCAGGTCAGAAAGCTCTGAAGCTCCCAGAGCGAAATGCTCTGAATTTACAAATGGCCAATCTGGCAAGGCTCTGAGTTTATGAATGCCCAGAGCACACTCTGGCACTCCAGATTAAATTTACGAACACACCCGTAGTATAAACCAGCCTTTAGTCTAGAAATCTTTGGTTGTTTAGTACATAGACTCACATGTGAATCCTTAAAGAGATGGGTGGGGCTAAAGCTTAAAAGGGTGTAGACAAAGAGCTCTTCCAGTAGGTAACAAAACATTTAAGGGTCATTTTCTCAAAAGTGAGATTACAAGTTTATCAACTTTCAAAGCATAATTACTTTCCCAACTGTAGTGTATGACAAACCATTTTCTATCTCTGAGTCTCTACTTTTATTCAATGTAAAAAAAAAACTATTTAAAATGTTGATACATAAGACCGAATCGAGCCGGTTGGTCACATCTGAGTATGCCTAGTGTACCTAAAGCCAGCAATGGCCTTCTGGATGATTGTGTCGTCCAGGCTCTTGTCGAAGACGTAGGAGAGGGCTGCGATGGTGGGCCCCCAGGTCATGGTGAACAGGTCGTGGTCGTAGCTGCCGGCAGGCACATGGAGGAAGACCCCCTCGGAGGTGGCCCCCCGGTGGAGCAGCACGTTCCATACATAGTTCTCCTTCACTAGGCCAGACTGCTCGTCTGGCATCACTATCTCTTCATTCCTACACGACAGAGAATACCATGATTGCTAAGGCAACTTAGATAATCTAGGGTGGGTCGTTTGACATGGAAAAAAAACCCAGACATAACTTACTGTCAAAGTGCCAATGCTGAAACAAATAAGTACATCCTCTTGAAATTAAGATTGATTTCCTTCATCTTGTGTGTGTGTACGTCACAAACATTTCTATATAAGATCTACATAAGACTATGGCTTACTTGATTGCATTGTAGATGTCCTCCAGCATATCCTGATCAAAGTCTGTATTTCCATTCACACCCTTCAGATTCTTCTTGAATTGCTACATGAAAGGGGGGGGGGGGAAGAAAGACAGTTAACACTGATAATATGGGAATCAGGGCACCCTCATCACACCAATCATTGTGGAGCTCTGCCAGCTAGCCTGGCTCTGGTATCCAATGCTTTGGCATGCAATGCTCTTGCTAATTGAGCATCCAACAATTAAGGGGGTAGGGGTCCAAGCTTTACCAACGTATGTGTCACTTAATACGGTTAGGTGTGGTGTTAGTCAAACAGGATCGAGGCCAAGAGCCACAGCAAATAAACACATCCACCGTGTGTTGACTGATCGAATCAAGGCTCCTGGTTGGCTGCGTGCTTTGGCTAATGGCAGGTAAACCAGAGGGGAAACTCGAGATGCTTTGCAGCGGGATGGACAGACAGAGAAATAAACAAAGTGAGGGCTCAGGGTCGGCATGGAGCAAACGACGGTAACAATAGCCTCCACAGACACAAAGCAGCTGGCCGTGATGCCTGCCAAGTAATCATGGGACTGACAGCCAAAGACAGCAGCGCTGTTTCCACACTGACGTATTTGTTGAAGAGCTACATTGTTGCACTATGCACTAGCTGAATATAATTCAGAGCAATAGCATCTTAGCAGCCTCACAGAGTATCGTATCATGGCATTTGACAATTGCCAATGACAATTGGAGGTCACATCGTAAGAACTTTCATCCGTAATAACAGTGTTGTTATATACTGTGCTGAGAGTCAGTAAAATGAACAGTGGGAATTTCATTGCCCTCTAAAATGTCTTATCTAAGGTCACAATTCCAAATGGCAACTGAGGATCGGGTATGTCTTGTGTGGGAGAATGGCCCACCATAGTCCTCTTCAGAACCCTGCCCATGGGACTTGTGTTTAGTCTTCAGGTGCTGTCACTCACACAGAGAGAGGGAGCCAGGACACCTCCACCCGTCCTCCCCCCCTATCCTCACCCACCCCCCTCACTTCTCCCACCCCTCCAGTCACGTCCTCTCTCCCTCCTCACTTCTTCCACCCCTGACTAAGTAGGATGACCCAATCCCATAGACTACCACTGGGCACAGCTGTTACTGGAGGTCGGCTTTCTTCAGACCATCAGAGGGTCTGGAAGAACCAGCACAACATACTAAATGTAGGGTGTCTAAAAGGGGCCTCTTGTAAAAACCCATCGCTGCATGGCACAAAGCACTCATAAGAGGTGATTCATATCATATCTAACATATGTGGGTTATAGGTGCATTTCTGAACATTTCAACTTAAGACAAAATAAGATCGGATAAGATTTTGTTTTGTAGTAGTAGAAAACTTAAATTGGTAGGAATAGTAACTTAGTCCATTTATATCAATAAAATATATTTTAAATATAAAAATAGTGAGCGAGTTTTCATGGGAAATAAATAGTGTGTGTGTGTTTACCTCAATGGTCATGGGGATGTTCTGCTTGCGCACATTGTTGTTGTGCTGGTCCGTGTTGAGCATGATGACAGCATAGGCCAGGGCGAAGCCTGCGTCGTTGGTCATGAAGGGAGAGCCGTTCACTTTCTACACACACAGGGAAAGACACACTAATATAACCCTCTGTCCATAGAAATACTTTCCAGGTCACGAGGGCAACCCTCTCTGGTTATTTAAGGAGCAGCCAGTGGCCCTGCTGGTTGTGTCCCCCTGCCCTCGACAGACAAGCCGGCTCTGTTTATTATGTATGTCTAGTCACTTTACCCCTACCTACAAGTACATATTACGTCAATAACCTCAACTATCCTGTAACCCCGCACACAGACTCTGTACCCCATGTGTATAGCCTCATTGTTATTTTTGTGCTACTTTTTTTAAATACATTTTTTTTACTTAAGTTTATTTAGTAAATATTTTCTTAACTCATTTTGTTAAAACTGCATTGTTGGTTAAGGGCTTGTAAGTAAGCATTTTACGGTAAGGTTGTACCTGTTGTATTCGGCGCATGTGTAGAAATCAAATCAAATTTTATTTGTCACATCAACAGCTGAGTTCCAGATACACATATCAATATAACAACCTTTGGGCATATCAAAACATCTAAACTCAGCAAAAAAAGAAACGTCCCTTTTTTAGGACCCTGTCTTTCAAAGATAAATCGTAAAAGTCCAAATAACTTCACAGATCTTCATTGTGAAGGGTTTAAACACTGTTTCCCATGCTTGTTCAATGAACCATAAACAATTAATGAACATGCACCTGTGGAATGGTCGTTAAGACACTAACAGCTTACAGAAGGTAGGCAATTAAGGTCACAGTTATGAAAACTTAGGACACTAAAGAGGCCTTTCTACTGACTCTGAAAAACACCAAAAGAAAGATGCCCAGGGTCCCTGCTCATCTGCGTGAACATGTCTTAGGCATGCTGCAAGGAGGCATGAGGACTGCAGATGTGGCCAGGGAAATAAATTGCAATGTCCGTACCGTGAGACGCCTAAGACGGCACTACAGGGAGACAGGACGGACAGCTGATCGTCCTCGCAGTGGCAGACCACGTGTAACAACACCTGCAAAGGATCAATACATCCAATCATCACACCTGCGGGACAGGTACAAGGATGGCAACAACTGCCCGAGTTACACCAGGAACGCACAATCCCTCCATCAGTGCTCAGACTGTACACAATAGGCTGAGAGAAGCTGGACTGAGGGCTTGTAGGCCTGTTGTAAGGCAGGTCCTCACCAGACATCACCGGCAACAACGTCGCCTATGGGCAAAAACCCACAGTCGCAGGGAAGACATCCTCCTCCCTCATGTGGTACTCTACCTGCAGGCTCATCCTGATATGACCCTCCAGCATGATAATGCCACCATCCATACTGCTCGTTCTGTGTGTGATTTCCTTGGTGGAAGAGTGGGATAACATCTCACAGCAAGAACTGGCAAATCCATGAGATGCACTGCAGTACTTAATGCAGCTGGTGGCCACACCAGATACTGACTGTTACTTTTGATTTGGACGCCCCCTTTGTTCAGGCACACATTATTCCATTTCGGTTAGTCACCCGTCTGTGGAACTTGTTCAGTTTATGACTCAGTTGTTGAATCTTATGTTCATACAAATATTCACACATGTTAAGGTGCGAGGACTTTTCTTTTTTTGCTGAATTTATATTTGTCCTGCTGAAAGTGAATTCACAACTGCTCAATAGTGTAAAGAGACGTGTGTGTGCAGTAAGAATATCTGTGAACTCATTCAAGGCGATTGTGTATGGACAGGGAGACTACGAAAAGACATTACAATAAAATATTTTCCAGGTCACCAGGACGACCCTCTCCGGTTATTTAAGGAGCAGCCAGTGGCACTGCTGGTTTTGTCCCCCTGCCCTTGATAGACAGGCCGGCTCTGTTATGTCAGCCTTGCAGTTGCAACTTTATCCTGTTCCCCCAATTACCTGAGTGACTAATGTCCCTGTCCTTGATTCAGATCAGGGTCACAGTTCCACTGGACGTAATTACATGATGATAGGGACAGTTGGTGGCAACGATTGCCTTGCTGTAATGGAATAAGTGTGTCCCTCCCTGTGCCCCTGTGCATGTGTGTGAGGAAAAAGAGAGAGTCTTCCAAGGGGGGTAAGGCAGCTGACTTACATGCCAGGTGTCTGTGAAGGTTTCCAAAAGTCTATGGATGACCGGAGCCTCTCCTGGCAGTCTGAAGGCCTCCAGATACAGACGCAGCGCCTCGTCAATACGCAGCCCTCGGAAGGTGAACGTGCTGCACGTGAGAATGAGTATAATTCACTAATATGGATATTCTGAAGTACATTCTTCAGTTTCCTGTCAGGTCTTTTTACTCAGCTATACATATCCATTTGTGTACTGCATTTTATAATTGTTAGCGATTAAAGACCATTTCTAGGGTTCAACTAAATAAAACGTCACTGCTTCACTATTCATTGCTGCACTAGTAACCCGAGCCAAGCTTCAGTACAATTCAATGAAAGAGCAGATCCAACTGGTTGTACATCATGCTGCCCGGTAATAAGAAGAAGACTGGGGCTCCTACTTGACAAAGCTGTCCAGTAGCTCCATGTATTTGCGGTCACTGATGAACTCTCCGATCTGCTTCTTGTCAAGGCGGGGGTTCTCCCGGAGCCATTGGGCCACCTCGTTGTTGTCCATGGGGCTGCTGAGGAGACCCTTCTCCTGCAGGAACTGGATCCCCTTCTTAGGCTTCTGGTTGAACTGCTCTGTGCCGCTGTTCAGCAGCTGGAATCGTACAATATAAATATGATCACTTTATCTTAGTGACACAAAGCGGGTCGAATCACAACTTGAGATCCACAAGCAGACTCAAACGCCATTGTTGTCAATGCATGGTTTATGTCAAAGTCTGAGTTACAGGACGTGTGGAAACATCATTAACGGCCACGCATAAGTCATTTAAAACAGATGCACAACAAAATCATAAAACATACCTTCTTTTTATTTCTGATGTCCAACAGCTCTTGAGAATCAGGTAAACAAGACGAGAAGCGATGTGGCTTTTTTGGTTCTTTCTTTTCAGCTAAAATAAAAATACAATTTTCACTCTTAAATCAATTTCATTCATGTCTATGAAACTGAATGCTAACCCAGTGCTTGAGGAGACCTGGCCACTGGTTAGTAAAATCAAACTTACCTGGTTCTGTCTCCTCCTGGTCTTGTCTGCCCAGTCTCATCTTCTCTGCCATCAGGTGCCCGCTGGTAGGTGGTAGGGGCACACTGTCAGCCTCTGGAACATTCTGACCGTTGGCACTGTTCACCTGCCTGCTCGCTTCTACAACCACATCAGAAAAACATGAATGAATAACCCTCAATACACATCTGATACAACCATTGTCAATGTAAATGACGGACAAAGACCATTATAGTATAAGACCATCAAAGCAGAAAGTATACCAAGTGTATGAGAGCAATCGGCGTACCCGTGGTTGTGTCTGTACGGTCGTTGGTTGAGCACTCCCCTTCTGCCAACACCATTTCTGCTGAGTGGTCCTGCTGAGTGGTGCTGTTGAGCACCTTGGCCTGGCAGTGGGCCTCAGTACTGTCAATCACAGTGAGTAGGGCCTCTAGTGAGAGGAGGTGGGTTGTGTAGAGCTGTCCGGACACAGGGAAGGCATTCTGCAAGACAACATGACACAAACACACCATAGATCAACAAAAGAGAACAATGTTCCCCTGAAAATGAAAAGCATGGAGCGTGACAGTGTGCATCAAAAGGAAACAAATGAAGTATTACGCCTTGACTGAACGGGACAGTGGACACTCTCCTAATGCAGATTTTAGAAAGTAAACAAAACCCTAAGCTCTCCGGAGTGATCATCAAGTGAGTGTGAGTGGCCAGAGAACAGGCATCATCAGTTCCCACCTTGGAGAGCAGCTTGGTGAGGTCTTCAAACAGGTTTGAGCAGTAGAAGTCACAGTCATGATTGATGTAGAGCTCGGTGACGAAGCTGGGGATCCTCGAAAGCTGCACCAGGGCCTCCAGGGCCATCTCCTTCATCTCATAGGGCATCTTCATGTTCTCTGACGTGATGATGTCCATCAGCTTCTTCAGATACATCTGCAGAATGTGAGAAGGTGGTTAAGTTGGTCACTCTGTTCAGCTGCTGGTTTTTAAAATGACTCAGCTTGTGTGTGGTTGTGTCAAACTAGTCATTAGTGTGTGAACACTTGTGACAATATCAAATGCAAAGAAGATGAACACTCCCAAGTACCTCGAGCTGGAACTTCAAATGTCCTCGCATGCTCTCAAAGAGCAAGAAGCACGCTCGGATGGAGGCGGCATACAGGTTCATACGGTCCACACTTAGCAACTGAAATAGAAATAAACAACACGGTCGTTACCTTGTATTGTGTTGAACAGACGCAATAGAAGGCTCCCCTCCTGAACAAACCTGTGGTGTACAGTACCTGGAAGAGGTGTCTGCAGAGCTCGTCTTTGACCAGGCCCAGCAGTGACTGGTAGGGGGCGATGTGAGCCGCCTCCAGAGCCACGGTCAGCAACTGCAGGCCCATGTGCATCATGGCGTCCGTGTTGTGGCGGTCATGGGGGTTCGTCAGTGAGATGAGGAAGCGGAAGAGCTCCCGCAGACAGGGCAGGGAGTAGGGGATGAGAGCCGCGCCTGGGAGGTTAGGAAAATACAACATGACAGTTAGGAGAGGATTTAAAGCCATCATTTGGGTGAGACGCCAGGTTGGGGTGAGACACGGGATATAAAAGGAGACACGCAGAGACAAGTTGTGAGACATGGGTTGAGACGTGATGAGACATGAGGAGAGACATAAGGAGACACACAAGGTGAAATGCGAAGTGGAACAGGGTGAAATCCAAACAATGCTGGCGGTGGTGGGATGGCTCACCATCCTCACCGTCTCTCTGTGTTTGCTGTGGTGTGAAGCGGACTCCTCGGGGGTTGACATAGTCCATGTCATGTAATGAGGATGAGTCCGAATGCTCCGTCACAGATTCTCCGTCCTCCAGGACCTCAGGGATGGACTCCACCGAGGCTGACTGGGCATGCTCCACCTGCCTACACTCAGACTGGCATGGGAAACAGAAACATCAGAGTATGAACATTAATGAGCACGAACGAAGACTAGGAATATGCAAAAAGTGACATAACATAGCTGATTCCAGTGTCCCCCCCCCCCACCTGAGTGTACAGGTGTCCAGGCTCTGTGGAAGGGGTGGTGGCGGCAGAGCTGCTCTGGTCCAGGTCTGTCAGGTCCTCTCTGGAGGTGGCCTTGGAGCAGGTGTCCAGGCCACTGTCTGTGGGGATGGACATGGAGGAGGCCACGCTGTCTGAGACAGACAAACTATCCTGCTCAATGAATGGGACACCACCTGGTAGAAACACACAGACCTGTGTTAGCTACATAAGCATTTTTTGTTGAAGATTGTCTAGACTTATCCATGCCATTCATCTCTCTGCTTTAAAATGCATGACAGTATAAATGTTAATATATCTATGAGGTTTAAGTTTAATAGAAACATACAATGAAGCCCCCTTTGACCAAATATGATTTTCTAAGCTGTTCTGTACCGAAGAGGCATTTGTTATTGATGTGTGGCGGGCGGGGCATGCATTGATAATGTTTGATCAATTGTCTGTCTTCCGGTTATTACAACGCGGTCGACTTAGGGGTTCGAGTATCGGCCGACTGTCTGTGCCCTTCCTTAGTTACCTTCTATGTCTATCCCACCGATCTTGTTTCTAACACGGTCTGAAAAAACAATAAAATGTGTGAAAAGAAAATGTTCATAAACTCAACAACAACAAAAAAAGTCCCTTTTTCAGGGCCCTGCCTTTCACAGATAATTCGTAAGAATCTAAATAACTTCACAGATCTTCATTGTAAAGGGTTTAAACACTTTTTCCCCATGCTTGTTAAATTAACCATAAACAATTAATGAACATGCACCTGTGGAACGGTCGTTAAGACACTAACAGCTTACAGAAGGTAGGCAATTAAGGTCACAATTATGAAAACTTAGGACACTAAAGAGGCCTTTCTACTGACTCTGAAAAACACCAAAAGAAAGATGCCCAGGGTCCCTGCTCATCTGCGTGAACATGTCTTAGGCATGCTGCAAGGAGGCATGAAGACTGCAGATGTGGACAGGGAAATAAATCGCAATGTCCGTACTGTGAGACGCCTAAGATAGCGCTACAGGGAGACAGGACGGACAGCTGATCGTCCTCGCAGTGGCAGACCACGTGTAACAACACCTGCAAAGGATCAATACCTCCGTACATCACACCTGCGGGACAGGTACAGGATGGCTACAACAACTGCCCGAGTTACACCAGGAAAGCACAATCCCTCCATCAGTGCTCAGACTGTCCGCAAGAGGCTGAGAGAGACTGGACTGAGGGCTTGTAGGCCTGTTGTAAGGCAGGTCCTCACCAGATATCATCGGCGCCTATGGGCACAAACCCACCGTCGCTGGACCAGACAGGACTGGCAAAAAGTGCTTTTCACTGACGAGTCGCGGTTTTGTCTCACCTGGGGTGATGGTCGGATTCGCGTTTATCGTCGAAGGAATGAGCGTTACACCGAGGCCTGTACTCTGGAGTGGGATCGATTTGGAGGTGGAGGGTCCGTCATGGTCTGGGGCGGTGTGTCACAGCATCAACGGCCTGAACTTGTTGTCATCGCAGGCAATCTCAACGCTGTGCGTTACAGGGAAGACATCCTCCTCCCACATGTGGAACCCTTCCTGCAGGCTCATCCTGACATGACCCTTCAGAATGACAATGCAACCAGCAAAACTGCTCGTTCTGTGCGTGATTTCCTGCAAAACAGGAATGTCACTGTTCTGCCATGGCCAGCGAAGAGCCCAGATCTCAATCCCATTGAGCAAGTCTGGGACCTGTTGGATCGGAGGGTGAGGGCTAGGGCCATTCCCCCCAGAAATGTCCAGGAACTTGCAGGTGCCTTGGTGGAAGAGTGGGGTAACATCTCACAGCAAGAACTGGCAAATCTGGTGCAGTCGATGAGGAGATGCACTGCAGTACATAATGCAGCTGGTGGCCACACCAGATACTGACTGTTACTTTTGATTTTGACCCACCCTTTGTTCAGCAACACATTATTCCATATCTGTTAGTCACATGTCTGTGGAACTTGTTCAGTTTATGTCTCAGTTGTTGAATCTTGTTATGTTCATAAAAACATTTACACATGTTAAGATTGCTGAAAATAAACGCAGTTGACAGTGAGAGGACGTTTCTTTTTTTTGCTGAGTTTACAAGATTGAGTCTCACCAGAGAGGTTGTTGTTGCTGAGGGTGGTGGTAGGGGCCTGCTCCAATCCGCCCGAGGCACTTCGCACCATGTGGCGGGGGGGGTGGGGCGAACGCTTCTGCTTCTTCCACTTTGACGACTCACTCATCCCACCAGCACGCATCTTCAGCTAAAACCGGTAGAACACACACAGTCAGTACACAAATACACAAAACCACTGGCTGTGCTCTTGGCTAGAGGGTGTTGTAATATCATCATATATTGTACAGATGATGGTATCAGGTTAATCTTTTAAAGGTAATAGGATCCTTTTCCATACAGTATTTGGACAGTGCCCCAGTATAACACAGTCTTAAAACAGAAAGTCATACACAGACATCTGAAAAAACACACTGTTTACTAACAGATGAGATTGCATAGCAGTCACCCCAATGGCAAGATACAATATCTGTACGAAGGTGGAATAAGAAAATTCAACAAAAAGTCCCACAGGATTAAACACAAGAAACAAATTCAAGCAGCCACAATGAAAAAGGTCATGGCATGGTTTTGTTAGTGTACTCCAACACTTTATAATGAATCTAACTACATCAATACATATGCAAATTGTATTTTTTTTTTTTTTTTTTTTAAATCCCCTTAGCATTGTGTATGAATCTTTAGAAGTGGGTGGTTAGTGGGTTCAGAATAAGAGGACAGGAGGGGCAGGGAAGATGAGGAGGAGGGATGGTCATTCTCCCACTGAGTCACCAGTCATCTCCTTACCTGCACTCGTTTGTTTTTCCACAACATATTGTAAGCCTCAGGAGAGAAGGGGGCAGGTGCCCGTGATTAGTGATGGACGACATGTCAGCAGCAGCACACAGACAAGGAACTCACTCAGTGATGCATGGGGGGTTCAAACAGAGTACCATGCAAACCACACCGGGATTGGCTTGTTTGGGGAAGAGGGTAGCGGGTTACGGGGGGTCGACACAGGCAGGCTCCATACGGAGACATTCACAAATGAGCAGGCCAAACCAGACAGCACAGTGAAGGGCAGGCAATCAGACAGAACGGCAAACTTCACATTGTAACTGCTCAAGCTGACATTTTTTTGACATCCCAATCTCTATCTTGTCTTATTGCTGCAACTCCCCAACAGGCACGGAGGCGAAGGTCGAGTCATGCGTCCTTGGAAAAACACGACTCGCCAAACCGCACTTCTTAACACCGGCCGCTTAACCGGAAGCAGGCTGCACCAATGTGTCGGAGGAAACACTGTTCAACTGACGACCGGAGTCAGCCTGCAGGTGCCCAGCCCACCACAAGGAGTCGCTAGAGCGCAATGAGCCAAGTAAAGCTTTCCGGCCAAGCCCTCCCCTAACCCGGACGATGCTGAACCAATTCTGCGCTGCCCTATTGGACTCCCGATCACGGCCGGTTGTGATACAGCCCGGGATTGAACCCGGCTCTGTAGTGACGCCTCTAGCGCTGTGATGCAGTGCCTTAGACCGCTGCACCACTTCGGGAGGCCCCAAGCTGACATTTCTGTTGCCCATCAACATTTGTATTTGTACACATGGAGTCTAGGTTTGATGGGGTATGACTGTGAAATAAAAGTGTCACTTGTGTTCTTCTCTACGGTTTGTGGTATGAAGCTAAATCAGAAATGCCAGGGAAATGTCCAATCCAAGCCACACAATGCATACAGTGCATTCGGAAAGTATTCAGACCCCATTACTTTTCCCCCACATTGTTACATAACAGCCTGATTCTAAAATTGATTCAATTGTTTTCTTCCCCCCATCAATCTACACACAATTACAGCCTTGAGTCTCCGCGGGTATGACGCTACAAGCTTGGCACATCTGTATTTGGGGAGTTTCTCCCATTCTTCTCTGCAGATCCTCTCAAGCTCTGTCAGGTTGGATGGGGAGCATCGCTGCACAGCCATTTTCAGGTCTCTACAGAGATGTTCAAATCGGGTTCAAGTCCGGGCTCTGGCTGGACCACTATAGGATTTTCAAAGACATCCCGAAGACAGTCCTGCGTTGCCTTGGCTATGTGCTTCGGGCCATTGTCCATTTGGAAGGTAAAACCTTCGCCCCAGTCTGAGGTGCTGAGCTCTCTGGAGCAGGTTTTCATCAATGATCTCTCTGTACTTTGCTCCCTTCATCCTGACTAGTCTCCCAGTCCCTGCCGCATGAAAAACATCCCTATAGCATGATGCTGCCACCCCCATGCTTCAACTCAAGGATGGTGCCATGTTTCCTCCAGACGTGACGCCTGGCATTCAGGCCAAATAGTTTGATCTTGGTTTCATCAGACCTGAGAATTTTGTTTCTCATGGTCAGAGTCCTTTAGGTGCCTTTGGCAAACTCCAAGCGGGCTGTCATGTGCCTATTACTGAGTGGCTTCTGTCTGACCACCACCATAAAGGCCTGATTGTTGGAGTGCTGCGGAGACGGTTGTCCTTCTGGACACCATCTCCTGTCTCGGAGCCCTACGGACACATCCTTCGACATCATGGCTTGGTTTTTGCTCTGACATGCACTGTCAACTGTGGGATCTTATATAGACAGGTGTGTGCCTTTCCAAATTATGTCCAATCAATTGAATTTACCAAAGCAGTTTCCGTTTGCAGCGAACTCCAATCAAGTTGTAGAAACATCTCAGGGATGATCAATGGAAACAGGATGCACCTGAGCTCAATTTGGAGTTTCATAGCAAAGGGTTTGAATACTTATAAGGTATCGGTTTCTTATTTTTAATAAATTTGCAAACATTTCTAAAAACCTGTTTTCGCTTTGTCATTATGGGATATTGTGTGTAGATTGATGAGGAAAAGAAAAATGCATTTAACAGATTTTACAATAAGGCTGCAACGTAACAAAATGTGGATAGAGAGAAGGGGTCTGAATTCTTTCCAAATGCACTGTATATAGAAATGGGTATGAATACATGAACAGTCTGAAATAACGTAATTTGTCGTACAGCCTGAAACCATTAACCTGTATTTATTTTCATTTAAATTAAATCGAATTGAGTTTAGTGGGATAAAAATAAATAATCTAACCACAAAATAATGAAATGTCTTCTTAAGTTGTTAATAATTTGTGAAATCTATGTTGTAGAAATATGAAATTCCTTTAAACCCAGGTTACAAGAAAATGCTAAAATATCCCTAAAATGCACTCTCATGCATTCACTCCAGATAGCCATGCTACTCTGGCCTTTTTCAATGCAATCGTCGAGTGCCAATCGAAAGGTGTTTTTAACAAGTACCCTCTCTAAGCCCCTCTGATTGGTGTTTTTAGGCTGCTCTGTACAAATAAGATCCTGTGTGTTCAGGATACAGGATGGGATCTGTGGGAGGGAACACAGGCAAATATGCATTTTGTAAAGAGGAACTCAAATAAAATAAAAAATAAAAATGCAGCATTTAATGAGATGGTGGTGATATTGGGAAAAGCACGCCAACACAATGGTTGGAAGCAGAGGGAGGGAAAGGCATATTGGGTATGCAGTTGCAATTCTACATGTCAAGACAAGATATTATTATGATTGTTTTGACTGTTTCTTTTTGGCCGTGGGGGAGCAAAGTCCTAGCAAAAAGAGGTGTTGTTGCAGTGGACATCCCTGTAGAGTACAATGATTATTCACAGCACCATGGGGATGACAGGAACCAGGAGGAGAAAAGGGGAGGGGGTGATGCAAGAAAATCAGTCATAGCCAGACAGTACTGGCACATTCAATATTAAGCCTAATTTGATATTACCTTCTTCATGTTGGCGCCCACAAAACTTTTGGCCTCCTCTTTAAACTGGGGTAGTCTATAAAAAAAAAAAGAGGGGGGAATGTCAATTATCAGACTTATACATTCATTAATGTAGCTATGTGATACATTGCCCTGTCCTCTCCTCCCTCTACGTTGAGTTCCTGTGCCTTCTCAAACTCAACCGTCAATTCAAAGTCATTCATTCATCAGCCACCGTGAGTCGACAGGAAACCTGCTATCCACACCAACAAAGCAGTTTCCGTTTGCAGCGGATATTTGAAGTTGAGTCACTTTTATATGTAGAGCTAGAGCAATCAATCAAATGAAATGCAGTTATAAAACCCTTTTTACATCAGCAGTCGTCACAAAGTGCTTATAAAGAAACTGATCCTAAAACCCCAGAGAGTAAGCAATGCAGAAGCACAGAGGCCAGGAAAAACTCACTAGAAAGACTTGAACCCAGGAAGAAACCAGGCTCTAAGGGGTGGCCAGTCCTCTTCTGGCTGTGCCCAGTGGCGATTATAAGAGTACATGGCCATTAAGAGCACAGAAGGCGTGAAGCCCTTGCAAACTGTATGATACCAAAGGGCAGTACTTGAATATCGCAGTTTAGACTAACATGGAGACTCAATGTCATTAACGCCACACTGAAAATAAAATCTGTATTGTGTAACCACATGCATGTCAATATCCAAGCAGGGACAAAGAACGGAACATTGTTTGTCATCTTAGATGCAATTCAATTAAATCCCCCAAAGGCTTGCAGACAGTAAAATCAAAACAGCTGGTGTAGAAGTTGACAACTGCTAAACAAAGCTTGTTAAACTAACCAAAGCTCCATGAAAATAACCATAAACACAGAGAGACCAATGCTTATAAAGGCACAAGGCTGACAGAAGCAATCTGTCTGAAGGCCCTGCATTTCCATCCCGAACCCAGATGAGCTTCTCAGTGGCTTGACGAGATGAGCTGTCCAGCGTAATGTTTCTACTCCGCACACACTGTCCGAGGGCCCTGTGGTTTGTGGACTCTTGGGCTTTGCGGCGAATGAGATGTCACTGGCTACCACACACACACGGAGACGGGCCCCCCCCCCGACGTTAACTCTGCGTTAATAGAGTGTTGTCTTGCAAGCTCGATTATTGGATGATCTGTGAGTACAACAGATTAACATTCATAATACTTTCAGTTGGCAATCTAAGCCTCCTCCTGAGCACTCAATGAGATCCACTGCTCATTATGTCCAGGCTGCCCAAGGCTCTTACGTCTTTATTATGGATGAGCTGCGGACGGGTGGGGGCTGGGTGAGTGAGTGAGTCTACGTAATAGCCATCCTTAACGTACTCGCACGTTGTTGTGGGAAGGAGAGTTGTAATAACAGGCCTTCATTTTTTCACCATGGACGCACCGTTTATTTGACCTTTATTTAACGAGGCAAGTCAGTTAAGAACAAATGATCATTTTCAATGACGGCCTAGGAACAGTGGGTTAACTGTCTTGTTCAGGGGCAGAACGACTGATTCTTTACCTTGTCAGCTCGGGGACTCGATAATGCAAACTGTTGGTTACTAGTCCTAACGACTAGGCTACCTGCCGCTACGATGGCTGTCATTCATTTCTATTTGCATATCCGACAACTAGTAAACAGTGTTGTAAGAGATATGATAACAAGCTGCTGCAGTGCATGACACACAACTCCCAACGACGACACAAATACACAAAGAATGTCCTGATGGTGACTTAGCGATATCAACGGGCTCTACTGTGAAAGACACCACGTTTCTTAACAAATCCTGCATCAAAAAAGCCTCATCTGAGATCCATGCGCCTCCAAGAGAGAATTACACCGTGACTTTGTTTTGAGCTCTGTTTATTCTTGAGGTGGCGAGGGGGGGGCGTAATACATTTAGAGAATGAGACGACTCTATTCCGGCTGGTTTTATGATCATTTCTGGCAGGATTACTGGCCATGCTAATTCTGTGTGTGTTTATGGGGGAGACGCTCTTCCTCATCTATATGCAGATCATACAGTCTGGCGCACTGCAGGCTCATCCACTCGTCTGTGAGACGATGTGACTGGAAGTCTAATGTACGGGCCTCTGGGACAGGGGGTGGGGGGAGCGATGTGGCATGCTTCCCCACTATGCTGAAGTCGGTAGAGAATCATGTTATTGCATTAGTGGACCGGCGCCCTGTTGACCTCTGAATGCAGAGGGAAATTAAGACGCTAAGTGTCGCCGAATACGTTAATGTACAATGCCTTCAGAAAGTATTCACACATTTTGTTGTGTTACAAAGTGGGATTAAAATGGTTTTAATTGTCATTTTCTGTTAACGATCTACACAAAATACTCTGCAAGGTCAAAGTGGAAGAAAAATGACATTTGTAAAAAAAAATATAAAAAAAATAAAACACTAATATATCTTGATTAGATAAGTATTCAACCCCTTGAGTCTATACATGTCAGAATCACCTTTGGCAGTGATTACTGCTGTGAGTCTTTCTGGGTAAGTCTCTAAGAGCTTTCCACAACTGGATTGTGCAACATTTGCCCATTATTCTTTTCAAAAATCTTCAAGTAAAATTGGTTGTTGATCTTCACTAAACAACCATTTTCAGGTCTTGCCAAAGATTTTCAAACAGATTTAAGTCAAAACTGTAACTAGGCCACTCAGGAACATTTGGCCTTGCATTTTAGGTTATTGTCCTGCTAAAAGGTGTATTCACCTTCCAGTGTCTGGTGGAAAGCAGACAACCTGGTTGTCCTCTAGGATTTTGCCTATGCTTAGCTCCATTCCATTTTATTATTCTGGAAAAACTCACCAGTCAACGATTACAAAAATCCCATAACATAATGCAGCCATAGTTTAAAATATGGAGAGTGGTACTCAGTAATATGTTGTATTGGATTTGCACCAAACATAACACATTGTATTCCAGGATAAAAAGTGCATTTCTTTGTCACATTTTTTGCAGAATTACTTTAGTGCCTTGTTACAAAAACAGGACACATGTTTTGGAATATTTTTATTCTGTACAGGCTTCCTTTTCACTCTGTCAATTAGGTTAGTATTGTGGAGTAACTACAATGCTGTTGATCCAACCAGTTTTCTCCTATCACAGCCATTAAACACTAACTGTTTTAAAGTCACCATTGGCCTCATGGTGAAATCCCTGAGCGGTTTCCTTCCTCTCCGGCAACTGCGTTAGGAAGGACGCCTGTATCTTTGTAGTGACTGGGAGTATTGACACACCATCCAAAATGTAATAACTTCACCACGCTCAAAGGGATATTCAATGTCTGCTTTTTTTCTTAATCTACAAATGCGAGGCATTGGTCTTCCTGGTTGAATCCGTGTTTGAAATTCACTGTTCAACTGAGGGACCTTACAGAAAATTGTTTGCGTTGGTTACAGAGACAAGGTAGTTATTTAAAAATATATATGTTTAACACTATTATAGCACACAGTGAGTGTCCATGTAACTTATTATGTGACTTGTTAAGTTAACTCCTGAACTTACACTATACAGTGCATTCGGAAAGTATTCCTAATTAAATCTACACACAATACCACATGAGAATTCAAAATACGTTTTAAAAATCTTTTTAAAATTAAATAAGTATTCAGACCCTTTACTTAGTTAAAGCACCTTCGGCAGCGATAACAGCCTTGAGGTATGACCTTGAGGTATGAACCTTCGCCTCAGTCTGAGGTCTTGTGTGCTCTGGAGCAGGTTTTCATCAAGGATCTCTGTACTTTGCTCCCTTCATCTTTCCCTCAATCCTGAATAGTCTCCCAGTCACTGCCACTGAAAAACATCCCCATAGCATGATGCTGTCACCACCATGCTTCACCACAGGGATGGTGCCATGTTTCCTCCAGACGTGCCGCTTGACATTCAGGCCAAAGAGTTCAATCTTGGTTTCATCAGACCAGAGAATCTTGTTTCTCATGGTCAGAGTCCTTTTGGCAAACTCCAAGCGAGCTGTTATTTGCCTTTTACTGAAGACTGGCTTCCGTCTGACCACTACCATAAAGGCCTGATTGGTGGAGTGCTGCTGAGATGGTTGTCCTTCTGGAAGGTTCTCCTATCTCCACAGAGGAACTCTGGAGCTCTGTCAGAGTGACCATGAAGCTCTAGGAAGAGTCTTGGTTGTTCCAAACTTCTTCCATTTAAGAATGGAGACCACTGTGTTCCTGGGGACCTTCAATGCTGCAGACATTTTTTGGTACCCTTCCCCAAATCTGTGATTTGACCCAATCCTGTCATCTCGGAGCTCTACAGACAATTCCTTCAACCTCATGGATGATCAATGGAAACAGGATGCACCTGAGCTCAATTTCAAGTCTCATAGCAAAGGGTCTGAATACTTATGTAAATAAGGTATGTTTTTTAAATATTTTTTTTATGTGCAAACATTTCTAAAAACCTTTTTTGCTTCATCATTATTGGGTATTGTTTGTAGATTGATGAGGAAATGTTTATTTAATGTTTATTTAATCCACTTTCGAATAAGGCTGTGGAAAAAGTCAAGGGGGCTGAATACAAAAGTACAAAAAATATATACAAAAGTATGTGGACACTCCTTCATATTAGTGGATTCGTCCATTTCAGCAACCCCCGTTGCTGACGGGTGTATAAAATCGAGCACACAGCCATGCAATCTCCAAAGACAAACATTGACAGTAGAATGGCCTTACTGAAGAGCTTCGTGACTTTCAACATGGCACCATAATAGGATGCCACCTTTCCAACAAACCAGTTCATCAAATTTCTGCCCTGCTAGAGCTGCTCCGGTCAACTTTAACTGCTGTTATTTTGAAGTGGAAACTTTTAGAAGTAACAACAGCTCAGCTGTGAAGTGGTAGCTCACACAAGCTCACAGAATATGACCGCCATGTGCTGAAGTGTGTAGTGCGTAAAAATCCCCTGTCCTCGGTTGCAACACAGCACAAGAGAGGTTCGTCGGGAGATTCATGAAATGGGTTTCCATGGCCGAGCAGCCACACATAAGCTTAAGATCATCATGTGCAATGCCAACCGTCAGCTGGAGTGGTGTAAAGCTCACCACCATTAGACTCTGGAGCAGTGGAAACGTGCTCTCTGGCAGTTCGACTGACAAATCTGAGTTTGGCGGATGCCAGGAGAACACTACCTAGTGCCAACTGTAAAGTTTGGTGGAGGAGGAATAATGGTTTGTGGCTGTTTTTCATGGTTTGGGATAAGACCCTTAGTTCCGCTGAATGGAAATCTTAACGCTACAGCATACAATGACATTCTAGACGATTCTGTGCTTCCAACTTTGGGGCAACAGTTTGGGTAAGGCCCTTTCCTGTTTCGGCATGACAATGCCCCCGTGCACAAAGCGAGGTCCAAACAGAAATGGTTTGTCGAGATCGGTCTGGAAGAACTTGACTAGCCTGCACAGAGCCCTGACCTCAACCCCATCAAACACCTTTGGGGTGAATTGGAACGGCGACTGTGAGCCACACCTAATCGCCCAACATCAGTGCCCGACCTCACTAAGGCTAGTGGCTGAATGTGAAGTCCCTGCACTAATGTTCCAACATCTAGTGGAAAGCCTTCCCAGAATAGTGGAGGCGGTTATAGCAGCAAAAGAGGGACCAACTCCATTTTAATGCCCATAATTTTGGAATGAGATGTTCGACGAGCAGGTGTCCAGATACTTTTGGTCATGTAGTGTATTTAGGCTTGCAATAAAAAAGGGGTTAAATACATAGACTCAAGACAATTCAGCTTTTCATTTTTATGGATTTATAAAAATGTAAAGAAAACAAACATTATTCCACTATCATTATGGGGTATTGTGTGTAGGCCAGTGACAAAATCTCAATTTAATACATTTTAAATTCAAGCTGTAACAACAAAATGTGGAAAAAGTCAAGGGGTATGAAAACATTCTGAAGGCATTGTATTTAATGATAATTCCAATTGAGGCTTGACAGGGATTATACCATTATTAGTAGATGGTAAACTGACTTTTGCATAAAAAAGCTTGAATGATTATCATTGGCGCTTTAACATGGTCGTTTACAGAGCCAATGGCTCACACGTCTGATGACGAGGACTGGGATTTTCAGTTGGAGTTTAAGTTCACCAAATGACCTTCATACTAAAAAGTCAGACATTGATTATGAAGCAACTTGTAAAATTAAACAGACTTGTAATTTACACACAGCACAGTGAGGTAAGCCCTAACCCTACAACTTCCCCTCCCAGTGGTTTTCATGGTAGGCGCTCTAATCCAATATCCTAATTGAAAGGGTTCTCTATAGACAAACTGGAAGTTAATTTCCTGAAGTTTTCCAGTCCCAGTGTACGGTATGGAGGCTTGGGCTTGTCTCACACACACATATATCTCCCCACCCTTCCCGTTACCTGGAAAACAGCAGCTGCACCATGTCCACCAGTGTGTGTTCGGCTGATTTCCTCAGGAGCTCTGTGGAGAGGGCAAAACAAACAGAGGAGGTGCCATTAGAGCTCAGAGGACAAGAGGAAAGAGGCCAGGCTGGGACCTCTTGTATGTCTATGTTTGGCCTGGATAAGGAGGGCATTTTATTAAAGCACAGCTCAGGGACTGAGGGAGGGTTGGGGGGTAAGGGGGGGGTTAGTACTACTACTACTAACGCCTGAAGGTCTGGAGGGGGTGAGAGTTGTAGTTGAATGGTAGAGCTCATCAAAATGTTAGGCTGGAGTGATGAGGATTCTGGAGGCCATGGAAGCTAAATGTGAGAATCAGGTTCATATCCATGAGTTCCAGAATTTTTCCCTTGGAAAAGCTTCATAAAATACAGCTGTGTGTCTTTCTAGCAAAGCATGTGGACTAGCTGCAGTTCCTTCCAGGTGCATCAATCACTGGGAGAATTACTGAAATGGAGAACTCACCGCTGAGGCGCATCTCGAAGCAGATGCGGAAACACGACTGCATGATCTCACACACAGACTCGTTGGTCAGGTGGGCTCCTACGGGCGTGAGCAGCAAAGTCCTCAGGACCTGTCAAGGTAGAGACAGTGTGTATACATGCGAGTGTGTGCATGCGTAACATTCAGGGTTGCCACCTCAGTTCCACATGGGCTTTTACGAGCAGAGGAGGACGAGCTCATTGTAATGGCTGGAATGGAATGTTCGGAATCAAACACATGGAAACCCCATTTGACACCGTCCATTTATTCTATTCCAGCCATTACAACGAGCCCATCCTCCTACAGCTCCTCCCACCAGCCTCCTCTGTTTACGAGGTATGCCATCATACAGTAAATGTTCAACCTCAAAGGGAATCCAGCCAGGGTATTCATGCATGTAATACACTTGTAGAAAGTATCAAATGACAACCCATTCCCCATATAGTGCAGTGTCTAATATGTGCACTACTGTAAACTGGGAAAAGGGTGACATTTGAGATGGAGGCCTCGAGCTTGTTTGATTGATGATCGTCTGGTGCATGTTTACCTGTAGGATTTTCATGAGCACTACTTCATCGCTGGCGGGGTCCGTCCCTACGAATCTGGCGTGTGTGACGGCATCCGCCATGTTCTCGATAGCCTCCGCCGCCGCCTCGTGGTTAGCATCTGCACAGATAACAAGATGGCCAATGTGATAATCTCCTTAGAAATCAGCGGACATTTCTTTTTAAACCTTACACTGCTCATTCAAGCCTCAAGTCTGCCAAGTTTCACTCAGCTGAATTTAAGTGACAACTCCATTTGGAACTGTGTGAGGCACACGACAATGTTCAAATATGGATAGCATTGTCATTCAAAACAAGATAGAACAGAGGAAGTTAAATAATTGTTAGCCGCTAGCAAGTGTTGCAGTATCCCCTGCATGGAGGCCAGTTCAAAACAGGCAAGTCAAGGAGGTTATTATTGAGAGGAATGCACATTGATATCGCCATCTTCTTACCAGATGTCAATACTGTGCAACAAGGCAATCTGTGAAACGTTTGATGTTAAGGAAACCCTTATGGATGGCCTTCAACCTCGAAACGAACATACCTGTGTGGCAGACATTGTTTTCCAGACCAACTAAACCACTATTCTGTTCCGATATGATCAATGAGGACACATTTTTGTCATCTGAGCTATTGAATAATTAAAATAGGAAAAATTCCAAGTAAAAGACCTAGTGTCGCTCCACCTCAAAAAGCACAAGGAAGAGGATTTTGACAGTCTATTGACAAGGTATGACAACACTCCATGTGTTGGCTTTGTTGTCCATTGTTTCAAATGCTAACTTTTTAGCATGTGTCACAAATCCAATGCAAATCAATGGTACCTATATTGGCATTTTCACACTTCATGTCCAACAACTTCAAAGGCCGTGGTTGGCTTTTGACAATTTCTTAGGATTCCTCATGTTCTCAATGTTTGAAAAAGGTTTGGTCCAAATCGGATGTTAGGTACAATATTTATTGAATATTTAATCATTTCTATACATTAAAATAGCCAATTTGTGTGCAATCAATTAGCTTAATTTCTCAGAGATCAAGTTATATATTTCAAAAAAATGTTGTGGAATGCTAATTTGACCTGTTTCTAGCCACAGAAATGATTTCAGAACAATCTGAGATGGGGGGGTGTCATGGCTTGTTGAAATGACATGGAACGTCCCCATGCTAACGCAAGAGGGGAAACAAAACTTTCTAGGAGTGCATCATTACATGAATGCATGTTTAATGCACAGACAGCTGTTGTCAAACAGATAATGCAGAGGACAGGTTTTCTGACAAGTGATAGCACTGCATGATTGGACTGTCGAGCCAATAAGTCTTACATCTGATGGTCACACACACACACAATCTAGCATGGTCCATCCAGAAGGTCCTTCAAAGCCTGGAGATCTGATCACCAAATGTGGCCTTTTGTGGGTCGTGCTGGCCAATTGGCTGTCTAGGCAACAGGAGCTAGTGTTTTGAAACCCAACAAGGCCAGGCAGCGGCCTGGAGCCAGCATGTTTTTCTTTCCCATCGCTCTTAAAGGAGCATTTCATTAACTTGGCCTAATAAGCAGAGAGCATACTAGGGGGAGGAGAGGGATAACAAGTGAAAGCCTTTCCAGGTAGAGGTCTGATGCCACACAACATTCTATCCATTGACGGATAAATAGAAAGGGTTTAGGCGGGGGAGGGGGAAAGGTTTAGGCTGGTGCCATCCTTCCCACTGACAATTGATAATTGCTGTCATTAGCAAAAATGGAGTGGGGTGAAGTAAAAAAAAACTTGAGTGAATGCCGAGAAACGGCGCAACGTGGTTAGCCGAGTGAAACGGTGTACTGCCAAAGTCCCTCAATGAGGCGAGGGTCACAACAACCGTGGAAGTTGTGCTGAAAACGGCTCATCCCACCACAGAAACTGGAGCCACGGGCTATCCAGCAGAATGTCAGAAGTGATATAAAATACTAATCCCCCTTGGCAAAGTCTAGCCTAAGGGGAGGACTATTGTTAAAATAACACAGTTGGCTGGGCATGCGTGGCTGGAACAGCTGTTGTGTAGTATGACGTTAAAAAAAGAACATTCAGACTGCCGAGTAAGAGAGAGCGGAGAGTGGGTTTCAGAATGCCACACACAAAAACCCCAGAGGCACATACTGTACCACGACCAATACATCTCCTCAAACCAAACAAAAGGGTGTGTACTTTTCCTTAGTGTAAGTGAAGTCAAGTTTGTTCACCTGTTCCCCTTCTGAGACAACTGCTGAAGTAAAAAAGGGCTTTATAAAACAATTGTGATTGAATAGCACTACAACCCATTAGCAGACAGGCCCAGGTAACATTATTGTAAAAATACCCGATCTTCAAATGTTGCAATAATAGCTTCGCTGCATTAAAAGTTGACTTAACTGGCCTTCATGTTTAAAAATGTTGCATATATAAATGCCTATATGATGTAACAACTCATTAGAAAACCAGTGTGATATTTTGCGCCTCTCTTTTGAGCGGGTAATGAAGGCAAATGCTCAGTTGTGCTGTTCTATGAGCCTTATGAGGCTGGTGTGGCCATGGCTGCTTTCAGCAGGCTGAGTGGAGGTGCCTCTAGGCTCTGAGGGATGTTGGAGAGGAGGGGATCAGGATGTCCATCAGTGGAGGGGCTTAGGCCAGCACTCCCTCCGTGCCAGCAGACCTCAGGCCACAGATTGAGGGGAATTAGCCCTCACTCAATGAAATGTGTGCGCGAGTGGGAGTGTGTGTGTGATTTCCCTTGGTGTTTTCCGGACCCCCCAGGGCGACAGAGGGGGTAAGGCAGGGCCCATTGCAAACAGAGGAAGGGTGACGGGGGGACAAAGGGACGACACGAAGGGGAACATGTTCGGAGTGACACGCAGGGTAAAAGCAACAGGGCTAAGTTACATGCTGTGGTTCTCCTGAGAGGAGCCTTGGGAAGGGATATTAAGAATGTGTGCAAACTTGCAGAGCCCTCTCCACCACATCAGACACAGGAGACAAAGAAAAGCCAAAGAAAAACCTCCACTACGTCTATACAACAAAGCAGACAGACTAAGAGAGATGTATTTAGCCTGCCACCAGTGGCCGCTTTATCGCTGCTATTATCTTTTGGCAATTGGACCTTTTCAGTTGTGATACTTGAAAACTGTTAATCGTTTCCATAACAGACAACTTTATAGTGAGGAAAAACTATGCCAAAGTGAATTGATCCCTAATCAATGTAAGCTGACGTTGAGAAATCTATTGTGAGATTCTAATTAGCATTAGGCTTACCATACATCTAAATGGGAAACATTTGAGAAGTTATTAAAAATGGACAAATAATAATTAATAATAGTAATTATCAAAAACGAGTGAATGACCATTAAATCTGAACATTTTTGACACTGCAACCAGCAGATGGCAGTGTTCAACAGGATCAGGCCCTCTGCCTGTCTCTTAGTATCAGTCTTTCACCACCAACAGAAGTCATTTTAAACCTCTTACTCCACTTGTACAACGGTGTGGCATGTGGACAATTGAGCAAAAATGACTTTTTTTGGGACATTTCCTTTGGCTTGGGTTTTGAAAGCAATTACTGCATTTTCCAAAGGTTTCATAGATTGAGTAGGTCTACTACGTGTGCAGTACTAATGTAGCCTACATGTCATATCGTTAGCTAATACAGACAGCCAGCTCTCATAAATGTCTGAACAGAGGGATACTAAAGTTCACTTTTCACTGGAGAAGGGCCTAATCAGAACTGCTGGAGCAGGCTCATTAGTATAAAAGCCCTTTGACACTGAAAGATGGTTCATTCAATCTCACATGACTCTATGAACATGAGACAGACCGTCTCTAGTTCACCTGGTTATTAAGGTAAGAGGCTTCTCTCCGACTCTGCAGTCAATTCTAAATAACTAGGTACTGGCATTTCCTCTAAATGACCAGAATAAGTACCAGAATACTACTAAGGCAGTACTTAGGAACTATTTGGATTTAAATGGTAACTAAGCCCTGTAAATTTGGCACTACTTACCGGCTAATCAACAAGACATCAGGGCCAACTCTATAGTAAGTACATATTCTAGTAGTGAAGTGAATAAGTTATTCAAGTGAATACGTGAATCTAGTGAATAACGATGTTAATGTCTAAACAGATTACATTTAGAAATCAATTTCAGTACTTTTCGGGAAGGTCTAGAATGAATCAGTTCTAAAATCAAAGCTCTATAATTTATTTTACAATTGAAATCATAATACTTCATAGATGCAGAATCTCCGTTGAAACTCTCAATCATTATTTATCATTTTATTAGAAAGTTTAAGTATTTAACTACACTACATTTATTGTCCAGTAATATGCTGTTGAAAAATGCATGTATTTATGTACGATCAGAGTCCAATACAACCAGTGCTTCCTCAGTTCCTCAATACGTCTAACGACTGTGATCCGACGAGCCGCTTGCTGTGTGAGCAGACAGATGGTGTAGGGGAAAATGATGCCGCTGACTTCAGTGTGTTAACAAGCTGGGAAAGACCTCACAGCATTTGAGGAACACGGGTTGAATTCAAACGGAGGGTAATATCTGAGTGTGTCATATCCTTCTCTTCATTCTGCGCTGGAGGGCCATTGTCTTGAGGGCTGCAGCAGGGTCATGTTGCCATGGTTTCCCACCCATTTTAACTCCACTGATGAGGTGTGTGTGTGTGTGTATGGGGGGGGGGTTATAGGATTAGGAAGCAGGCGTTGGGTTTGGAGTGACAGACAGGGGCTCTGGGAGTGATTTGTGAGAGGCTGATCTGTGATGGTGTGTGCTTGTGGTTTGTGAGAGAGTGGTGTGTGTGTGTGTGTGTGTGTGAGGACGTGCATCTAGACTCAGTTTTCCAGGTATTCCAAGGGCTTGTGGGATCAGACTCGAAAAAGACAACTACGGTACACCTCAGGACACATGCCAAAAGCGATGGTCGTAGAGCTGAAATCAAATTACAAATAGCCTACCCTTCCAACATATGTTGTATTCACTGAATATTTGGCCAATATAACAGCTGAATGATAAAATTACAGCCCAATAAAAACATGTTCAGGACAGGGATGCGATAAATGGTGTTATTCAATGTTACAATGGAGCTTATTTATTTCAGCGAGGCGTCGCAGCTGTTTTGACGGTCGGAGATGTAACATTTACTCAACCCCTGCCATTTAGAATAACATCTGGAGATACATGCTTTCTTCACACTTTTGACAACTGGTGGACGCCTGCCATATTTCCATGATGATGCTAGCAAGGAGGGGCTGTGCCATTTCTGTAGTAAACAACGTCCATTTAAGCATCGATAAATCAGAACTCGTCCTTCTTGGCATGCCTGGAGCCAGAGGGAGTCCATGATGACTGTGTTCTCACAGATTAACAATATAAACAAGTCACCCCTCCAAATGGAAAGCTGTCTTTAACAACAACGTAGTGGTCCCACACAGAAATCTCTGTCAATGCTACATTACTTACAATATCAAGGCTAAATAACTGACAGACCAGCTTACAGTGTTCTCTGTATAACATAAATGCTTAGACAACAGCCCTGACCGGTCTGTCTGTGTGTGTGTATGAGGACAGCTGTGTTGCTCACCTATGAGGCCGTAGGAAAGGAACTTGTTGACAGAGGTGAGGGCCATGCCTGTGATTGGTCCGGTGGTGTCTTCAGATCGTACCACCTCCAGGAAGGGCCGCAGGAATATGTTGGGCTCCACATCTGACAGCTCTGCGGAGACAGAGAGGAGAGGTCAGTCAACACAGCAACACTGAATACAAACAGCTTTAAATGTATTGGTAGGTTTGTGTTTGGGTGGATCAATTTAAGTGATCATTTAAAAAACTATATACACAGTGGTTCTTCCTTTAAAAGTTGTGTCATACACCAGATGGGCTGCCGCAAAATTCTATGGCACGTTATTTAAGTGTCAGCTATAGTTGCCATTAATGCTAGTTTGACCACCAGAGGGCATCTTTGAAAAGCATTTGACAGTTTTTAATAGGCTCTACTCGAGAATTTAAAACCTTTTTTTGTAAGAACATAGTATATGGGATTGATTTTAAGAAATTTAGCTAAATTAATTTGATTGATATTATAGTGATTCTATTCCAAGAAAATTCAGGGTTTCGCTGTACAACGTGACCGGTCGGGAGTAGGCCAAGAGCAAAATAATCCTAACATTTCCACACTCTAATTATAGGCTAACCAGCACCAAAACGGAGAGAAAAATCTCATTGATATATCAAGACCAGTCCCCATGCTCGTCTCAGAGCAGAGCGAAATGGTGCTGAAATAGTTGACCACACGAGGGTAGGCTATAGCTTCAAATCCTATTATAACAATTTGTTGCCTTCCTTAGCCTACTTTATTCTGAAAAATGAATTCGTAACTCTGCTAAGCCTACAAGCAAAGATGAACTGGTGAAGGCCATCAAGATGTTTTGGCTTGAGAAACTGACCATGCAACAAATATATTGATCATCTCAGCAAGGTTTTATCCATGATCATGGAGCTGGGGGGGGTGCAACTAAAATGTAGCTGAGATGTACAGTAGTCGAAATAAACATCTGCATTTTGAATGTCTAGCGTTATTTTATTAACGAAAGTATAAAGACGATGATGAACAGATACTGTGTAAAACGTAAAAGTACTTAACTAGTTGGATATAGGGGGCGCTATTAATTTCTGGATGAAAAAAGTTCCCGTTTTAAACAAGATATTTTGTCACGAAAAGATGCTCGACTATGCATATAATTGACAGCTTTGGAAAGAAAACACTCTGACGTTTCCAAAACTGCAAAGATATTGTCTGTGAGTGCCACAGAACTGATGTTACAGGCGAAACCCAGATAAAAATCCAATCAGAAACCGCCTCATGCCAATGACTCCTTATATGGCTGTGAAGGAGCTAGGAGTCAGCTTATGTTTTCCCCAAGATGTCTACAGCATTGTGACGTCTTTTTAGGCATTTCCATTGGAGAATGGCTGTAAGAGACCATATAGGGCGAGTGGTCGCATGGTGTCTCCCGGAGAAAACCTTGCGTAAAATACTGAGGTAGCCATTTTTCCAATCGTTTCTTATGAGAAACCAACTGCCTCGACGGATATATTATCGAATACATATGTTAAAAACACCTTGAGGATGGATCCTAAACAACGTTTGCCGTGTTTCTGACGATATTATGGAGTTAATTTTTTTTTAAAGTTCAGCGTTATAGTTGAAGTATTTTTCGGTCGATTTCTCAGCCAAGCAGGATGAACAAACGGGACGTTTTTCGCCTACAAAAATATTATTTTTGGAAAAAAGGAACATTTGCTATCTAACTGGGAGTCTCCTGAGTGAAAGCATCTGAAGTTCTTCAAAAGTAAATTATTTAATTTGGTTGCTTTTCTTATTTTTGTGAAAATGTTGCCTGCTGCCAGCAGAGCTAGCATAACATTATGCCATGATAAACTTACACAAATGCTTGTCTAGCGTTGGCTGTAACGCATATTTTGAAAATCTGAGATGACAGTGTTGTTGACAAAAGGCTAAGCTTGTGTTTGAATATATTTATTTCATTTCATTTGCGATTTTCATGAATAGGAAAAGTTGCGTTATGGTAATGCGCTTGAGGCTATGATTACGCTCCCGGATACGGGATTGCTCGTCGCTAGAGGTTAAGCATCAAATACACTGCAAGTTGGGGGGATTCACACCTACAGTAGCCGGGCTATTAACTTTTTGGATATAGGGGGCGCTCTTTTAATTTTTGGATAAAAAAACGTTCCCGTTTTAAACAAGATATTTTGTCACGAAAAGATGCTCGACTATGCATATAATTGACAGCTTTGGAAAGAAAACACTGACGTTTCCAAAACTGCAAAGATATTGTCTGAGTGCCACAGAACTGATGCTACATGCGGAACCAAGATGAAATTTCAAACAGGAAGTGCCCCAGATTTTGAAGGCGCTGTGTTCCAATGTCTCCTTATATGGCTGTGAATGGGCCAGGAATGAGCTTACACTCTGTCGTTTCCCCAAGGTGTCTGCAGCATTGTGACGTATTTGTAGGCATATCATTGGAAGATTGACCATTTTACACTACATCTACCAGGTGCTCGCTTGGTGTCCTCCGTCGCAATTATTGCGTAATCTCCAGGTGCGTGTATTTTTCCATTTGCTTCCGAGGAGAAACCCAACTGCGACGAATGATTTATCATCGAATAGATATGTGAAAAACACCTTGAGGATTGATTCTAAACGACGTTTGCCATGTTTCTGTCGATATTATGGAGTTAATTTGGAAAAAGGTTTGGCGTTGTAATGACTGAATTTTCAGGTTCTTTTCTTAGCCAAACGTGATGAACAAAACGGAGCGATTTCTCCTACACAAATAATCTTTTTGCTATTTGCCATCTAACAGAGTCTCCTCATTGAAAACATCCAAAGTTCTTCAAAGGTAAATGATTTTATTTGAATGCTTTTCTTGTTTTTGTGAAAATGTTGCCTGCTGAATGCTAGGCTTAATGCTATGCTAGCTATCAATACTCTTACACAAATGCTTGTGTAGCTATGGTTGAAAAGCATATTTTGAAAATCTGAGATGACAGTGTTGTTAACAAAAGGCTACGCTTGTGAGTGAATATATTTCTTTCATTTCATTTGCGATTTTCATGAATAGTTAACGTTGCGTTATGGTAATGAGCTTGAGGCTATGATTACGCTCCCGGATACGGGATTGCTCGAGGCAAGAAGTTAAACTAATCGTTGGATAACAGATCGGCTCTCTAAACTCATTAAGAGGTTGCTTCCATCTTCAATATGCTTTAAAACGCCACGATGTCACAAATAATTGAATACACAAAACATGAGCAGATTAACTTGGTCAAAACAGTCAAAACATGTATTTATTAAAGACTATCAGAAAGAATGTTGGTACTTATTTTGATCCAAAGCCATTAATGAGTGAATAATCCAATAATAAGCATAGCAGCATGTGAATTCTGCAAACAAGCCAACCTAACTAAGAAATACATTTTATTTGTTGCCATGGTGAATATTCCAACAATAATTGGTAGGACACAAAAGGAAACATCAAAGAGTTTACCGGAATCTTGAAATGAACATACTGGCAGATCAATAAAATGTCCTTGTACAATAGTAGATCTAATTCAATTTAGAGGATTCTAAATTAATATCTAAGGGGCTTTTATACAATTACAATGCAGGGTTATTAATACATTTCTATATTTGTATGGGTTCATGCAATTTTCTGTTGGGGAAAATCTGGTTTTAGAGTACTTTAGCATCGAATACATTGCAAGTTTGCCCATTTTGGCCTTTAGGTTACACTTTACAATAGGACAAATTTATTATTCAATTCAATTTTAAAAAGCTGTTTTAAAATGTATATGTTTATTAAGAAGTCTTGCTTGTCTCCGAGCAGAGCGAAACGGTGCTGAAATAGTTGACCACACGCAGGTAGGCTATTGCTTCAAATCCTACTTTAACAATTGGATGTCTTTGGGTGTTCCAGAAAGCAACAATCTTTGCCTTCATTAGCCTACTTTATTCCAATATATCTGTCATTCAATTATATTTATTCCCATAGTAATTCGTTATGGAGCAATCCAGATGTGGTTAGAAAACAATGCGTTTGGTGGACTCGGTAAGCCTACAAGCAAAGATGAACTGGTGAAGGCCATCAAGACGTTTTGGCTTGATAAATTGACGATACAACAATGCAACAAATACATTGATCATCTCAGCAAGGTTTTACCTGTGGTCGTGGAGCTGGGGGGGAAGTGCAACTAAAATGTAGTTGAAATAAACATTTAATACAATGCAAGTTGGGGGGTTTATCACACCTAGAGTAGCCGGACAATTTACAATTTTGTAAATTAATCAGAAAAAAGTTCCAGAGCTCACAGGTGACTCTCCGCCAATACCACCTGGCTCTAGACCAATGCATCAGCTGATTCATTTTAAAATCATGGCTAAAAGTTTTCAGTTCGGAAAATATGGCGCTGTACAACTGGACCAGTCGAGAGTACTGTAGGCCTAAACTACTAAGTGACTGCAACTGCAAAAATAATCCTAACATGCCCAAGTAAAAAAAATAGCTTGATTCATCAAGACCAGTTCCCATGCTGTGTCATTCATTATTATTACTAATAATCGCTGAATAACAGATCGGCGCTCGGAACTAATTAAGAGGCAGCTTCTATCTCAAATATAATCATTCATTGAGAAGGTTAAACCCATAGGTTTAAGGTCTGCAATAGGTTAAAATGAACAGAAAATTGAGTGTCAATTCATAAACCATGTCAAAAATCTCTTCCCAACTATTTTGCAATCTATATGGCACAGCTGTCTATTTCTTGGTCCTTAAATAAAACTTGTATATTTTTTTAATTATCACAATTTATTTGAACCAATTTGGGTCTTTAATGCAGGGCCAACAGACAAGTTATTTTCTTTCCTCCCCCTTTTTCTAACTGAAATTGCAACCAACTTTCTATGGCTTGTTTAAAAAATAACAATATTTTGGAGATGATTTCTTGCCATTCTTGAACATGGGATGAGACACTCTTACAAATTTGTAAATAAAGACAGTTTGTTATTTAGAATTGTTTTTTATGTTTTTAGAGGGAGAGAACACCCGTGCCTATTTTTCAAAAATCATCAGTCCACATGTCTAGTGAAATTCCCCAATTGTAAACTCAGCAACAACAAAAAAAAGTCCTCTAACTGTCAACTGCGTTTATTTTCAGCAAACTTAACATGTGTAAATATTTGTATGAACTAGAGGTCGACCGATTAATCGGAATGGCCGATTAATTAGGCCCCATTTCAAGTTTCCATAAAAATCGGTAATCGCCATATTTGGACACCGATTGTGGCCGATTACATTGCACTCCACGAGGAGACTCCGTGGCAGGCTGACTACCTGTTATGCGAGGTCATTCGGGAAAAAAGCACTGTCGTTGCACCAATGTGTAACTAACCATAACCATCAATGCCTTTCTTTAAAATCATTACACAAGTATATATTTTTAAACGTGCATATTTAGTAAATAGTGCCTGCTAACATGAATTTATTTTAACTAGGGAAGCAGTCAGGGTATATGCAGCAGTTTGGGCCACCTGGCTCGTTGCGAAATGTGTGAAGACCATTTCTTCCTAACAAAGACCATAATTAATTTGCCAGAATTGTACATAATTATGACATAACATTAAAGGTTGTGCAATGTAACAGCAATATTTAGACATAGGGATGCCACCCGTTAGCTAAAATACGGAACAGTTCCGTATTTCACTGAAATATATTTTTTTTTAATGTTTATGATAGTTAATGGATTTGACCATATTAATGACCTAAGGCTTGTATTTCTGTGTGTTATGTTCTAATTAAGTCTATGATTTGATATTTGATAGAGCAGTCTGACTGAGTAGTGGTAGGCAGCAGCAGGCTCGTAATCATTCATTCAAACAGCACTTTCGTGCATTTGCCAGCAGCTCTTCGCTGTGCTTCAAGCATTGAGCTGTTAATGACTTCAAGCCTATCAACTCCCGAGATTGGGCTGGTGTAACCGATGTGAAATGGCTAGCTAGTTAGCGGGGTGCACGCTAATAGTGTTTCAAAATCGGTGACGTCACTCGCTCCGAGACCTTGAAGTAGTTGTTCCACTTGCTCGGCAAGGGCCGCAGCTTTTGTGGAGCTATGGGTAAACGATGCTTCGAGGGTGGCTGTTGTCGATCAAAAGTAACAGTCAGTTTCTGGTGTGGCCACCAGCTGCATTAAGTACTGCAGTGCATCTCCTCCTCAAGGAGATTTTCCAGTTCTTGCTGTGAGATGCTACCCACTCTTCCACCAAGGCACCTGCAAGTTCCCAGACATTTCTGAGGGGAATGGCCCTGGCCTCTGATCCAACTGGTACCAGAGGTGCTCAATGGGATTGAGATCCGGGCTCTTCGCTGTCCATGGCAGAACACTGACATTCCTGTCTTGCAGGAAATTACACACAGAACGAGCAGTGTGGCTGGTGGCATTGTCATGCTGGAGGATCATGTCAGGATGAGCCTGCAGGAAGAGTACCACATGAGAGAAGAGGATGTCTTCCCTGTAACGCACAGCGTTGAGACTGCCTGCAATGACAACAAGCTCAGTCCGATGATGCTGTGACGCACCGCCCCAGACCATGACAGACCCTCCACCTCCAAATCGATCCCGCTCCAGAGTACAGGCCTCTGTGTAAAGCTCATTCCTTCAATGATACACGCAAATCCGACAATCACCCCTGGTGAGACAAAACCGCGACTCGTCAGCGAAAAGCACTTTTTGCCAGTCTGTCTGGTCCAGCGACGGTGGGTTTGTAGGCGACATTGTTGCCGGTGACGTCTGGTGAGGACCTGCCTTACAACAGGCCTACAAGCCCTCAGTCCAGCCTCTCTCAGCCTCTTGCGGACAGTCTGAACACTGATGGAGGGATTGTGCGTTCCTGGTGTAACTCGAGCAGTTGTTGTTGCCATCCTGTACCTGTCCCGCAGGTGTGATGTTCGGATGTACCGATCCTGTGCAGGTGTTGTTACACATGGTCTGCCTCTGCGAGGACGATCAGCTGTCCGTCCTGTCTCCCTGTAGCGCCATCTTAGGCATCTCACTGTACAGACATTGACATTTATTGCCCTGGCCACATCTGCAGTCCTCACGCCTCCTTGCAGCATGCCTAAGACAAGATCATGCAGATGAGCAGGGACCCAGGCATCTTTCTTTTGGTGTTTTTCAGAATCCGTAGAAAGGCCTCTTTAGTGTCCAAAGTTCTCTGTGACCTTAATTGCCTACCGTCTGTAAGCTGTTAGTGTCTTAACGACCGTCCACAGGTGCATGTTCTTTAATTGTTTATGGTTCATTGAACAAGCATGGGAAACAGTGTTTAAAGCCTTCACAATGAAGTAGAAGTCGACCGATTATGATTTTTCCATGCCGATACCGATTATTGGAGGGCCAAAAAAGATTAATCAGACAATTTTTTTTTTCTGTAATAATGACAATTACAACAATACTGAATGAACACTTATTTTAACTTAATATAAAACAGCAATAAAATCAATTTAGCCTCAAATAAATAATGAAACATGTTCAATTTGGTTTAAATAATGCAAAAACAAAGTAATATGTGCCATGTAAGAAAGCTAAAGTTTAAGTTCATTGCTCAGAACATGAGAACATATGAAAGTTGGTGGTTCCTTTTAACATGAGATTTCAATATTCCAAGGTAAGAGGTTTTAGGTTCTAGTTAATATAGTATTTATAGGACTATTTCTCTCTACACCATTTGTATTTCATATACCTTTGACTATTGGACGATCTTATAGGCACTATAGTATTGCCAGTGTAACAGTATAGCTTCCGTCCCCCTCCTCGCCCCTACCTGGGCTCGAACCTGGAACACCTCGACAACAGCCACACTCGAAGCCTCGTTACCCATCGCTCCGCAAATGCCGCGGCCCTTGCAGCGCAAGGGGAATAACTACTCCAAATCTAAAAGCGAGTGACGTTTAAAACAGTATTAGCGCACACCCAGCTAACTAGCTAGCCATTTCACATTGTTTACACCAGCCATTAGGCTGATAGGCTTGAAGTCATAAACAGCGCTGTGCTTGCGAAGAGCTGCTGGCAAAACGCACAAAATTGCTGTTTGAATGAATGATTACGGGCATGCTGCTGCTCAGTCAGACTGCTCTATCAAATCAGACTTAATTATAACAATAACACACAGAAATACGAGCCTTTGGTCATTAATATGATCGAATCCGGAAGCTATCATTTCGAAAACAAAACGTTTATCTCAGTGAAATACGTAACCGTTCGGTATTTTATCTAACGGGTGGCATCCCTAAGTCTAAATATTCTTGTTACATTGCACAACCTTCAATGTATGTCATAATTACATAAAATTCTGGCAAATTAATTCACAATGAGCCAGGCAGCCCAAACTGTTGCATATACCCTGTCCCTGACAGTCATTGAAAATAAGAATGTGTTCTTAACTGATTTGCCTAGTTAAATAAAAAGGTATAAAAAAATAATAGTAATAAAAAAATAACAATGGGAAATCGGCGCCCAAAAATACCGATTTCTGATTGTTATGAAAACTTGAAATCAGCCCTAATTAATCGGCTATTCCAATTAATCGGTCGACCTCTACAATGAAGATCTGTGAAGTTATTTGGATTTTTTCCAAATTATCTTTGAAAGACAGGGTCCTGAAAAAAGTGCTAAAAAAGTACAAAAAAAGTACACAAAAAAAGATTGGAGGCCACTGTGTTCTTGGGGACTTTCAATGCTGCGGAAATGTTTTGGTGTGTTCTGTGCTTCGACCTCATGGCTTGGGTTTTTGCTCTGCCAACTGTGTGACAGGTCTGTGCCTTTCTTAATCATGTCCAATCAATTTATTTTACCACAGGTGGACTCCAATGAAGTTGTAGAAACATCTCAAGGATGCTCAATGGAAACAGGATGCATCTGAACTCAATTTCGAGTCTCATAGCAAAGGGTCTGAATACTTATGTGAATAAGGTATGTTTTTTTTAAATAAATTTGCTAAAGTTTCTACAAACCTGTTTTCACTTTGTCATTATGGTGTATTGTGTGTATAGATTGAGGGGAAAAAATAATTATACATTTTAGAATAAGGCTAATGTAATATAAAGTGAAAAATGTGAAGGTCTGAATACTTTCCTAATGCACTGTATACAAATAAGAAAATTACTTGATTAGAAATCACATGGCCTCTACTCTGAAAAAGGAGCAATATTATTTTTCAATATCTTAATGCTCTCAGATCTCCCCTCATGGCAGTGGGATTTTCAAATCCCAACCAAGTGTGGGAAGTCTCAGTAGGGCCTTAGCCCTCAGTTCTGCTGTTGTGCACAAACATGCAGAACAGAGTGGTCAACAGCAGTGTGCGGACTTTTCTCTGCCTTTAATATGCTTTGCTCTCTATAAAAGGTCTGTGTAAACAGCTATGGCGCCCCAGGGCAGATCAATGGGGAATTAGCTGCTGTGGAGGTTGTAACCTTTTCCCGCAGCTACAGCACGGTAAGAGATGGGAACAACATGGAGCAAAATGTGTGTGTGTCAGAGAGAAAGACAGAGGGTGAGACACAGAGAGAGAGAGGCATTCAAGAACCGCCTCTTATTCACCTTGGCAGCGCAAGGTATCTTATTACAACTCAATTTCCAAAAGCTCTTTTTAAAGGCAGCTGTGTAGGATGTGGGATTTAGCATTAATGAAATTGACTGGAGAGTGACTGGGCTTGGTGTGGGGGTGGGGGTTGCTGGTGGTGCAGCAGGGTCACAGCGACTGGAAGAAATCCCATAATGCCTGACAAGAGTGCTTGTATGTTTACATATTCGAAAACAATGACAAAAGATGTGTACAATTGACAGAGTGAAAAACAATGAACAAGCTTATTCTAAATCACCCACAAGAGGCAGATTGTGGTGTGTCAATTAAAGATTCAAGTCAGGTTACATCATTGAGCCAACCAAACACAGCTGCAGAACATGAACCAAATCTTCCTCTTAATCAATTCACAGAAATCCAGTTCGCCTTGCATCTCTCGCGATTGGGAAACCACCTCGGGCCAATCCACAGAGGCTTGGGTAACAGCTCCCTCTGAGGGTAACTAAGAGAGAGAGATGGGGGTCTAGAGGGGCTGCAAAATACAAAGCAGGTAAAACAACAACGGCAAATTAGTGGAGTCACGAACACTGTTAGGAGTGTTGTGTAGAAATACTGCTTGCCATAGCAATATCACATGGATTAGGCTTCCTCTGGAGCAGCTACTCTAAACGCGAAAAAACAACTCGTGACATCAAAGGCTGAGAAGAGCCTCAACCAAATTTCCAACAGTGCACATGTGACCGCCACGCATTAGCTTGTGATATCCAATACCCCCGCGGCTTGTTTGGAAATCAAATATGTAATCATTTTGAAATTTCCACAATCCTTCATCGGACGCCAGGTTGCTCTTAGACTTTCTTCTAAAAGTAAATCTCCTCCCGCTTGCTTTTTCTTCATTTTTTGGGGGAGCTGATGTTTTCTTTGTATTCTCCCTCAATGCTCCTTTGATGGGGTAGGTCCATTTGGTGTAAGTCTTGCCACAACGCTGCAGTATCGGACTGAAGAACGGTCTCAAAGAACCATAGGGGTCACCTGAACTCCGCTGAAAAGTAATTTCCTCCATCAGATATCAAGGCAGAAATAACAAAAACAAACTTAAAGGGGTTGTGTTCCTATCAATCATTCCATCAGCTCTTAGAAACTTTTAAAGAAGGGGGCTTAGTATCCATTACTTTACAGTTGGGAGAGGAGCAAGGGACGGGAGAGGAAGTTGCTCAACTGAATCTGTCAATAGAGGCTGATAAAGACTTCATCAAAAGCGATCACCCCGTAAGTGCCACGGCTGTGTCTCAAAGACCCTCAGATTGGAGAACTCAATTGTGTTGTATTGATCCGACTGGCCCTCGGTAAGCAGGGGCTAGGCCATCGGACAGTCTGGCTGGCCTGCCCAATCTTCTTAAATAAAGGCTAAATATGGCTCTGTAGTTCAGCTCAATCTCCAGGGCTTGTAGAGTGAAATAAATAAAGATGGCCGCAGCACCACCACGGTGAGACGATCACACCATAAACAGGTTGACCTCTGGCTGACATTGTGCTATATAAAAAGAGGATGAAAGTCACTCACCATCCATGTAAATTGCCTCCCAACTGTCCGTCTGTGTGTGTGTTAGAACAATTTTCTGAGGCTGTTAGAGGACATTTGGCCATCTTGGAACCATAGCCCATTGTTCTGTTTGGTGTGAGCAGCCATGTGTGGCCTACCTCTGCAAACGACCAAAGCAGAGGCAGGGAGAGCCTGATCCTTTGCCCCCAGGAAAGCACCTCAGTCCGTGCCATCTAATGTATGCACATTGGCAGTGGAGCAGAAAGGGCTTAAAACATGGAATACTAGGAGGGACAAGGAGTTGAGCTCCTACTAAACTGGCACTGTAGGCACCAGTAGAAGAGATTCACAAGACCCTCAGAATGTCCTGATATCAACATTCATATCAGTTTTTTTTTACTTTAATGTAGCATTGTTCTTGTTTGTTGCAGATGTATGGTGAATCTGAAGTCAAGTAGAAAAACTATCAGCAGAGATCAGTACGAGATCAAGGCAGAACATTATTTCTGAGAGGGCTGCTTCAAAAGTGAACAGCAAAAAACACGCACAGGTACACAGTACAATATCTAGGTTGTTTTTCAGACTCAACACACTTTTCAGACTCAACATGTACATTCTTAGCACATTGGCATTAAGCCTTAGGGTGCCTTCCAGCACCTTCCCAGTTAGGAGGCTAATAGAGGCTACCAGCACTAATAGAGTGTACCAGCACGACCTGCTGGCCAGGAGGACCATGAGCTAGGTCGTTCGGTCTCGGTACATTGTTCCCTAGAGGCAGAGGATGGTTAATTTAAAGTTAAAGTAATGCCAAGAAGAAAAGCTAAAAGTAGGCAAGCAAGAGGATCAAGCTCAAGAGGACCTCTTCACACTGCTCTATAAGACTCTGATGGGAGACAAGCATTTCACCCCGCTTCCGGAACAGAAGATTCATAGCCCCTCTGCACCAGCTACCCAGGGCTGTCTACATCCCTGGGCACCAATCTCTCACAGCTGGAGGGGTAGTTTGGCTTGTGTGAGTTGTGTGTCAGCCCTAGGCATCACTGGGTGGATTGTAGGGCCGGGCGGTATACTGTATTTTACTATATACTGGTATTGATACAAGGACCGGTTTGAGTTTCTTTACCTTCTATAATGGTATTTCAATGTTTGGTTTGTTAAATGTGATACTCAACTTCTGTGCCTATGTCAGTTTTTATAGTTTACTTAAATTGCTACTTGAGTCTCTCTCCCTCTTCTTTTTGCTGCTAACCACACCAAGCCCTGCCCCCTGTCACTTAAGAGAGCAGTTGCTTGACCATGGAGTCACAAGTACTTTGACGTTCACTCTGCATGTTCAGATGAATGCTGCTTTTCACAAGCATTCTATAATTACAATATTAGTTTGTGTATCTTACTTCTTTTTTTGTATTTATTTTTATTTAATATTAAACAGTCAAAGGGGATTTATTTCTAAGGTTTCATCGGCTGTTTGGGTGGCTGGTCTCAGAAGATCCCGCAGGTGAAGAAGCCAGGTGTGCAGGTCCTGGGCTGGCGTGGTTACACAGTGGTGAGACCAGTTGGACGTACTGTCAAATTCTCTAAAACAACGTTGGAGGCGGCTTATGGCAGAGAACATTAAATTATCTGTCAACAGCTCTGGTTGCCATTCCTGCAATCAGCATGCCAATTGCACGCTCGCACAAAATTTCAAGACATAAAACTACACATTTTAGAGTGGCCTTTTATTGTGCCCAGCACAAGGTGAACCTGTATAACTTTCATGCTGTTAAATCAGCTTCTTGATATGTCACACCTGTCAGGTGGATGGATTATCTTGGCAAAGGAGAAATGCACACTAACAGGGATGTACCCAAAACTTAGTTCCAAAAATGTGAAAGAAATAAGCCTATGGTACATATGGACAATTTCTGGGTTCTTTGATTTCAGCTCATGAAACAGGGGACCAAGACTTTACTTGTTGCGTTTATATTTTTGTTGACTATATTTAGGCCACATTGTTTTTCACAGCAAGAGAGGAGTTATCATATTTATACAATAAACCCTTTTCCCATAATGCTATTGAGCCAATTAAGCAATATCGTAGTAACTTGTAATGACATTAATGACGTTTTTTCTCAAAATAAGAATTATTGCAAGCTATGACATTACATAATAAAGGAATTTGAATATGTCACAAGAGAAAATATAATTCACCCCTATTAAACTCACCAGATCGTTTTCCATCAATGGATGTCGATTTAACTCATTTGATTGAATAAAGCACAAGGGGGTATGGTATATGGCGAATATACCATGGCTAAAGACTGATCTTAAATATATTTTTATACATACAAACTTTTGTCAGTAATGTGGCATCAGCAAAGGACAAGAACCGAATGTAGCTAGTCGAAGCTAGCTAGTCAATCAAGCGACTCTAGCCCAGACTTTAGAGTTACTTTCCAGCTTCCGGTTTCATTTCCAAAATAAGTCTAGAGCTTGTTTTAGAACTGTAATCAATAATGACGTTATACCAACAGAAGGCGTAGTATAGGCTTGGGCCTTCAGTAAATTACTTGTGAAATAATGCTAATGACACAGACGAGCCTTATCTAGAATACACGCCTAAGCTGTAAAATAGAAAGTAAATATGATGTAGGCTAGGCAGCCTATTCCGCTATCTAAATATGAAATGCTGTTGTGTGTTACTTAAAGGACTTATAATATATTGTTATAGCTGTGTGGGGCTACTGTGGTGATCATGTAACCTAACGAATCACACTTTTTCCAGTATTTGGGAGCACGGACTGTCGGCCTTATATTAGACATTTTGACTGTTTTATTAGTGAATTCCACTCTGTATGTAGCCTTGTTATAACCATTTGTGAAGCACAACCCCATCACGCAGAGGCTATATCCATATCAATACACGAGACAAAACAAAATATTGATTAAGTCTTGACTATAACCTGTCCTGAGTGAAATAGCCAAGGGGTCCCAAATGGCCAAGACTATATGTTCTTATTGACAGATCTATCTATTTTCAATTTATTTAGAGGCTATATTTAGGCCTGTGAGCTAGGGTCTCTTTAAGGGGAACCCTATAATAAAAACTGTTATAAAACAAATATTATACCAGCACCCAAAATGATAGCCTACATTGCAATGCCTACAAATTGAAGGCTTATTTTTTTATTTGAATAGACCTAAATTAAAACATTGAATTATTAAAGTGATAGGCTAACAGAACTTGAGAATTTAGCTCATATTGAACATACATGGATTTCAATAAACGAATGGATACGACTGTTCTATTCTCTGAGATAGTTCTTATTGCAAATACTGAATGGGTGACATACTGACTGAACTGAATGAAGGATGAATTAAATGTTCAAATATGTTGGAGTTGTACGCATCATGCATGCTCTGCACTTTATTTGGCTAGTAGGAAAATAGGCCTACATTAGGGTATAATGACTCCATGCATGCATGCATGCCTCCAGAAGAGTTTTTCAGAAGGTGCATGGCGCTGTGGTGGTGCATGGAGATCAACTGGGCAGCAGTGTCGCAATGGAGAGAATAGCCTATACAGAGACAACCTCAGGCCACTGCAACAGTTATTCTAAAGTGTGGGATTAAATTTATGCCAGACAGCCTACGTTTAATCTCTCCCTTGTTCATTTCAAAGTCCATTTGTTCATGACCAGATTCATAGAAATATTTTCAAATTATTTTACATTTATATTATAACCTCCTACAGAATATGCTTTGGCAAGATTTTCAGTGATGAAATAAATATCAAAATATTTGGAATGGCCACTCAGGTGGTCATAAATAATACATAGATTTAGCAAACATCTATTATTGTTTCATTATTTCTGGTAGATACGACGGGTTATGATTGCAGACAGAGCACAGGGAATGTGATGGTGCAATACTGAATGAGTCATATTTTGATAAGATGCATGCATGGGGATGCCTATGCTGTTGTAGGCATAATACAGCTAGTGGTATCTAGACTTGAGTTGGCAAACAAATCCATGACATTAGCTCCCTAAACGTGAAGTAAACTGAGGAGTAATAGAGAATGGAGACTTTTAACTTGAAAACATGCAGGATACTTCTTTCCGGTTTCCCTGACTTCCGTTTTTTATACTGCGTTATGCTTGTTCTCGTAGCACTCCTCACAGGCCATTTAGTGTACGTGGGTAAGGTGAAACTGCCAAAACTCAGAAAGGTAATATTGTACGTCAGAATTGCAAGATTTGTTCGAGCTAAAAATGTTAGTCTGAAATCGTAACATGTTCACATTTCATGTTTCACACATGGCTTTCCTTACAATCCTAACAATTTACGTATGGATTGTCTTACGATCCTAACGATATGTACGTTCAACCTTTTGGCAGGTATTTCGCTCCATAAATAATACCCAGGCCTGAAACTAAATCTAGAATAAAAAATTATTTGAAAGTAATTTTATAGGAAAAGACATCGGCACGAATTTGTACGAAGTGGGCAGTTCGGTTTTGTCGCGTCAAGCCCGAATATATCATACTTAGACTAAAAGTTAGATTTAGCCACAGACTCAAAAGAAAATAACATAAAACATATGCTTTACACAGTATAGGCCTACACAGCACAGCAAACTTTGGGAATAACTTTGTGATTTTAACGACAAACTTCCATGTATAAAACATCAACTAAGAGCTCCAATGGCCATCATATCCCGTTTCATTAAATTGTGATAAATGTCCCCCTTGTTGTGCATTCAACTGAACCAACAGAGAGAAATCTGAATTCCATGAGAACTATGCATTACGCTCTACAAACACAAAGCCAATTTTCCAAACGGTGTATGTGTATGCATGTGTGTGAGGGAGATGGGGTGGGCAGGGGGACAGCTTTTTAGAGCAGCACGATTACAACACCAGAAATACAAACACTGCTTGACTCTCGACACTCGGGCTGGCGGCCCCTTTGTATTTGCTTAATTTAATCACAAAAGGATGAATAACTTAATTTGTCAGACTGCTGTGTCACATTTTACACAGTCATACAGTCCTGGTGCCCTCTGCCCAGTCTAACACAGGTCCCTCTACACCTCCTCCATTAAGACCCTGTTAGTCACTGACAACTCCACAATTAAAAAGCTTCTTTTTTTTTTTTTTTTAAAGGGGCAGTGCTTTCAAGAACAAGATTTGTAAAAAATAAAATAAAATAAAAAAATAAAATAAAAAAAATGTAAAAAATCTTCCCACACTATGATGTCGAAATAATACTGAAATTGTGATAATTATGATAATGCCCTTTTAGCGGAAAAGCTTTTGGGGGGGGAAAGACGCCTGGAACCTCAGCTTGTTCAGGTGTGATGAGTTTTTGGACAACAGCATGACATCACAATCTGATCTGATTATTCTGACCAATGAACAGTCGGGCATATGAATCCTCCTACTTTGAAGGGGTAAGAAGGGTAGGCTCTCTAGAGTCTAGACCAGGGGTAATCAATTCTTACCCTACGAAGTCTGGAGTCTGCTGATTCTGTTCTACTAGATTTCCCAGTTCTCCTCCATGTTCTGACATTTTAAGACTGGTCTCCACAGCTAAAAAATGTAATTTAATGTAACACCTTTCATGAGCTAGCAGAACCGTTGTGAATGTGTATGAGCTAGGGCTGACCCCATTTAGCCGACTGGCCGATTGTTTGGTTGATCGGCTGTTGGTCGACGGAGATTTCTTTAGTCCAGCAGTAGAGAAAAAAATATATATCGTTGAAGTTGGAAGTTTAGATGCACCTTAGCCAAATACATTTAAACTCAGTTTTTCACAATTCCTGATATTTAATCCTAGTAAAAATTCCCTGTCCTAGGTCAGTTAGGATCACCACTTTATTTTATGTCAGAATAATAGTAGAGAGAATGATCTTTCAGATTTTAATGTGATTTTCAACACATTCCCAGTGGGTCAGAAGTTTACATGCACTCAATTAGTATTTGGTAGCATTGCCTTTCAATTGTTTAACTTGGGTCAAACGTTTCAGGTAGCCTTCCACAAGCTTCCCACAATAAGTCAGGTGCATTTTGTCCCATTCCTCCTGACAGAGCTGGTGTAACTGAGTCAGGTTTGTAGGACTCCTTGCTTGCACCCACATTTTCAGTTCTGCCCACAAACTTTCTATGGGATTGAGGTTGGTGCTTTGAGATGGCCACTCCAATACCTTGACCTTGTTGTCCTTAAACCATTTTGACAGAACTTTGGAAGTATACTTGGGGTCATTGTCCATTTGGAAGACCCATTTGCGACCAAGATTTAACTTCCTGACTGATGTCTTGAGATGTTGCTGCAATATATCCACATAATTTTCCTTCCTCATGACACCATCTATTTTGTGAAGCGCACCAGTCCCTCCTGCAGCAAAGCATCCCCACAACATGATGCTGCCACCCCTGTGCTTCACGGTTGGGATGGTGTTCTTCGACTTGCAAGCTTACCCCTTTTTCCTCCAAACATAAGGATGGTAATTGTGGCCAAACAGTTCTATTTTTGTTTCATCAGACCAGAGGACATTTCTCCAAAAAGTACGATCTTTGTCCCCATGTGCAATTGCAAACCGTACTCTGGCTGTTTTTATGGCGGTTTTAAAGCAGTGGCTTCTTCCTTGCTGAGCAGCCTTTCAGGTTGTCGATATAGGACTTATTTTACTGTGTATATAGATACTTTTGTACCTGTTTTCTCCAGCATCTTCACAGGGTCCTTTGTTGTTGTTCTGGGATTGATTTGCACTTTTCGCACCAAAGTACGTTCATCTCTAGGAGACAAAAATTACTTTTGTCATGCACAAAGTAGATGTCTTAACCGACTTGCCCAAACTATAGTTTGTTAACAAGACATTTGTGGAGTGGTTGAAAAATGAGTTTTAATGACTACAACCTAAGTGTATGTAAACTTCTGACTTCAACTGTATATCATGGTGTACAACACACCTGTCTGATTCGCACTGAGTGGACAGATCCATTGTGGAGACCGTGGGGATGGCACAGTCAATCAGTCTAACACATGTGCTATTGAAATTGTATATGGTTGTATTACATAAAAAAATAGTGCAACACTAATACAAAGAATATTATTTTTTAACAAATGCTCTTCCTCCCTCATTCGATAGCGGTTGCTATTAGCATCAGTGCGCTGTTGAATTGGCACCTTAGACAATGTTGCTATGTGCATAACAGAAAAGTTAACCAGCATATTGGGTTAAGAACAATGAGGCGGAGGCAGCAGCAGAATGAAGAGATGAGAAAACAGCACTTGCCTTATTGTTTAAGAAAAGTGAGGAGTGGAAATCCAAACTTAATTAGGTCTAAAATCAATAGCATATGTATTAAATGTGCCTGGCTTTATAAAGCATCAATTTATCTACAGAAATATGACAGATCCTGCTTCTGTTGCCTGTTTGTTTAATAGCCTACTGATTCCGTGCGCACCAAGCCTCAAGCAAGGACATGTAAAGTAAACAATTTTACAAATGCGTCCGTTTTTAATCTTTGCTTTGCTGTAATAAAGGCTTTACCCTTATTTTTGTCATTAGAACAGCCTCTGGTATTATTTATAATATATTTAGTGTTTACACTGTTCCAAATTGTCAGGGAAATTATATTTATAATAACCATTTTTTCTTGATCTCCTTATTACTAGTAGGCTCCCTTATCATTAGTAGGCTCCCAAGTGGCCCAGCGGTCTAAGGCACTGCATCTCAGTGCTAGAGGCTTCACTATAGACCATGGTTTGATTCCAGGCTGTATCACAACCGGCCGTGATTGGGAGTCCCATAGACTGCTCACAATTGGCCCAGCGTCGTCCGGGTTAGGACGGGGTAGACTGTCATTGTAAATAAGAATTTGTTCTTAACTGACTTGCCTAGTTAAATAAAGGTTACTTTTTTTTGTTAAGTAGCAGCCTTGTATAACCACCATCCAGCTGTAGGCCTAAGAGCACATCCTGTTTAGTCTAAATACCGTAACTTACATAGGCCTACATTTCTAGAGGCTACTGTATCAATCAATCATTAATTTGTTCATGTCATCACACAGCATATGAGTCATTCCTGATTTGAAATGCAATCAAGCATTTCGGTTTTAAAATGAAACGAGCCTTGAATATTTAGCTTAAACATTATATAAACCGTTACATTTCGGAAATTGCATTCACAACGGAATGCGACAGTTTTTAATCTTTGCTGTAATAAAGGCAAGGTAAAAAAAACTTTAGGCTTATACTTTATTTAGTGTTTGCAATGTTCAAAACGGTCAGGAAAATTATATTGTATTCATAATATGCACACAGAGCTTGCTCAAGTTTTTCACCAGTATTTTCCACAACTAGTCACATTTATTACACACATCTGACTTTCCCTATACCTCCTGAGCAAAGTATTTCGAGTTTCACTTCCTCTGTATCCATTTTTCTGTCACATGTGTTACGGTGTTCAGAGTTTGTTAGAACCAATTTATTGACGTGATTATGATATGCTATGCTATGCTATAGGTACGGCCTGCCCGCTCATTGGGCAGGATTAAGGGGCCACCTATGGCGAAAGACTGACGAGGGCAGCATTTTCTGAGCTAAACTGACCTAGACACACCAACAACACGTGAAAACCTCACATAATTCTTCCCCCCCCAAAAATGACAATCTCCCTCAACCAGTGGCATATGGGCTTTTTAGGAGAGCACTGATGCCGCCCTTTGATAAGTAGTGCCCACTTAGTCAAAGGCAGAGAGGCAAAATATTTTTCATGTCCATTCCCAGCATGCATCTCCAGGGTGCTGTTGGAGAGACGCATCCACCAACGTTCAGTCCAAAAAATTATCCAACATAAATCATAAAGCAGATATAGGATATGGTAGAACGAGTATGCAGCCTTTTCTGAAGCCTACAGGCTGGACATAAAATGTATGACAATGTAATGAGACGGACACTATTTAATCGCAGGTTTCTCCGATCAAATAGCCTAACGTAAATGGCGCTCAATCAAAAAAAATAACGTGTTGTCATGTTAACAAAGCAACATATTCTAAAAACAGGACAGGTCAAAGTAAATTGGACATTATGGAATGAACAATCACAACTGAAGGAGTACCACCTCAATGTCATGATCACTGGTTTCAAGTTTGTGTCCGTACATTTTTTTTGACAGGCTGATCATAGCAAAAAAGAAAATACTTCTGAATTTCCCGCTGTGTAAACACATTGCAAATAGTCTCACAATATCGAACTTCATCAGGAGTTAGCTTCTATTCAGTGCTTATATAGCTAAATTGATTAGCCACGGGAATAAGGACAAATAAAGCCAATGCAATGGCCTATTTTACAAACGGTGAAAAATGCCATTGCACACCACCCTGGTAGGCTACACCCTAGTAAGCACGAGCAGTCTTTTTTTGGTCCTGTCCGGAAATCGTTCGTTGTTGTTTTACAAACAGTAGGCTTCTCACATAGATGGGCATTCATAAAATTCAATTCCAGGCAACACTGTAGGTTACACCTCAGTAAGCATGCACCGACGCCTACACCTTTTGGATGTCTTTTTTTTTTGCTGCAGTTCCTGACCGGCCATCTTTTCCCCCCATCCACGGACATTGGTTTCTGGTCCGGGCCGGACCAAATCTTAACCAATCATAGACGTCTAGGTTTGGTTCAGATTTGATGGGGTCCAGACTGGCCTTGATTTCAACGTCCACGGACAGAGTTTCGGTCCCTATTTTGATTAGTTTGATTAGTTTTACTTGTGGAGGTTGGGTAATGTAATTATGTGCACGAGCAAAAAACACTACATCTGTCATTTTTGTCCCGTCTGGATCTGCCATGTCAGTACCTTTCATGGCCGAAGTAACAATTCCAACCAGAATAACCTAAAGTTTGTCAAACTCCAAGGTCCTCTTATAATACTAGTCCAGTGCGAATCGACATTCCTGTGTTTTGAGAGAATTCTGAGTTTGACAGGTGTTGCTCGCGGTTTGCGCAAGTAACTAATTTGATAAATTTAACTAAGTGCTGCACATAAGCTATATTTGAATGGCCTACATGTAGCCTATCAACTTTCACAGTGAATGTGTGTATGAATATTACCAAATGCTTCAGAAAAATGTTTTGCCTATTTAATGCAACCCTTACTGTTAATAGATAGCAAAGCAACAGCATACAACTGACCTAAATTGACTTTCTCATCCATAGCCTTAAAATGGATCTCAAGTGCAATTGCACTATTTAACACACATCGGAAGGCTCGGGGGTAATTTAGGAGGTACTGCGGATCCCTTCAAAATCCTAATGATTATGATCACACTTCCGCAATTAAAATATTATGGCGACACTATAGGAAAGATGGTTTGGTATGGTTTAGAAACTTGGGAACCAAGCTTGAGTTATCAGTGTGGCCCCATCACCTGGACATGATGAAATACTGTATCTTCACACCTAGAATAAAAGCCTCCAGGCTTGCGTCATAACTGTCAATTTATTGGGGGAAAAGAAAGCATTACACAGGACAGTTTGGAAAGAAATTGTGAATTGTCCTCTGGAATAATGGACTTTCTGGAGTAATAATTACATAACCAACGTTCTCTGGTAATAGTAGTCCCGTGCGAATAGGTCTTTGGTCACGTGCATGCGAAACAAACATGTGTCATGTAAAAAGAGCAAGGATGGAGAGAATAGGGAATGCTTTTCCTAAACAAATGAGGTATTTCGGTAACAGAACTTTTCAGTCAGAAATGGAGTATATACAGTACCAGTCAAAAGTTTGGAGACACATACTCATTCAAGGGTTTTTCTTTATTTTTACTATTTTCTACATTGAAGAATAATAGTGAAGACACCAAAACTATGAAATAACACATATGGAATAATGTAGTAACAAAATAGATTTTACATTTGAGATAATTCAAAGTAGCCACACTTTGCATTGACAGCTTTGCAAACTCTTAGAATTATCTCAATCAGCTTCATGAGGTAGTCACCTAGAATGCATTTCAAATGTTTTATTTTTTTTATTTAACCTTTATTTAACTAGGCAAGTCAGTTAAGAACAAATTCTTATTTACAATGACGGACTACCAAAAAGCCTCATAGATGACCAGTTTACAGAGCAGTATAGAGTGCAATGATGTGTCCTATAAGAAGAATTGGTGGCAAATCTGATGGCCGAATGGTAAAGAAAATATGGCCGCTTGAGAGCACCCTTACCTGCCGATTTATAAATGATGTCTCCGTAAACTAGCATGAGTAGGATAGTCATCTGAATCAGGGTTAGTTTGGCAGCTGGGGTGAAAGAGGGATTACGATAGAGGAAACTAATTCTAGATTTAACTTTAGCCTGTAGCTTTGATTTGTGCTGAGAGAAGGATAGTGCACCATCTAGCCATACTTCCAAGTACTTGTATGAGGTAACTACCTCAAGCTCTAAACCAGTGGTTCTTAACCTTGTTGGAGGTACTGAACCCCACCAGTTTCATATGCGCATTCACCGAACCCTTCTTAATTGGAAAAATAAAATAGGATTTTTTCAAATTCAAAACATAGGTATATATTTTACTGGTGCACAAAAATGAACCGTGCATCAACATCAGTGTTCAAAGAACAAAATCTTCACACAAAAACATAAATTAATATTTACTGCAAATCAGTGTGACTTCTGCTGTTGCCTTTCAGAGACCAGTTCAGAAATGCACGGCTTCACCTTGGCAAGTGCCACTCTCATGTCATTTTCGCAACAAAGTCTGTTCCTTTTCTTCGTTTTATGTCCAGCATCCTCAAAAAGGATTGCTCACAAAGATATGTTGTAACAAACGGTATGAAAATCTCCAGAGCTTTCTTAGCAATAACAGGGTACGTTACCATTTGTTGACACCAAAACGTTGAAAGCGTTGTTGTTCTGAAGAGTTGCTATTGAACCTGGCTCTGCTGAATTTCAATGATTTCATCGAGGTATTCATCATTGACATCTGTTGTCTCAACACTAAACGTGAACGGCTGTCTCACCCATGCTGGATATGACTCTCTTGTAGGGAAGTATCCGTCGAGAGACTTTGCAAGCTCATCTAAGTGCGTGGCAATTGTTTGCTTCAGTTCTGCGGGTACAGAAATGTCTCCGATTCCAGATACATCTTAGATCTTACTTACACAGTCGTCCAGCAGGGGAAAGTTTGCGAAGTTATCGTTCTCTGTTCGTCATTTCCATAACGGTAGCTTTTTTTGAAAAGCCTCCAGGTTTTCCTCCGCTTCGATGATGTTGACTCCACCGCCCTGCATCTTTTGATTGAGATGATTGAGAGCTGCGAAGATATCAGCCATGTACGCTAAAATGAGAATGAACTCAGAATTTTTGAAGCAATCTGCATGACAATGTTGGTGCTCTTGCAAAAACAGGGCTAATTCCACACGCACGGCAAAAACACGATTCAGCACGTCCCCGGGATAACCACCGAACGTTAGAATGGTACAGAAGTACCTCGAATTCAGAGCCCATTTCTTTACACAGCTCACTGAAGATGCGGTGCCTCCGAGCACTAGTTCGCACATAGTTCACGCATTCCACTACAATTTGTAATACTTCTGCCCGTTTTGGAGGCAAGGTTTTTGTTGCCAACACATGCCTGTGCAGAATACAATGAGTAACAATGATGTGTGGTGCATCGGCTTTCACTAGCGCACCAAAACCAGACTTTCTTCCCAGCATGACTGGAGCTCCGTCCGAACAAACTGCAGAAACCATATCCCACAAAAGATTGTTGTCTTTGAAGAAGTCATCCACATGTTTCTTCACATCGGCTGCCTTAGTTGTTGTTGTAAGAGGCTTACAAAATAAAAAAAATCTTCCTTTATCACGTCGTCTTTCACATAGCGCACGAATACAGCAAGCTGGCTTATATTGGAAACGTCTGTGGTTTTGTCGAGTTGAAGGCTGAATTTTGCCGGGCTTGAAATCAGATCTGCAACTACTTGAGCCAAGATGTCTTTGCTCATGCCCTCTATTCTGTCGCTGATGGTGTCATTTGAAAGTGGAATTTGGGATAACTTAACTTCAGCCTCTTTTCCCAGCATGATATTCACCATCTTCAACACAACAAAGCAGTTTGCCCTGCTTTGCGATCAGGTAAGCTACTTCGTACGATGCTGTGAGGATCGGTTTGTTGATGGGTACAAAGCCGAGAACAGGCAGAGTAGCCTTTTCATCGAATCTGGCTCTCTTCACCTTGAATTCAGCGAGCGTTGTGTTCTTGTATTTTCCATCTCCATGCAGCTTAAGGAAGTGTTCTTAGTTTTGCCGGTGCTAGACTAGAATTGCTCAACTTGGCATTGCAAATCATGCAGTTAGGACGCTGACTCCCATCACGTTCCGTTATACATGTGAATCCATATTGTACATACTTGTCCAACCACTTTCTTTTTTTGCTCGACATAGTAAGTATGAAGGGATTAAAATATTAAGGAAGAAATCACAAGACCGTACCACAGTCACAAGTCGTACTGAGCGCACCAAATTCCCTGCACCACCTCACCAATGATGGCGACAGTCATGTGTGTCAACCTCGACTACTGACTCACCGCGGTTAAGAACCACTGCTCTAAACCCTTGTAGGAAGAGGGGCATTCTTCTTATAAAACCACATGACCTTTGTTTTGGAGGTGTTCAGAACAAGGTTCAGGGTAAAGAAAGCTTGTTGGACACTAAGAAAGCTAGGTTGTAGAGCATTTAACACAAAATCCGGGGAGGGGCCAGCTGAGTATAAGACTATCATCTGCATATTAATGGATGAGAGAGCTTCCTACAGCCTGAGCTATGTTGTTGATGTTAATTGAGAAGAGTGTGGGGCCTAGGATTGAGCGTTGGGGTACTCCCTTGGTGATAGGTAGTGGCTGAAACAGCAGATTCTGACTTTATGCACTGCACTCTTTGAGGTAGTTAGGAAACAAGCCCAAAGACCCCAATACTGCTTAGACGGCCCACAAGAATGGAATGGTCTACTGTATCAAAAGCTTTGGACAAGTCAATAAAAATATCAGCACAATATTGCTTAGAATCAAGGGCAATGGTGACATCATTGAGGACCTTTAAGGTTGCAGTGACACATCCATAACTCAAGTGGAAACCAGATTGGTGTGCCTTGTTAAAAGTTCATTTGTGGAAATTCTTTCCTTCTTAATGCGTTTGAGCCAATCAGTTGTGTTGTGACAAGGTAGGTTTGGGTGTACAGAAGATAGCCCTATTTGGTTAAAGACCAAGTCCATATTATGGCAAGAACAGCTCAAATAAGCAAAGAGAAACAACAGTCCAACATTACTTTAAGACATGTTCAGTCAATCCGGAAATTTTCAAATACTTTGAAAGTTTCTTCAAGTGCAGTCGCAAAAACCATCAAGCGCAATGATGAAACTGGCTCGCATGAGGACTGCCACAGGAAAGGAAGACCTAGAATGACCTCTGCTGCATAGGATAAGTTCATTAGAGTTACCAGCCTCATAAATTGCAGCCCAAATATCTATTTTTATTCAATTAGGCAAGACAGTTAAATTCTTATTTACAATGACGGCCTACACAACTATTCACAGAGTTCAAGTAACAGACATCTCAACATCAACTGTTCAGAGGAGACTGCATTAAATCAGGCCTTCATGGTCGAATTTCTTGTGAAGAAACCACTAGTAAAGGACACCAATAATAAGAAGACTTGCTCTGGCCAAGAAACACGAGCAATGGAGATTAGACTGGTGGAAAGTCCAAATTTGAAATGTTTGGATCCAACCACTGTGTCTTTCTGAGACGCAGAGTAGGTGAACAGATGATCTCTGCATGTGTGGTTCTCACCATGAAGCATGACGGAGGTGGTGTGATAGTGCTTTGCTGATGACATTGTCTGATTTATTTAGAATTCAAGGCACAATTAACCAGCATGTCTACCACAGCATTCTGCAGTGATAAGCCATCCCATCTGGTTTGCACTTAGGGGACCATCATTTGTTTTTCAACAGGACAATGACCCAATACACACCTCCAGGCTGTGTAAGGGATATTTGACCAAAAAGGAGAGTGATGGAGTGCTGCATCAAATAACCTGGCCTCCACAATCACCCGACCTCAACCCAATTGAGATGGTTTGGGATGAGTTGGACCGGACTGAAGGAAAAGCAGCCAACAAGGGCTCAGCATATGTGGGAACTCCTTCAAGACTGTTGGAAAAACATTCCTCAAGGAGCTGGTTGAGAGAACGCCAAGAGTGTACCACGCTCCCATCAAGGCACAGGGAGGCTACTTTGAAGAATCTCAAATATAAAAATATATTTTGACTTGTTTAAAACAGTTTTGGTTACTACATGATTCCATATGTGTTATTTCATAGTTTTGATGTCTTCACTATTATTCTACAATGCAGAAAATAGTCAAAACAAAGAAAAACCCTGGAATGAGTAGGTGTCCAAACTTTTGAATGGTACTGTATGTTGCAGCTTCAGCAACACCTACAGCGCGATAAACATGTCATGAAGGGGCCGATGCAGCAGGGTCGGACTCACTCTAGTAATTTGTGTGTCTTAATTATTTAATCAAACTGTGTCCTTAAAGCATCATACAAGCTCAGTGAATATAGTTAATCTGATTAAAACACATAGGACGTGTCAATATGGAAAAATGCATGTTTATAAAATGTCAAACGAATCGCTTGGTCGAAAGAATAGACTACTCTTTTTTTGTGTCAGGGACAGCCCTAGTATGAGCACACTCACTGTAGTACATGCACTGCGCACAACCTGATGCTAATGTGCCATCACAATAAGCAAAATAAATGTGCAACAGCAGACCTGTCAAATCCCTTTATCTACGAGGCTCTACTACACCACACACACAAACTCCAATTGAGACGGTCCATGAGCTCACAGTGAAAATTACCTCGAAATGACACCCTCACCCTGGGTGCATGAATGGGGAGCAGGGGTACGGGGGGCGTGGGGGTTGACCAGTGCAGCAGCCCAAAACCAAATACTGATGGTTATTGATCTGGAGCCCCGCTCCTGGAATTAGAGTTGGGGCCCTTCCAGCAGCCAGCTCCTAATGCTGGGGGAAAGGGGACGTTTTAACAAGGCCAGCAAGCCTAAAATGAAATCCAGGGAGAATTTTCATCTCGCGCTGGCAAGTCCTGGACTACAGTCTTATCCATCTGTTGGGAGAAGCTTGATGCATGTCAACTCGACGAGCCCCCTCCCCCTTTACTCTTTTTCCCCCTCTCTCCCGCCTTCTCTTGAAGGAAATTGGCACTTGTCGAAGGGGGCAATTAGGATGTAACAATGTTATGGAACTCCATATGGTCGTTTCGTCCAACCCACAGTGGTATTTTATAGATGCTTTGAACAATGCCTCGACACAACCTAAACAGGCAATTTAAAAGCCCCAGAGAAATTATAACTTTTCCAAGTGCTTCAGAAGTAACTATGTAGCTTTTGCAGGGCTACCGCAGGAGTGTTTTCCAGTGGGGAATGGAATATAGTTTGCATTTGTATATACAGTTGTCCAAAACTATCGACACCCTTGATAAAGATGAGCAAAAATGACTGAATAAAATAATTCAAATACTGAGCTATATTGTATGCTTAGCCAAATTGGGAAAACATCAGATTTTATACTATTAAAATTACTTAGAGGTTTTTTTTCTCAAAAAGGTAGGGGTACTTGTCCCCCACTGTTGGCTGGGGACAGAGGTGGAGGCACGCAGTGTGAGTGTGTTCATGTGCACTGTGCACGTCCATGCATGCGTAGGGGACTGTGAAAGTGACAGCACAGCATAAACTTTAAATCACAGATAAACAAGAGGCCTGTTTGGTCTCCTAATCCAGTCTTTCATGCCTTCTCTTCATAATCGCTCCATCAGTCTTTCAGCAGGTCAACCAAACGGAGGCCCCTGGCCACCAAGGCTTTGTTTGCCACACCTTGGGCCAGATATTAAAAAAGGCAGTGCTAAAGACCAAACAAACACACACAGCCTGGCCAGCACCTCTGACCCAGGGGGCTCTGTTCAAACTGCCCTTTGGACTTATATTGACTACAAACAGGAGAGGACCTCACCTCGGGAGAAATTCCCCTGTTTATGAGAAAAAGAAAAAGCGAGACAGCCGGACAGACCGAGAAAGAGAGAGCGAGCATGCTAAACGTATAATATTGGAGGGGCATACAGCCATGGTAATAGCCAGGCAGTCGACAAAGGCTTGAGGAATGTGGGCGACAAATTCAACCACACTCTTCCGTTGTCAATCTCAATCAAGCCCTAACCTCATATTTTTACTCAAATCAATAGTTGTATTGCCTTTTATCTAGGCTAAACAACTAAAATGTCCATGTTCTCAGACGACCTGTAGCTAAAACACTCTTAAAAAGATCAACTCAGCTCTTCTTATGTCCTAACATAAAAATGGAAGCAAGTTGATAAAAAGCATAACCAGCGCATTCAAAAAGCATGACTTCTTTAGTAAACCTTCCCGGCCAGGGGAACCGGTGCTGCGCTATGTTGCCTTGCACCTGTTATCCTGTACATAAAATGTATTTTCTATGCTGCATACTTTGCACAGAAGCCGTATTATTCCAGCCGAGGGTTGGCCAGGCCCTGGCGTATAGTTAATGTGTTTCACAGCCTGCAGTCGCCACTATGATGGATGGACACACTTTACGCTCAATCAACTTATAAATAACGGATGTTTTATCATGCTGAATTAAAACATTTGAGAGAGAGAAAGAACGAGAAGGGAAGGGGGGTGAAACACATGGAGTTCAGTTCCGTTCTCTGTGTGTGTGTGTGTGTGTGTGTGTGTGTGTGTGTGTGTGTGTGTGTGTGTGTGTGTGTGTGTGTGTGTGTGTGTGTGTGTGTGTGTGTAAAAGGGATTGTGCAAGGTTGTCAACAGGGATGCAAACTGGCGAGGGCCCAAAAAGGTAACACTTTTTTTTGTTGCACTGAAACATGCAAAAGAAATCCCTGCTAGAGGGAAATGCAGGTTTAAACTCATTAAACAAAGAATATGATCTACATGATCAGTCTCTGTGTGTAAAATACAAGTGGTTAATGTGAAACTAACAGCTAAAACATTTAAAGAAAGCAATCCAATGTTATTTGTTGCCTAGACTTTACTGCATATGACATTCAACTCTTGAGAATAAACAATACACTAATATTGCAGCTAGCCATAACAGCCCTTATAATAGACCGCTTGTGACCATACACATCTAAATATTTCACTTGGGGAAAAAACATCTTAAAGTAGGAATAGAATTGAACAAACTGGCATTCTATTTTTGCTCTATTATAGTGGCCACTAAAGTAGACATCGATCAAGTGCACAAGGCTACATGTGTGCAAAAATAACGTTCACTGAGTAAAAAAATATATAATCACCCCCCCCACACACACACACACACACACACACACACGTGTTACTGTCAAGTAACTGCCTGTGGACATCAGTTCTACAATGTGCCAGCAGAGCATGATACCCTTTGTTGGCAAAGGGAGAAATAGGGAACGTATGTGGTGTTCCTTTCACCTCTATAGTGGCATCCATCTTAAGCCAGGCCCAGCTACACTTGATCCCCGAATCCATGTGTTTAACAAGCTACACCCCATTTTCACCTAATTCTCTCATTCTGAAAATGAACCACATACTGTAGAGGGAAAACAGTTTGTTAGCTAGTTAACATTTCACACAGATTGACAGGGTCCAGTAAGCAACTAACGTGTTATAACTTACAACATTCGATGAGCTAACGTTAGTAGCCTAACCAATTCGCCATAGTATTAACTGTTATACAACTCCTTGCTGTTCCTTAAAAACCTGTTATGGCTGCAACCCTTTGTTCTCAATTTCCGCCTGAAGACATACCCAAATCTAACTGCCTGTAGCTCAGCCCCAGAGGCAAGGATATGCATATTCTTGGTATCATTTGAATGGAAACATTCTGAAGTTTGTGGAAATGTTAATTGAATGTAGGAGAATATAACACAGTAGATCTGGTGGAAGAAAAGAGAAAGAAAGAGCATACGTTTTTTAATACTATGGCGAATTGGTTAGGTTACTAACGTTAGCTCATCGAATGTTGTAACTTTAGCCAGCTAACGTTAGCTGTCTGACTTTATTAGCTAGCTAATTCTCACACCATAAACTCAATTATTTGATTATTTAAGTTGGCTAATGTTACTCAACATTTATCTGGCTAGCTAACGGATAATTTGATCCAGCTAGCAAGACACTTAATGCAAACAATACTTGTTCCACCACACTTTCTCCCTCGCCTCAAACTTTCCACATGCCAGTTGTTTTTCGGTTACAGCTCATGAAGTATGCTTTCATCACCTCAACCCAGTCTCTGTGGTCAGGCTTCTCACCTACCTCTTCGTTATCGTTCAGGAGACGCGCTGCTGTAACTGGCAAACTGCCTTTCCACTCTCTGTCTTTCCAGAGCGCCCGCTGATGCTGTAACTAGCAAATTGGTTGTCTCTTTCTTCAGTCGCGTACTGCATTCTGTTGGTATGTGAACGATTGGCTGAGGCCTTGGATACAGCCAGTATTGCTCCAAATGCGCACCACTCGTTCGCTTACAACCCCCAAACTTTTCTCATCAGATCTACACAAATCATAGGTCACCTATTTTGGATTCAAAACAGCGAATTTCGACAAAAGGTGACTAGTTTGCATTCATATGTCAAGTAACACTAGTTAGCATTCGCTCTCGAAACTACCTTCAACTTCCTTCAAACTGCACACAGACAAAAATAGTATCCATGACTCCCAGAAAGTAGAAAACCATTTTTAAATTGACAAAATCTCGCACTATCCCTTTAATTGTGTTGATGCCTCCCAAAAGATGCAGAAGCGCACACGTGGAATACTGTGATTGTGCCAACCCCCCCTGGTTAGAACAACTAAAGATAACATTTTACCATATTTGGGGGGAATGCATTGTGTAAAAAAGCACCAAAACACATTAAATGATTCCGTATTTCCGACAATAAGTTCTCACGACATTTCAAATGGATGATCTTAAATGTGGTTTTCACGACCAAGTTGCTTTATAAACCTTTTTCTCCCAATTACATACCTCACGGTAAATACGGCCCCCCATTATCGAATCCAATTCCATCATTTTATTTCAAAGTAAGTTCGCTGTCATACGCTGCCCTTCAGATAAGGTGGCCTGGTATTATCACATCTATTTCCAGAAAATAAACTGAGCGCAAGATACAGAATTTCCATCTGATCCTTTGACCATGTACCCTTGCCAATCCTGGTGTGCATCTTGGGAAAGAAGTGGGGGGAAGGAATGGGGGTGGGAGTCAGGAGGGGGTTGGAGCGGGGCTCTCCGTTTGGTACAGTAAGAGGTTAAGCTGTAGATGGCGGTCGATTCAGCAGGATAAATCGGCACACATGCTCCGGATCGCACTAGATTTCACACCCCTCCTCATGAGTACTACCATCCACAACTGCATGGAAAGAATGAGGGGTGGGGTGGGCGAGACAGAGAGCGAGGGGGGGGGACTCCCTCCTATTTGTTTCACCTGCTGCATTCCTTCAGCTTCCATCTAATGGCATTCCCTGGGGTCTGAAGGAATCCTGCAACCACACACTGTAGATATACAACAGGCCTCAGCTATTGTGTTAGCAAGACACAATACCCTCTGGCAAATAGGAGCATACTAAAATCAGATTACACCGGTTTAAGCCGAGCGGTGTGGACTCACAGAGACCAATGCTTTTTATGTGAGGAGTGCTGTTGAACAGCTTCTTACAAATGATATTTGAACATGCTTCTATTCTAGAATCAGTCTTGTATGTTTCTTTTCCATTTCACACAGGCAAAGAGTTTGATTATCTTAATAAATATCCTGTACTGTGCAAAACCATATTTAAAAAATGATAAAACCATCAATGACAACACAAACCCGAAAGACATTGAGTCAATCTTTGTGGTCTGTCCTCAAAATATTTATTGCTTTTTAGAATGCATTGCTTACATTTATCCGGTTAGCTCTCCTGGAGGAAACTAATTATTTACCAGCTGTTTAAAGAAAATCTGAGCAAGATGAACTGATTAGAGGAAATGGGCCAGTGATCAACACAAGCATTGCAGCCGCTAATAAACGTATCATACTCTTTTCCTCACTCCTCCACCTCCTCAGTCCATAACTAGAGATATTAGGGCATGGGAATAAATCTATCCAACACTCCAAGTGAACGAACTAGTGGCCCGTTGGATGTTTAGGACACACAAGTCCACTGTAGAGGAGTCACGAAATGACAACAAAACCTCATGTCTGCTAACATGAGCCCGCCAAGGTGCATTACACAGTCAGAGTTATGGCTGCTCTCCAGATAGAATTCCCCCAAGGGCTACTGCTGAATTCCCTCCAGAGCACGGACGCTTCCTCAGCCACCTTGACATTACTGTAAGGACCAGCTGTGCTTCTGCTGCTGTGCTCACACAATGGAGGGTTGGGTAAACCATGAATGAATGGCTGGATAAATCACTGCAAAGAAGAAAGTTAAATACACAATCTACAAGAGGTGTTGCGTGTCAATGCCTAAAGTAATGACTGTTAGGCTACATGGTCATCATTTTAGAAGGTAAAGGATCTAGTGCTGTTGATTCTCATTCACTTCAGTTCGTTTAAAGATGTCACCTCTCTCCAGGAAAATATATGCAAGGTGTTGCGCACGGAGAAATTGTTCGTTTTTTAAATTAAAACTTTTGAAAAGGCTCTAGTGTGGGCATTGATTTATCAATGAAACATCTACCAGTCTGACCAAAGATTCAAATGGTTTCACCTCTATTATAAATCAATGACCAGTTTGAGCAGCAGGTAAGACTGTGCGGAATAATGCCTTGATCGCATCATTGCGCAATATGTTATGCAGCATCATCTGGATATGTGAGCATAAAAACATTCACCATCTGCTACCATTCCCATTAAGCATTCTACACATACATACGAAATCAAATTGTTCGATAAATCCAACGCATGCACCACACAGGACTCACTGAAACTGCCTCTGCAACGCAATACTGCAAGACAAACACAGCGTTCAATTGGAAATGAATGTAGTTCTGGTGTACCAAAACGCTGTGTGATCGAGGAGTAATAGACAACCGCCAGGAAAAACATTCAGTGGAAAGGCCAGTCATCCTCTCATCCCTGCCTCCTACTCTGCGCAAGGCCCTCATTTAAATGTACCAATCAGCCTCGGCTTCATCAGTATTAACCGTCTGATACCACTGTATTTAGACATGATGCGTTCTTGATACCCGCCCAGCATTGACAGCAAATCCTCCATGTATTCAATAAATCGTAGCAGTTAGGTTGGAACGGATTAGTCTCAAGTCACCTAGTGACTATATTATGAGCCGCAGCATTAAGAGGGATTAATACTAATCTTGGCACTTTTAGTTTACCGTGGGCTGGAGGGTGGGTGGGTTGAGGGGACAACGAACCACCGCGCCCCAGACAGTCAGCTCCTAAACACAGCAAAAGCACATTAATGATAGCTTCCATATGCTGCCTCTCTCCATCTGCAGTTAGCAGCCTTGCCAATACACTCTCACTCGGCTAGTATACCGTTTAACCAGTCTGCGGCGCACATTAATAAGTAGAGCAGATTACTGCTAGCCAAGGGTAGAGTTAACATTGTACAGCTGGAAAAAACTCCCAAAAGTGTGTACTAAAACAGATTTTTTTAAACAGTGTTGACTTAATATAATCCAACAATATGAGTTTTTCTTACACCATAACGTACATCAAACCAAGAATGTTCACATTCGATTTTATAACAAAATACATGTATGTTGCGTCCCGTCCAAAGTGTAACGTAGCCTCCACGTGCGGCAGTCCTCTCCATGGCAACGCATGGTGACTTTATACAACAGAGGCTTGGGGGCGGAGGGACATTTCTGTCCAGTGATGCCACATGGGCTCCATAGCAGGGGAAACAAAGCCTATCGGGTTTATCCCCACTGGGGCTCTGAAATACCCCGCTCAGTGACTGAAGATGCCCTGGCTGGCTTAGCGGACTAAAGGCGACAACTGTCATAAATGACTCCCCCATGGGTCCGCATGTCTACGATACTGTAACCAGCTTTCGGTAAACGGAGAGGCCAGGGACTGGGCCAAGGCCCGAGAGGGCAAGCTTTATGGACACCATCCTGCAGCGAGGCTATTGGCATGGTTCTAGGATCTATGCTCCTTCCTCTGTAGGTGGGGTGTCAGCAGGATAGAGAAACTTAACTCTCCAGTCTTCTCTACAGATACCAGGAAATGCAATCCTTCAAGTTTCCCTCAGCATTTGTGCAGTGGGGCTGTAGAGCAAAAAAACTGAGCCACTATCGCAGTTCACATGGCAGGCCCTTCTAGTGATGTATAAAGTGCACTTCCCTGGGGCTTGCTGTTTGTCATAAAACATCTCTCAGCACATCATTTACCCAAACCGGAGAGGCAAAGGAAAAAAAGGAATACAAACAACTTACAAAAGTGGTGTTTGAGTTTAATACAGAGGCCATTTGCCAGGAGCGCAGTAATTTTAAACCATGCCGTGTTAAGTGGCTCCTCCAAGATACTGTGGGGTAATATCGAACAGCTGAGCAAATGGGATGGGATCCAGCTAGTGCATTATCTTTATGAATTCATGACAAAATTCTGCTCTGTAAGCGACGGCGGGCTAGGTGTTTGTAAACAATTGAGGCTGCTCTCACATGAGAAAGTTGAGGAGTAAATATTTTTATGTAGATCTAACGGAGAACTACTTCCATCCATACGACTTGTGGTCTCTTCTCGCCTCGCTTACCTTCTGCCTTGTCAGCCTCAGTACCGCTTGAGTGAATTCATTACAAGGCACTTGCTTTCATCCATAATACTCTAAATACTGACCAAGTCAGAGCCTAGTGTATCAAAACATTCAACATGGTCAAATGGAATCGACCAAGCCTTCAAGTTTATAAAAATAGTTTAAAGTATTTATTTTTTTCTCTCCATATGTTTTATACCACAAAATGCCTTGATCTGGAAAACATGCTTTAGTCAAAAACATAATTGTTGGTTGTTTTCTACTAGGCAAGGGGAAAAAAACAGGTTTAAGAGTATCTTCTTGCAGATTGAGTTGGAAAAGTAGTTTAACTCATCATTTGGATCACAGTGCAAACACAGACAATGTTGCTTACATTACAGGCTTTACAGGGATTAGCTCCAAACCACTAAATGCAGCTCCCCACAATCTTCTACACTCTTCCACTTGTCCAACTGTAGAAATAAGTGAGAAATTGCGAGTTCTTTTACATCAACATTTTCCAAAGTAGGCTATATCAGGTTAAAAGCATTTAAACCCTGACCAATATTTGGCGAATAAATAGTCTGGGACAAAATAAAGCCAAATTTAAAAAGAATGGTGTTGAACAATATCATCTATTTTCACAACGGCCAAATTGTCTTTCCCATGAAGTGCGTTTTCTGCAGTGCAGAAACGCACCCTGCTCGTTCTGCACACGCAAGGCTGCGCCTATCCGATCAGACTGGCATCACTGCCATGGAATGCTGAAGTCCACATTTTTCCCATTCAACAAGGAAAAACGGCCTTTCAAAACCAATCAGCTAGAAATGTTGCTTTGTTTTTATTTTTGACTGAACTTCCTGGAACCCATTATAGAGCTGTCAGGGATGTATATTTAGCTATGGCAACACAGGGCCTCCTCGCCCCCTTGCGCCATTGGCCATGTCACCTCTGATAAACAGAAAAACAATTGGCAATCCCTTTTGTCACCTTTAAAGAAAATGGATGCGTGTGTCGTGTGTGTCAGACGGTCTGACAGGTCGACAAGAGGTGGGGCATCTCTGTGTACACAACTGCAATGGGTCATTGGCTAGACGTGCCCTACATCCATTTCTACTCTCCTGCCCTGACAGCGCCTGATACTACATTCGCCCGATGAGTCACTCCCAACTCTTGATAAAAAAACTGTTTAAGAATAATTCTGAGTGAATTATCAAAACTAACTATGAAAGTGCCGGTCATAACGTCATTGTCCCTAGAGATGATCCCCCTTTGCCGGCCCAGCATATTGAGACCACTGAACCGGTTGAATCATCTACTATGCAGCTGTACATTAGTGCTCAAGGATGAACAATGGCGTAAATGTTTGACATATAAAAACGGCTGATGATAATGCCAATAAAAATACATCAACACTGTTCTTGAAATTAATTCAAGTACCCCACCAGAGTAAAGACTGTTTGAATGATGAGTTAACCACATAACATTGTCACAAACAAATGTCTATTTATCCCAAAATCTGTAAAACTACTATATGATTGCCCAAGCCGCTTAACCATATGACCATATAAAATAATGCAATGAAGAGAAAATGTGAAATATAAAAGACATGGGGGGCAGACAACCTTATGGGTGATCCGAGAGCCTTGAGAAAACAAACCCTGTATTTCAAGATCACTCCTTATATGTACCATATACACTGGGTATACCAAACATTTGGAACACCTTCCTAATATTGAGTTCAGAGGAATCTGTGCATTGAGCCCTGGATAAGTTTGACCAATACTTGACTCAAAGGTAACAGTGCTCCCCACTGGTTCACAAGTTCAGTTCCCCCTGACCTCGTTGTCTGAGATACAGAGCACCACCAACCCCCCCGTCTCTTCTCACCCACACCCCTTCTCTAAAAAAAAGACAACACTACTCTGCAAGTGTTCCCAGGTCGTTAATTCAGGGACGGCATTTCACCACTCATAACCTACTGCACTACTGCCAGTTTAGCAGGAATTTTTACAATTTAAAACCAACATGGGCTTATGTGCATAGCTGAGATGGCTGAAGTCTGCCTTGTACATAGAGGTCCTACTCTGACTGAAGAGGAGGGGCTACAGAGAGCTGGAGCCACCCACCCCTCTCACACAGGGATTAGACTACAACTGACAAATCTGGATATATTTACCTCACGCTTCTTTTCACTACAGCATCAACACCTTTGTGAGTGTTTTAAGAGGCAAAACGAAAAAACATTTTACAAAATCGGGGAAGTCCAGTTTCCAAAGCAAAACTCGCCTCATCGGTGACTTTAAAATGTCTCAAACTTCACCGCAGTTCAAAAGCCATTTATGAAGGAGATGAGCAGTGAAGGGGGGCCTCTGACATCAAGGTGAAGCTTTGTCCAAGACATGAAAGAACCAGGACCACCTTGTCCCTTATGTCCATGTCACATCCGTCAGCCAGAGAAGAGCCATGTCGATAAAAAAGGGAGCCAGAGAGAGGAAGGGGTAGACTGGCAGTATTTCGGCAGGTCTATTTTGCTTTCAGACCAATCAACACCTCCGTGTTATCCCAGGTTCTTAGCAGGTCTCCTTGTCAGCTGTGTGGGCCGCTCGGCCCGGCCGGCTCCCTCCCGTCTGCAGGACGGCTTTTGTAATCGGAGGCACTGATCCCCATTCTATTTAAGAAGGATGCGTCAAGAGGTTTTTTTTTAAACGCTCACTGCACGTCACCTCTTTTCAATTCAATATTTATGATCCCTGAAACACTAGCAGTTGTTTAATCGTCCCACGCCTGTTCCACCCCTCCCCACCACCTCTCAGCCATTCCCCCAGTCGTCCCACGACAAGACTATCTTGACCCATGTCACCTTTACTGCGCACACTCCTCAAAACCCAGCTGTGACCCCAAAATAGGCTGTCTTTTTAAAATTCCGGGCGTGCAATTGGAAAGTATTGCATTTTGCCAGTGACAAAACAGGAAGGGGGATGACAACTATGGATGAACAAAAGAAAGTTGTAATTGAGTATCTGCTTAGCATGTTCAATGAACAAGGTGATGATTTTAACCTCCCCCATCACAAACACACACGTTGTCAAAATGTTTGTATTTGTATTCATCAGTGTCGTGGTACTCGAGACCACATATTGAGCGTCTCGGTCTTTGATACATTGGTACTCAGTCTTGACTAGGTCTCGGACAGTGAGGACTGGTTATTTCTTCCCGAAACCAGCAGAGTAAAAAATAAATAAATTATCAGCTTCTACTCAATCAGCGCATTAAACCGCTTCACCAGGCCAAATATAAATAAATATATTCATACATATATGTATATGTTAACAGACATGTTAACAGACTAAAAAGCTCTGCTACAGCAAGTAAAATTGTCAGAGTGAAGTGTTGTCTCATTTGTGTCTGGAGGTAGTTAGCTAGCAAGCTAGCCAACTTTAGCCAGTTAGCTTGGGTGCTAGTTTTGGGACAAGCATGCATTGTCTAGGTTGGGACAAGCATGAATTGGCAGGCAAGCAGCAGAAGGATGAGGCGGCTACAATTCCCCATCATTTATCAGTGCAATTTGAACAAACTAGGTGAAGAAGTTAGTGTGTTTATCTAATGTTCCTTCATGAGATTTTAGCTCATCTTGTTCTGGCTAGCATTAGTTGTTGATCTTGTTGTTGTTTATGTGCATAACAGAGAGAGAGTCAACCTTCTCATGGTTGTTTGGTTAATAGGACTGTACGGCTCCCGAATGTAAGAGGACTCACGTGGTATTTACATATTAGCAGAAATCCATTCAGGTGTATTTTGTGGCTTTTGGCAAATGTGTTCTAATGATCTAAAGTCACGCTGTTGCTACTGCCTGTAAACACACAGTCCAGTTCAAAGTGAAAGATGCCAGGCCCGTGTGGCAAATGGCTTGTTTGTATAAAGGTCTACTGTTGCGCTGATTGGCTATAGTGCAATGGTCTGTGTAGACTCCAGTCCTGGACAAAACAGATGTTTTATTTACGGCAGTGACTATTAATTGTCCAAACGCACAGCCGCTTTCCCAGTCTATATTGCAATCAAACTTTCACAATTGCCTAAGTATAGAGTACCAGTCAAAAGTTGACACTAATCATTCCAGGGATTCTTCATTTTGACTATGTTCTACACTGTAGAATAACAGAGAAGACATCAACATAGCCACCCTTTACCTTGACAGCTTTGCACAATAGTCGCATTCTCTCAACCAGCTTCATGAGGTAGTCCCCTGGAATTAATTTCAATTAACAGGTGTGCCTTGTAAAAAGTTAATTTGTGGAATTGATTTCCTTCTTAATACATTTAAGCCAATAAGATATGTTGTGACAACGTAGGGGTGGTATATAGAAGATAGCTCTATTTGGTAAAAGACCAAGTCCATATTATGGCAAGAACAGTGCAAATAAGCAAAGAGAAACGACAATCCATTACTTTAAGACATGAAGGTCAGTCAATCCGGAAAAGTTTCTTCAAGTGCAGTAGCAAAAACCATCAAGCGCTGTGATGAAACTGGCTCTAATGAGGACCACCACAGGAAAGGAAGACCCAGAGTTACCTCTGCTGCAGAGGACAAGTTCATTAGAGTTAACTGCACCTCAGATTGCAGCCCAAATAAATGCTTCACAGAGTTCAAGTAAGACATCTCAACATCCACTGTTCAGAGGAGACTGCGTGAATCAGGCCTTCATGGTCGAATTGCTGCAAAGAAACCACCACTAAAAGGACACCACTAAGGAGAAGACTTGCTTGGGCCAAGAAACACGAGCAATGGACATTAGACTGGTGGAAATCTGTCCTTTCTCAAATTTGAGATTTTTGGTTCCAATCGCCGTGCCTTTGTGAGACGCAGAGTAGGTGAACAGATGATCTCTGCATGTGTGGTTCCCACCATGAAGCATGGAGGAGGTGGTGTGATGGTGCTTTGCTGGTGACATTGTGATTTATTTGGAATTCAAGACACACTTAACCAGCATGGCTACCGCAGCGATACACCATTCTATCTGGTTTGCACTTAGTGGGACTATCATGGGACTACCAAAATACACCTCCAGGCTGTGTCTATTTTTTTCCAAGAAGGAGAGTGATGGAGTGCTGCATCAGATGACCTGGCCTCCACAATCCCCCAACCTCAACCCAATTGAGATGGTTTGGGATGAGTTGAACCGCAATGTGAAGGAAAAGCAGCCAACAAGTGCTCGGCATATGTGGGAACTCCTTCAAGACTGTTGGAAAAGCATTCCAGTTAAAGCTGTTTGAGAGAAATTAAATAAATAAATGAGTAGGTGTATCCAAACTTTTCACTTGTACTGTAAGTAGTCAGTACTTACAGTACTCGAAATTGAGCTCAGGTGCATCCTGTTTCCATTGATCATCCTTGAGATGTTTCTACATCTTGATTGGAGTCCACCTGTGGTAAATTCAATTGACTGGACATGATTTGGAAAGGTACACATCTGTCTATATAAGGTCCCACAGTTGACAGTGCATGTCAGAGCAAAAACCAAGCCATGAGGTCCAAGTAATTGTCTGTAGAGCTCTGAGACAAGATTATGTTGAGGCACAGATTTGGGGAAGGGTACCAAAACATTTCTGCAGCATTGAAGGTCCCCAAGAACATAGAGGCCTCCATTTGTATTAAATGGAAGCAGTTTGGAACCACCAAGATTCTTCCTAGAGCTTGCCGCACGGCCAAACTGAGCAATCGGGGGCTCGGGAGAGGTGAAGTTCGAGTCATGCGTCTTCCGAAACATGACCTGCCTAACCGCTCTTCTTAACAACCGCCCGCTTAACCAGGAAGCCAGCTACACCAACGTGTTGGAGGAAACACATGCAGGCGCCCGGCCCACGACAAGGAGTCATTAGAATGCAATGAGCATTTGTTGCTCTCCAAGCCAAATCCTCCCCTAACATGAACAATGCTGGGCCAATTGTGCGCCCCCCTATGGGACTCTCGGTCATGGCCGGTTGCGACACAGCCTTGGATCGAACCCAGGTCTGTAGTGACACCTAAAACACTGCGCTGCAGTGCCTTAGACCGCTCCGCCACTCAGGGAGGCCCCTTCAGTTTTTTTATTTAAATAAATTAGCAAACATTTCTAAAAACCTGTTTTTGCTTTGTCATTATGGGGTATTGTGTGTGGATTGAGGACATTTTTTAAAATCCATTTTAGAATAAGGCTTAACGTAACAAAATGTGGAAATAGTTAAGGGGTCTGAATCCTTACGAAGGTACTGTATCTACAATACAAAATCCATGTCTACATGTATGTAAGGTTCTTGTCTTATGTGTATCTGAGCCTGTGTGTGTGGTCTCTCACAGTTCCCGCTGTTCGATAAGGTGTATTTATCTGATTCTACTGCTTGCAATAGTTACCTGATGTGGAATAGAGTCCCATGTAGCCTTGGCTCTATGTACTACTGTGCTCCTCCCATAGTCTGCTCTTGACTTGGGGATTGTGAAGAGACCTCTGGTGACATGTCTTGTGGGGTATGCATGGGGGTCTGAGCTGTATGCTAGTAGTTTAAACAGACACCTCGGTGCATTCAGCATGTCAACACTTCTTACAAAAAGTAGTAGTGATGAAGTCAATCTCACTCCCACTTTGATTAACATGCATATTATCAATGTTAGCTCTCCATATACATTTAAGGGCCAGACGTGCTGCCCTGTTCTGAGCCAAAAAAACTCAGTAGCAAGATACAGAAAAATAGTCGTCAGGGGCCTCTCGAGTGGCGCAGCAGTCTAAGGGGCTTTACTTTGCACATCGCGCTCTAGTAACTCCTAGTGGCGGGACGGGCGCCTGCAGGGTGACTTCAGGTCGCTAGTTGAACAGTGTTTCCTCTGACACATTGGTGTGGCTGGCTTCCGGATTAAGCGGGCAGGTGTTAAGAAGCGCGGTTTGGCGGGTCATATTTCGTAGGACGCATGACTTGACCTACGCCTCTCCCGAGCCCGTTGGGGAGTTGTAGCGATGAGACAAGTTCGTAATCACGAAGTTGGGGAGAAAATGGGTGGGGGAAATTACAAAAATAATCATAAAATTGTTGTCTCTTCTGGGAACTGTACTAGGTGTTCCAAAAGCATCAATACAGGAACTTACCAAGTGTTCCCAGACTCATTTTTTTAAATAAAAATGGTACTTTAAATTATTACAATAGAATTCAGGGATTGGGAAGAAATGTAGACATTTTGTGAGGAATTTTATGTATCAATGTGTGTGTGAGAATCACAGTTGGAAGCTGATGCACACAGCAATGCTTACCTAATTGGATATGCGTTTTAGAATGTTCGTGGTCACAGGGCCCTTATGGGGCATGAAATAACAAGCAGCTGTGTGTGGTGAGACTGCATGTGTGTGTGCACGCGAATGTGTGTGTGAGGTGGGTGTGTGTGGGTCTGTAGGGAGGTTTATTAACACAGTCCATCAAGGTAGTATGGTACTCGTACTGGGACGCCCAAGGCTTAAGAAGTGAGCGCCACACAAGCAAGACAGTGCCTCCTCACAATACTAATATCGGCCCTTATTTTTTTACAAAAAAATATATAAAAAATCCCATTCCACCAACCCACAATAGCAGGGCAACTTCCACAGCTAGTCAGGTGTGCAGTTTGAGTTCTCCAGCTTTGCTCCCCTGCTGCGGAGATTATCCTGGCCACTAATGTTACAGACAGTGAATCAGTGGTCCACTGCTTTATTTCTGACTTTCCAACGTACCCTACCCTTCCTGTAAGCAACTTTGGTGTCCACAAGTCATCAATTGAATGCAATATTTCACACATTCTACTCAACATATCTTCCTACATGAAATGATAGTCTGTCGAAGGTGTTCGGGGTTGAGCCCCTACAATATTTTTCCATGCTGAGACTGTGACAAAGGTTTTACAAAACAGGCATGCCCTATAGCAGACCAACTCCATCAGAAGGAAGAGGGAAAACACTAATAGGGACTATGAAATATGTACTGTCCACATAACAGAATCCCTGATAAAATACCAGCCAGCCCTTAACTACAGCCCCTGGCATCAACATGCTTAGCCTTATGTTGTTTTTTCAGACGGTTAACCATTTTGGCATGACCTGATAACCACAAGGTATCTTTCTGTTGTTCTCCCTACTGTTAACAATGTACACAACTTAGAGAGACGTGGTTCAATCGAAGGCCATTTTGGAGGAAAAGAAAGCAGACGAGATATTCAACTTCTACCAATGTTATTTTTGCTGGAGAAAGCTGGAGGCTAAACCACATGACCTAAAGATCTAGCTGGTATAATCCAAAGCATTTGCATGGGGGTAAATATTCACCTGGAAGATTGAATAGACGTACTATATAGCCCTATATCATTTGAATCTATACATCAGAAACAGTCAACAATAGAGCCCAGATCCCCTGTTTTACCAAGGCACCCGAGATCTACTGGGACGAACTAAAAGGACATTCCAGACACAGAACAGAAATGCAAATCACATCACGCTGGAAAGTGATCTGCTACAGAATGACTCATTAAAAGGTGAAAAAAATGCTGTCCGTGAGGCGCCAACAGTACACAGAACATAAACCGCCGCCATGCAAACACAATTCGGGGCCTCCTCTAAAACGGTTTCAGCCTCGTGTCAGGCTATAAATAGTGACGCGTTCACATAAACATTGAAAGCAAATACTTGGCACCTCCATTTTCAATACCGGGTCATAGTCAATCTGCTAAATATTGTTCACCCCATCAAAGTGGCACCACATGCGGGCCCAGGTTGTTTTTAGACCAGACCTCCAGTGGGGACGGGCGCAGGAAGCAGGTGTTGAAAATGTCCCAAACCCCAGCTTAATACCCACTGCTTTATTCATATTCTCAGTTCCCAGTGTGGAGTCCTTAAAGCATAATTGAACATAAAGCCTATCACCTCCAGGCTGAACAAAGGCAGAGGGGAGGTCCTGCTCGAGATCTGCCCCACAACGGGCCAATTACCACCTCATAAGATTATGCTTAACAGAACATTAAAGCACAATCCAGGCAGCAGACTGGAAAACACTAAATCCTCAGCATTGGTTCACAACTGACAACGTACATTAGGCGGGCCTAGACCTGAACTCAACTGATCACCTATAGACTGGAGGATAGAGGACCCTGGAGGATAGAGGACCCTGTAGGTTTGCTTAGACTTTGTCTGTAGCCTATACCCCCCCAAACATTTCAATGTTATCTTTACCAGAATATCATTGACTGTTATGTCATCCTATTTGTCTCTCAGACAGAATGCCTGTAGTGGTTAGAAACAGCAGAGAGGGTGAAAATCATATATCTTGTTAAAAATGTATTTCTAACCGGAGCACGTGTGTGTCAGGCCATCATTAATGCAGACGGCAAAAAGGAATTAACCGGCCATGTTTGCTTATCATACTCTGCACAGCACCTCTCAAAATAAAAGCTGAGCATCGAAGTACATTTCCTTGTCTTTGCCCTTCAATGACCTACATAGGATCTGAATAGTCGCACCAAACAATGCTCTACGCCTATCCTCTTCTTTTGCTCAACCAAACGGTGTACCCCTGTCCCCCTCTCTTTTGGGGCTCACAGGGGTTGTTTTGAGCCCGTTTTGCCCTCTGTTCCTGCCAGAACATCCGGATCCTCCAAGCCACCTGCCCCCACAGTCCCAGGCCAATATGATTAATGGCCCTCTGCCGGGACTCTCCATCCACTCAGCACATTGTTGAGAGGCTCTGAAACAGGACAACAGTTGCATCGCTTCTTCACACCGGGCCTAAGCCCTGCCTGTCAGTTCCCGGTTAAAGCACAGTTAACTGGACAGATTTACAGCTACTAACCAGCACTAGGTGACAGCCTGTCTTGGTATAGGACCCCGATTAATCATGCGCATTTGATAGGTGCTTTTACAACGACGAACCAAAGGCCTACTGCACCAACAATGGCCCACATCCCGAAACCCACTGCTCTGCTGGTCATAAAGTTACCTTGCATACAGTGTCCAAACATAAAATGTCCCATATGACGTTTGTACTGTACTGAAGATTCATATTGTGAAAGTTGTCCAACATTTTGCCATTCCTTTGGCTTGACAGTTAACCGTTAAACTTCCCCAAGCGCCCAATAATGAAAGCTTGAGTACTGTTCCTAGAAAAAAGTTTGAACCCTTTCCCCATTCGGACTGGGGCATTAATCCTACGAGGGTGCTAAGCGTTCCACCTTTCCCATGGACAGGAACAAATGAAAAGGTTGGGAGAAGTAGCACACAGGACACCATCTCTCTAACGGAAACACCCAGGTCTCGAGTTTTTGGCGCAATGGAAAATAAGTCTTGTTCCTTAAGGGACAGCAGTTGTAAATTCCTGACAGGGTCAACCACCTGCTGTCCTTCAGGTCTGGGCCCACACAATGTTTCTCTGTGACATTCACAGTCAAAGAGTAAAAAGTCCCCCCTACCTATAAGTCCCCGTTATAGCACAGTGGTGAATGAGAATCCACATGCTTTAAAGGGATGGGGATAAGCAAATATATAAGGCAACTTCACAGAATGAATTTCAATAGCACACAATCTTATCGCATTGCATTATGGCATGGTGGTTGTCTTCAATACTCAAGAAGAGTAGTGGATTTGGGGTTATAAATAGGCATTATATCAAGCATCAGGAAAATGATCAGGGTATTAACGGCTCTGACAACACCATCATTAGTAATTACTGGCTTTTTGAAATGAGCAATAATAATGACTAAAACTGGGACTGAGAATATAACCCTCCCTTATCATAATCTCAGTGGCAAGCCCACAGCGTACTGGGGAAACACCAGGGACATGTAATGAAGTTCTCACAGTGGCTATTCCTCAGGGTAAAATGTCTTCATGAGTAAACATATTTGTATACGTGACTGAGCGATATGAATTATGGCTCTTACTTGGCATTTGCCGACTGCATTCTGGCGGTTCAATTGGGTATGATATATGTGCGAATATCAGGTGGCAGAGGAGCGCAGGGGGCCTAAAGGGCACAGGCGGTTCCCACGTGCACAGACTACGGCCCTCAGAGGCCCGGCCACAGCTGCCTGAACACAGCTGTGCGGCCAAGACGGCACACACACTTGACCTTGAACTACGAGTGTGTGTGTGTGTGTTTCTACTTATTGATGGACGAGACTGTGCAATGATGTACACGTATGGGGTGGTAGGCATTTCATAGATAAAGTAACACATAAATAACGTTAATCCTTTATTAAAGAAACTAGGAAGAACATTTTTATTTAAAAAATTTAAATAACAAGCAGACCCTGATTTTAGCTTGTTAAGACACTTTATAAAATTATTTTCTGACGCAAAAAATTTAATTTCTTCAGCATCCACTTCCCAATTACCATTAAAGGGATGAAATCATCATGAACATGAAGTGTTTTAGACAAAAATAACATGATTCAAACGTGCTCCCTTGCCTAATTTTGCCACTCCTGCCAAAATTGTCTCTGCATTGTCCTTTGCTCAGGGGACAAGGAGGTAATTATTGAAAAGGTCAGTCTGCAAGTGATCAAATCATGGCTACGGCATTCACTCTACGCTTTCACTGCCATGCCCCCTAATATCAACCACTGGTGCCTTTCTGGTGATTCCAGTCAATTAGAGGTGTGCTTGTGAATTTCGTTAGTGTTTGGAAAAAAGAGAAAGAGCTGTCAGTCAAAGGCCGCTCTGGCTTTAGATCTTGTGGGTGTTGGAATCTCAGAACCTGTATTTGTAGGAATAAAAATGAGGGGATTTAGACTGACTGCTTTCTCTGCAGACCTGTCAAATCTGACCTTTGCAGTAAAGGAAAGGGGAGGAAGAAGAAAAAAAAGATTTAAAGATTTAAAAAGCTGTCTGAGACTGACTTGTGCATTACAAAAGGTAGAAAAAATAGACCAAAAAAATACATATCTGAATGAATTGTGTTCACCCTGCTCTTTTCTTTCCTACTTCTCAGAGGTATAGTCGACCAATGTATCACCGTTAATATAAATCCACAGAATTATTCAACAGGGGATTGAGACAGATCTCTCTGTTTGATGTTAAACATAGATCATTTATAGAATACATCACTTCTCTGCCAATGTCAGGGGAGAGCTCTGATTGAATTTACACATCAAAACAATGCTTTGCACTGCCTATGGCTTCAATGAGCAGATATGGACAGCTCAATGTAATAGGCATTACCAAATTTGTCACAGGGCCAATTTGTCGCTATTAGTTACTTGTTTGTAATTCCAGTGTAGTGCGGGGATTACCCAACACATATCCACATGGTTATCCCTGTCATCACTGGTCTACTTACTGACCCAGATGTTCAATGACTAGTGGACAGCACTGGCAAACCATAACTCGAAAACCATGAGGCAATAAGGCAGACAAGGTTTCGAACCAGGCTTTGGAGTGAATATACAACATTCAAATTTAACATGTAAATATGATCTACAATGACAGCTGAAGAAACTTAGAAAATGTCATACCCAAAAACAGCCAATAGCAACAAAATTGTATTTTTGTTACAGTAGTACTAATGACCTTTGGTAGACAAACTGCAATATTTGTGTTTTTATACACTACCATTCAAACGTTTGAGGTCACTTAGAAAATACCTTGTTTTGAAAGAAAAGCACATTTTTCGTCCATTAAAATAACAAATTGATCAGAAATACAGCGTAGACATTGTTAATGTTGTAAATTACTATTGTAGCTGGAAACAGCTGATTTTTTAAAGGAATATCTACATAGGCGTACAGAGGTCCATTATCAGCAACCATCACTCCTGTGTTCCAATGGCACGTTGTGTTAACTAATACAAGTTTATAATTTTAAAAGGGTAATTGAGCATTAGAAAACCTTTTTGCAATTATGTTAGCATAGCTGAAAACTGCTGTGCTCATTAAAGAAGCAATAAAACTGGTCTTCTTTAGACTCGTTGAGTAACTGGAGCATCAGCATTTGTGGGTTTGATTACAGGCTCAAAATGACCAGAAACAAAGACCTTTCTTCTGAAACTCGTCAGTCTATTGTTGTTCTGAGAAATGAAGGCTATTCCATGCGAGAAATTGGCAAGAAATGTAAGATCTCGTGCAACGCTGTGGTCTTCTCCCGTCACAGAACAGAGCAAACTGGATCTAACCAGAATAGAAAGAGTGGGAGGCCCCGGTGCACAACTGAGCAAGAGGACAAGTACATTAGAGTGTCTAGTTTGAGAAACAGATGCCTCACAAGTCAACTGGCAGCGTCATTAAAGAGTACCCGCAAAACACCAATCTCAACGTCAACAGTGAAGCGGCGACTCTGGGATGCTGGCCTTCTAGGCAGAGTTGCAAAGAAAAAGCCATATCTCATTAAAGTCATGCTGTTTATTAGTGTTTGTATGATATATATTAAACAAAAAAGGGGGAAAGTCTACCCTTTCATTGTTTGCAAACAAGCAGTTAAAATCTAAAAGCCGTAGATGCAGATTGCAAATCTGTAGAAAGCACTCAATTATATGAGTCTAATGAGCTTAGTGATGGAAGATTAAGCATCAAAAACATCCCTTCCCAAGGAGATACAAGGCCTACTTCCTCTGGGGAAAAGAGAAGAGTGTGACGTGGTAAGGTGGGGTGGCAGAGGGGATTTGCATGGCATATGCTTAACCACTGGTCCAGGCTCCATAACCGTGTCCTCTGTTTGAAATAAAGAAGAAACCCTCTTTCCAGAAGTTGTAGGGGGGAAAATTTCAGAAAGAGAGACAACACTTCCTTTCCCAGAACAATTTATAGCTCTGCTTGACAAGACTCCCTGCTATATTTACCCAACTTAAAATTGCAGATGATATACTTCCAGCTGCATTGTGCCATGGCACATGGCCCTGTCAATCACGCTAGGAGAACAGAACCTTTAACAACGGGGAGAAAGTGGCTGAGAAACCTTTCAGTACTAATCCACATTTTGTTCACTGGTTGCTTTTGTTGTTAGAGGAGCTAAGATACACAGTGTGAATGGAATTACTGGGCTTTCATTAAGCAGACAGCTGGGCCACTAAAGCCCACCCGGAAGAATTCGTACAGAAATATTGGTTGGGCGGGTGTGGTGGCAGGGGACTTAGCTTGTGTTTGTGTTGCCGCAAAACAAAAACACATTGATCAGTCTGTCAAATACAGAGTTGGGCATTGGCCTGGTTATGTGATCTGCTTTTATTTAGGCTTTCATCGCTCACCAGGACATGGACATACCATGTCAGAGAGGCAAATATGCACAAGATTGGGGGTTAGGGAGGCAATAACAGCTTTTAACCCCCCTAATGTTTGCACATTGCAAATTTCATATCAAACCACATTAGTACCAAAAAAAAAGAACTATAATCAAGTCAGTCTGCTCAAACTCAAATGGAAGTCACAACATGGGATAACAAAAAAATATGTTTAGTCCATTAGAATATTCCAGAAAGGCAACTTGAGCTAAACTACTTCTGTAAACTAACTGGCAACCAAGAGAATACATCAGTTACCTCTTCAGAATCAAAGTAGATAAACATAATATAACACTTGTTCCCCCAATGCTAGCTGTGGAGTACTAACAAGGCCTTTGGTGTTCTGAGAGGGGTTGGGGGGGGGATGAAAAAGCGTGGCAGATTCCTCCCAGGCCCCTGGCGCAGCCGTGCCTGTCCATCTCGAGGCAGTGGCATTCCCTGGAGGATGCGCTACGCCTGGAGGGGGCTGAGACCATGGCTGCAGGGTCCATGTGTTCCATCTCTCCACTAGCTGCTACTGTGGCTGGGGATGGGGCTGCCAGGAATCCCATTGCACAAGCATGACAGCACAAAGGCTTGACCGCAGAGTTAGCTCACCCGGTGACCATCAGCTAGCACCCCTCCATTAAAACGCACAACAGAGCCACTCCAAATGATCAATCACAACAGACGGTGATAGAGGTCAGGGGTTCTAGTGGGGTTGTTGCATGCGAACCCTATATGGCACTAGAGATACCATAAACGTTTACTAGAGATACAATTGGCTGACATTCATTTTTTAACTTTAAACGCAACCTGCCATCCCATGCCTTAAAAAGTCAATTAGAGTAGGGAAAACTAAATCACTTCTAGACAAGTGAACTCAGGACAGCCAGAATAACCAGATTCCAAGTATTTTCTATGTCAAGTATTTCCAAACTATAAACCAAAGATGTGACTTTCCTAACTAAACTCAGCAAAAAAAGAAACGTCCTCTCACTGTCAACTGCGTTTATTTTCAGCAAACTTAACATGTGTAAATATTTGTATTAACATAAGATTCAACAACTGAGACAAACTGAACAAGTTCCACAGACATGTGACGAACAGAAATTGAATAATGTGTTCCTGAACAAAGGGGGGGAGGGTCAAAAGTAACAATATCTGGTGTGGCCCCCAGTTGCATTAAGTACTGCAGTGCATCTCCTCCTCATGGACTGCATCAGATTTGCCAGTTCTTGCTGTGAGATGTTACCCCACTCTTCCACCAAGGCACCTGCAAGTTCTCTGACATTTCTGGGGGGAATGGCCCTAGCCCTCACCCTCCGATCCAATACGTCCCAGACATGCTCAATGGGATTGAGATCTGGGTTCTTCACTAGCCATGGCAGAACACTGACATTCCTGTCTTGCAGGAAATCATGCACAGAATGAGCAGTATGGCTGGTGGCATTGTCATGCTGGAGGGTCATGTCAGGATGAGCCTGCAGGAAGGGTACCACATGAGAGAGGATGTCGTCTTCCCTGTAACGCACAGCATTGAGATTGCTTGCAATGACAACAAGCTCAGTCCGATGATGCTGTGACACACCAGCCCAGACCATGGTGGGCCCTCCACCTCCAAATCGATCCCGCTCCAGAGTACAGGCCTTGGTTTAACGCTCATTCCTTCGATGATAAACGCGAATCCGACCATCACCCCAGGTGAGACAAAACCGCGACTCGTCAGTGAAGAGCACTTTCTGTCAGTCCTGTCTGGTCCAGCGACTGTGGGTTTGTGCCCGTAGGCGACGTTGTTGCCAGTGATGTCTGGTGAGGACCTGCCTTACAACAGGCCTACAAGCCCTCAGTCCAGCCTCTCTCAGCCTCTTGCGGACAGTCTGAGCACTGATGGAGGGATTGTGCATTCCTGGTGTAACTCGGGCAGTTGTTGTTGCCATCCTGTGCCTGTCCCGCAGGTGTGATGTTCGGATGTACCGATCCTGTGCAGGTGTTGTTACATGTGGTCTGCCACTGCGAGGACGATCAGCTGTCCGTCCTGTCTCCCTGTAGCGCTGTCTTAGGCATCTCACAGTACAGACATTGCAATGTATTTCCCTGGCCACATCTGCAGTCCTCATGCCTCCTTGCAGCATGCCTAAGACACGTTCATGCAGATGAGCAGGGACCCTGGGCATCTTTCTTTTGGTGTTTTTCAGAGTCAGTAGAAAGGCCTCTTTTGTGTCCTAAGTTCATAACTGTGACCTTAATTGCCTACCGTCTGTAAGCTGTTAGTGTCTTAACGACCGTTCCACATGTGCATGTTCATTAATTGTTTATGGCTCATGGAACAAGCATGGGAAACAGTGTTTAAACCCTTTACAATAAAGTTTGGTGAAGTTATTTGGATTTTATGAATTATCTTTGAAAGACAGTGTCCTGAAAAAAGGGTGTTTCTTTTTTTGCTGCGTTTATGAATTAATGAAGAGAGATGAGTAAAGCCACACATACACCACTCACAGTGCATGAACAGACTTGCATGGCTGCCACCTGCTGACCTTATCCATGAGACTCTCAATTACAAAAACACCTGTGAAGATACAATACTTTGTAGGCCCTCTAGGGCACCTTGAACAGAGGACTTCATACAACATTTTGTGTCTTATGCATCGCTCAACATATTTGTAAAAAAACAGATTGTTGAAAGTGTAAACGTGTTCTTACTCAATTGACCTGGTAAAACAAGGGTTTAAATTAAAATAGAAAAATAAAAAAAATTGCTCCATTAAGATTCAGGATGCCAAGACTTGAATTTACATTAGGATAACTTAGTAGACAAGAGAAAAGTGAAATGTAAAGACTTGGCAAAAAAAAATGATGAAGGTCATGTCCTCTAATTCTGCCAAGAAACCTCAGATGTCACTGTAGTGGAATAGGCAGTGGACTAGACTAACCAACCTAGTAATGTGAAACAACCTCCTTTACTCAGCAAAGTATATGAGATTAAACATTTTCATATGCATCATGTTGGCGCCAAAGCAAAATGGCATCATGAAATGTTTGTTGCCAACATGAAGGATAGTTTGCCAAACTCCATAGGCCTATACCTCTGGACAAGGTTTATTCCACCAGCATAGTATATCAAGATGAGCAGGATCGGACGGAGCGAACACGTGCTGAGGATGCCTAAAGAAAGTTGCTCTCAGATGAACACCTATGGGAAAGCACAAGCGAGGCAGGCCAAAGAACGTGACAATGGACAGTGGTGGCTGAGCTGGAAGAGAGGAGTCTCATGGGACAGGGCACCAACTGCGGCCTAAGACTCCAGTTGAAGATTGTTGCGAAATTATGTCCAACCCGGAATAAAGAGGACTAAGAATTAAAGTATAAAACATTTTTATGTCTGAGTACAAGGAGAAAATTGCCCTGTAGAGGAAATATATTTGATAGTAATAGTACATATTAAGTATTGTCACAACCAAAACCCATCAGAGAAACATAACTAATGTGAACGGATGAATGCTCTTCTTAAATTCAAGGAAATCCAACACAGAGTATATTCCATTTTTTACTGAATTGAGTGTTGTGAGAAGAACTCAGGAGGTACCAGTGTCTTGAAGTGTTGAGCATCTTCCCCTCCTTGAGCAGAGAAGAACACTTGCACAACTTAGCGTAACATTTACCTTCGCCGTCTTGTTCATAATGAGGCACTTGGATAAAAGACGAACAAACAGTGATATCGTTTCAAATGGGACTTCTAAAAATGATTAAGCTGAGTAGTCCCCCGCAGTAAGACATTGGGAGAGATAATATTGACAAACTTGAAAGGCCAGCCCATTTCTCTGTGGAAATCTGCTGCACACCTGATTAAATATGTTCTTACTCTTCAGGCAGGAGAAGGCACTTTGTGATAATCTGAATGTGTTTAGCCTCATGGTCCCGACTGACTGAGGTTTATTCATGTAATGTATTGGCGGAGGGAAAATTGAAAATATGGCTTTCATTTTAAGCTGGTCTTCTTCCATGGACAATGGCAATGATAGTCGTTCTAGTATAACGAACAATTGCTATAAACTTAAAATACTTTCATGTGTTATCATCTCCTCTGTATCGGCATAATAATTTAAGTATGAAATGCTGTTGGGGAGGAAATAAGAGAGAAGATTTGCAAAGAGGGCTAGTGAGGAATTAGTAAAGGAGACTGCTGCAGGTATCTATTTGCGTGTGGGATGACAATTTAGAGATAGGGACTTACCTTAGATATCCACTAATATTCTGTAGTTCTATAGAAAAAAAAGGCCAAATATACACTGCACCATGTACTGTGCTTGCCATTATTAGGTTATTACCTTTCATATTGTTGAGAATCTCTTTCAGGTGGCTGAAACTGTTAAGCAATGGATCTTGTTCCTCATCCTGTACAACAATAAAACAAACAGTACTGGCATCAACAAAAACTCAAGCATGAGAGGACATTGAAGCTCAAAGTGAAACTACTCCATTCAAATGCTGTAGATTTTACCAAATTAACACATTGCCTACAATTTTAACGCAATTACTTTTTTTTCTACTCAGAGTAGCTGCCTATGTAGACTTAAGGTATTAAAGTATTTATGACGATTAGGCCTTAACACTACACAAAAAAAACATTAATGGCAGCACTATGAAAACTATTTCTGCATATCTCTTCTTTTTAATCTTCCTTCCTCTTGTACCAAGTCTGAAACACTCATTCCTTGAGCAGGTAGTTCAACAATTAAAAAAGCTCAACTAAACTGTTGTCTTATATGAAACTAAGCCTTGATTGAGAAATACTATTGTTACAAAAATGGTCTTTAACAAGACAAAAACTTACCAAAGGAGTATGGGTATTCCACCTTGAATTCCTCTTGATGGCACCTACAACAGTACAGATCTCCCCTTGGACAATGTATATATTCTTGTCCACCATCCTGATACCTGAAAAGACCAAAAAAAAATTGATATACATTTTCAGTAGGCTTACTTCTTACTAAAGCAAGTAAATTAATTCATGTAAAATTGCTTGGTAGTCAAGGACCAGCCAGTCAATGGAACTGTCTTAACTGAAATATTTTATCCTACAGCTAAAATCATCAAAAAGCAGCTGTTCTCTGGACACCGCCTCAGACAAATCGGGCAAGCCGAACATTGGTAATATTTGAATAGCAGTTTCTCCATGTACCTTAAAATGGTTGGATTAACCGTTAAGCAGGCCAGAGAAAGGTACTGTAGAAAGATAATATTGTGTGTCTGCAGGGAAATGTTATTTGACTATTGAGACTGAGAGGAGGTCATACGGAGGCAGCATTCTGTTCAAATTCATGATAAGCAGATTCAAAATAATAAGAGATGAATGCTACAGGGTGGTTGGAGTGCTGAAATGCAAGCATTGATAGGCTTAGACTCAGGTGACTTAAATGCAAACAGAAATGTATTATCACTTGTTTCAAAAGTGTTAACTCTCTGTCACAACACATTTAGTGAGGATATAGCAGATTGTGTGGCTCAGTAGAATAACATAAGATTTGCTTTGGTCCTCCAAGGTCTGACTTCACACATAGAGCCATTGCTTGAATCCAAATATGGGCCTGAAGTTGTAAGAATGTAGGTAGCTAGATTATTTAATTTAAATGTAAAATATACCATACAGCGTACAGTTGCTATTGATATGTGGCTTAGGCCATCACCTGTGGCTTGGGCCATTTCCACATTGTGATGTGCTACTGCCTGACTTTAAAATGTAAATTAATATTTTGTGTCACTGACCTACACAAAATAGCCCATAATGTCAAAGTGGAATTATGTTTTTAGAGATGTTTAAAAATGAAATGCTGAAATGTATTATGTAATTGTTATCTCAAGCCTAATAAGTTGCATGGACTCAGTGTGCGTAAGTAATAATGGCATCTAACATGATTATTGAATGACTTACTCAAATTTGTAACCCACACATACAACTACCTTTAAGGTCCCTCAGTCGAGCAGTGAATTTCAAACACAGACTCAACCACACAAAGACCAGCAAGGTTTTCCAATGCCTCACAAAGGGCACCTGAGTAAAAATAAAAAAGCAGACATTGAATATCCCTGAGCGTAGTGAAGTTACTAATTACACTTTGGATGGTGTATCAATAAACCTAGTCACTAGAAAGATACAAGCGCCCTTCCAACTCAGTTGACGGAGAGGAAGGACACCGCTCAGGGATTTCACCATGAGGAAATTGGTGACTTTAAAACAGTTAGAGTCCAATTGCTGTGAGAAAACAGAGGATTGATCAACAACATTGTAGTTACTCCACAATACTAACCTAAACGACAGAGTGAAAAGAAGTAAGCCTGTACATAATACAACGTTTCCTTAACATGCATCCTGCTTCAAATAAGGCACTAAAGTAAAACAGCTAAATTTCACTTTATGTTTGGGGCAAATCCATCATCACTGAGTACCACTTTATATTTTCAAGTTTGGTGGTGGCTGTGTCATGTTATTGGTATGCTTGTCATCGGCATTTAAAGGATAAAAATAAACTGAATAAAGCTAAGCACAGGCAAAAACCTTGAGGAAAACCTGGTTTAGTCTGCTTTACAACAGACACTGGGAGACAAATTCACCTAAAACACATGGCCAAATATAAACTGTTGTTGATTACCAATACCACATTGAATGTTCCTAATGGACTAGTGGTAGTTGACTTAAATCAATGTGTTGTACTAATGTATTTTCTGTTATGGAAAACTATAGTTACACTTCCCTGTTCACTCCATTGAAGCAAAAAAACACTTGCCTTTCAATATAAAAATGAGACCACCAATATACAGCAGGACTCACCTGCTCCTGCTTTCTCCCGTTGTGCTTTTTACAAACAAGCACGTGATTAGCTCAACTGTTCTGGGGAACTACGGTAAGCTTCATAATGTGATAGGTGAATTGAAGAACACAATCTGCTTCATCTCCTAACGTATTGCACAAGTTGACTGCAGGTATTTACTTAAAAAAGGTAGCTACAAATATTCAAATGTGTTGAAAAACTTCCATACCGTTGAAACGATTTATTTGAAAACCCATCTAGTGGCAATTTCCAAATACCGCGGTAAACAGTATATACAGTATACTGCCCAAGCCTAGTTTTAAACCATTTCACTTGCGTTTTATATTGAAAGGCAGTGGTTTTTGCTTCAATAGAGTGATATGGGGTGTGCAACCATTTTTCTTCATGCAAAATACATTAGTGCAGGGTTCTCCAGCCCTGTTCCTGGAGAGACACCATCCTGTATTGTAGGTTTTTGCTCCAACTCCAGTTGTAAATAACCTGAATCAGCTTATCAACAGCTAATTATTAGAATCAGGTGTGATAGATTTGGGTTGAAGTGAAAATTTACAGGACAGTAGCTCTCCAGGAAGAGGGTTGGAGAGTCCTGCATCAGTGCAACACATTTGTCAGAAAATCGTTTTCATCAGATAACAGAAGAGCAAAGCTATTTGGCGTAAGTAAATTAGCTTACAATGAGAAAGGTATTTTTTGAAAAAAACTTTGGAAAAACTACACCCGAGGAAAGTAAGAGAAAAGTAGCCCACACATCAGTCAGAGGCTGTCTTCATGATCTAATGAGGAAGGCAACGATATTTCATCTGAGTGGAGAAGTGCAACTGAAGCACGAAGTCTATTTTTACATCCATTGAGAATGTTCAAATACGTTGAGGAATTATTGTCAATCTTTCCAACTGTTTCTTTTTCGATAACCACATAGCGTGAAAAGGAAAAATGTAATGCTCTGATCCAGTGGAATAAAATAGGCCTACCTGATTACTTCTTATCCCTTGCGCAAATAGACTAAAGCGGTGTCTGTCCCGAGCTCACTGGCAAGGGAAACTGAGGGCCCATAATATGTTGTACAATGTAGCAAGGAGCTTCAGGCTGGACCCAAGATAATAGTTGATACAATGTTTAAAGTTTGGCTACATGGCCTGTCCACAACAATGTGATTTTAAGGACATTTATGTTGTTGTTTTTTTTAAATCAGGTTATTTTCTACCTGTAGGCTGCAATGTTATCATTTGTTGGCTTTGTAGGCAATATTATTTTACGTTTCTATCATTTTCATTTAGATAGAATTTTGATTAACCATATGACAATGATTTTGCGATACAAAGACGATATAAAATAAGTGAAACTGTTCCGCAAAAATGTGCATTTGAAAGCCATAACTGGCATGCAGATCGGTAAATTGGCATTCCACATGAGAAAGTTTGCCGACTCCTCGTGTAGCCTATTACGGGCCACTTCAGAAGAGTAATGGAAGAATCTGAGCGAGTGGTAGGAGGATGGTCAGGAAAGTTTAATATTTTTTTCCTTCTGGTAATCTATTATCTCTGGCTCCCTAGAGTAATTTGTGTCTTATTTCATCAAACAGAAAGCTTAACGCATCAGACAAGCTCAATGCATATATAGTTGATTTTATTAAGACATAGGGTGTCTATAACAGTGCATTTGGAAAGTATTCAGACCCATTGACATTTATGTTACAGCCTTATTCTAAAATTGATCAAATAGTTGTTTTTAAAAAATACCCCTTAATGACAAAGCAAAGAGGTTTTTAGAATGTTTAGCAAATGTAACAAATAGAAAACTGAAATATCACATTAACAAAACTATTCAGACCCATTACTCAGTACTTTGTTGAACTATTCATGGCAGCGATTACAGCCGAGTCTTCTTGGGTATGATGCTACAAGCTTGGCACACCTGTATTTGGCGAGTTTCTCCCATTCTTCTCTGCAGATCCTCTTAAGCTCTGTCAGGTTGGATGGAGAGCATTGCTGCACAGCTATTTTCAAGTCTCTCCAGAGATGTTTGATTGGGTTCAAGTCCGGGCTCTGGCTGGGCTACTCAAGGACATTGAGACGTGTCCCGAAGCCACTCCTGTGTTGTCTTGGCTGTGTGCTTAGGGTCGTTGTCCTGTGAGGAGGTGAACCTTCGCCCAAGTCTGAGGAGCTGAGCGCTCTGGAGCAGGTTTTCATCAAGGATCTCTGTACTTTGCTCTGTTCATCTTTCCCTCGATCCTGACTAGTCTCCCAGTCCCTGCCGCTGACAAAAATGCCAGCAGCATCATGCTGCCACCACTATGCTTCACCGCAGGGACGGTGCGAGGTTTCCTCCAGATGTGACACTTGGCATTCAGGCCAAAGAGTTCAATCTTGGTTTCATCAAACCAGAGAATCTTGTTTCTCAAGGTCAAAGTCATTTAGGTGCCTTTTGGCAAACTCAAAGCGGATTGTCATGTGCCTTTCACTGAGGAGTGGCTTCCATCTGGCAACTCTACCATGAAGGCCTGAAAAAAAGCTGCAGAGAAGGTTGTATTCCGGAAGGTTCTCCCATCTCCACAGAGGAACTCTGGAGCTCTGTCAGAGTGACCATCGGGTTCTTGGTCACCTCCCTGACGAAGGCCCTTCTCCCCCGATTGCTCGGTTTGGCCAGGCGGCCAGCTCAAACTTCATCCATAAGAATGGGGCGGAAGGTAGCCTAGTGGATAGGCCAGTAACCGTTGGGCCAGTAACTGAAAGGTTGCTGGATCGAATCCCCGAGCTGACAAGGTAAAAATCTGTCGTTCTGCCCCTGAACAAGGCAGTTAACCCACTGTGCCCTGGTAGGCCGTCACTGAAATCAGAATTTGTTCTTAAAACCTGTTGGGGCTAGGGGGCAGCATTTTCACTTTTGGATGAAAGGCGTGCCCAGAGTAAACTGCCTCCAACTCTTTCCCAGATGGGAATATATGCATATTATTATTACTGGTGGATAGAAAACACTCTGAAGTTTCTAAAACTGTTTGAATTATGTCTGTGAGTATAACAGAACTCATATGGCAGACAAAAACCTGAGAAGAAATCCAAACAGGAAGTGAGAACTCAATTTTGAAAACGGTGCCATTTGATGTCCATCTTAGATATGGATGAGCATGCACTTCCTAGGGCTTCCACAAGATGTCACTGTCTTTAGATTCTGGTTGTATGATTCTACTATAAAGGAGGGGCTCATAATAGCTCTTTGAGTGGGTGGTCTGGCAGAAAGCCTCGGTCTCATTGCGCGCGGTCACGAGAGAGTGTTCTTGCGTTCCAATGCATTTCTTCAGACAATGAAATTCTCCGGTTGGAACCTTATTGCTGATTAATGTTTAAAACATCCTAAATATGGATTGCATACATCATTTGACTTGTTTCTACGACCTGTAACGGAACTTTTTGAGTTTTTGTCTGGAGGAATTGCTCGTGCTTTTTGAGGATTGAATGCTGGGCTGAACAAGCTAACAACAAGTGGCTAAATGATGGGCTTTTTGGAACTTTATGGAACAAATCATTCATTTATTGTCGAACTGGGATTCCTGGAACTGCCTTCTGATGAAGATATTCAAAGGTAAGTGAATATTTAGTGTTTTTGTAGCTTCTGTTGACGCCAAAATGGCGGCTATTTCTTTGGGTTCTGAGCGCCGTTCTCAGATTATTCTTTTTCCGTAAAGTTTTTTTTGTTTAAATCTGACACAGCGGTTGCATAGAGGATACGTTTATCTTTAATTCTGTGAATAACACTTGCATCTTTTATCAATGTTTATTGTGAGTATTTCTGCAAAATCACCGGATGTTTTGGAATCAAAACACTACTGCATGTAACGCGCCAATGTAAACTGAGATTTTTTATTTATTTATTTATTTATTTATTTATTTATATATATATATATATATTATAATATATATATAATATATATATATTATACACACACACACACACACATTATCGAACAAAACACACAATACATGTATAACATGAAGTCCTATGAGTGTCATCTGATGGAGCTAATCAAAGGTTAGTGATTCATTTTATCTTTATTTATGTTTTTGTGACTGTGAAAAATCGCTGTGTGTGTTTTTGAATTTGGTGGTCATCTAACATAAATATATGTTGTGTTTTCGCTATAAAACATTTTAAAATTCGGACACGATGGGTAGATTAACAAGATGTTTATCTTTCATTTGGTGTATTGGACTTGTTAATGTGTGAAAGTTAAATATTTCTAAAGAAAATGTTTTCAGCTGAATGGGAGGGGGTGTTCCCTTTAGGGAACTCCTTGTGCCCCCTAGCCCCAACAGGCCAAGTTAAATAAAGGTTACATAAAAATTTTCAAGAATGGAGGCCACTGTTTACTTGGGGATCTTCAATCCTGCAGACATTTTTTGGCAACCTTCCCCAGATCTGTGCCTCGACACAATCCTGTCTCGGAGCTCTAGACAATTTCTTCGACCACATGGTTTGGTTATTGCTCTGGCATGCACTGTCAAATGTGGGACCTTAAATACAGGTGTGTGCCCTACCAAATCATGTCCAATCAAATGAATTTACCCACTGGTGCAATTAAGTTGTTGAAACATCTCAAGGATGATCAATGGAAACAGGATGGACCCGAGCTCAATTTCGAGTCTCAGAGCCATTTTTGTCAGAGACAGCCCTTGAATCCTGACTGAAGCCAAGCAGAATTTACAATAAGAAGCACTTTATATGTTACAAAACGCAGCAAGATATTTTTTCTGCATTCTCTCTTTCATTTTCTGAGTGAAAACCGCAAAACCCTGCGTTAACGCGACCCCTGACAATACATGGCTGCTCTTATGGGGCTATCCCTATGCAATTCTCCTACGAAGACTTTTCCTACAATCCCAAAATCTAGGAGAAATGGGCTAGGGACTAAAATATGACAAGCCTAACAAAATAATTAATTGCATGGCAGTCAAATTTTTCAATAAAATGATCATGAAACAGCTTTATATGTTGTGTGATAAGTGACATTTGGGCCGTTCCATGTCATTTCAGCAAGCCATCACACACAATCTCCGGTTGTTCTGAAATCGTTTCTGTTGTTAGAAACACCAGATTAGCATTCCTGCAACATTTAGTTGAACTATGTCCAAAATCATCTAAGTAACCATTGAGGTACACAATCCATTTTTAGATACTTTAGGATGATTTTGACATGAAGCTTTAAAATGCTAACATACAGTTGAAGTCGGAAGTTTACATACACTTAGGTTGGAGTCATTAAAACTCGTTTTTCAACCACTCCACAAAATGCTTGTTAACAAACTATAGTTTTAGTCAGTTAGGACATCTTCTTTGTGCATGACAAGTCATTTTTCAGAAAATTCCAGAAAATGTCATGGCTTTAGAAGCTTCTGATAGGCTAATTGACATAATTTGGGTCAATTGGAGACATACCTGTGGATGTATTTCAAGGCCTACCTTCAAACTCAGTGCCTCGTTGCTTGACATCATGGACAAATCAAAAGAAAATCAGCCAAGACCTCAGAAAATACATTGTAGACCTGTAAGTCTGGTTCATCCTTGGTAGCAAATCCAAACGCCTGAAGGTAACACGTTCATCTGTACAAACAATAATATGCAAGTATAAACACCATGGGACCACGCAGCAGTCATACAGCTCAGGAAGGAGATGCGTTCTGTCTCCTAGAGATGAACGTACTTTGGTGCGCAAAGTGCAAATCAATCCAAGAACAGCAAAGGACCTTGTGAAGATGTTGGAGGTAGCAGGTACAAAAGTATCTATATCCAGAGTAAAACGAGTCCTATATCAACATAACCTGAAAGGCCGCACAACAAGGAAGAAGCCACTGCTCCAAAATCGCAATAAAAAAGCCAGACTACGGTTTGCAACTGCACATGGGGACAAAGATCGTACTTTTTGGAGAAATGTCCTCTGGTCTGATGAAACAAAAAAATAACTATTTGGCCATAATGACCATCGTTATGTTTGGAGGAAAAAGGGGTAAGCTTGCAAGCCGAAGAACACCATCCCAACCGTGAAGCACGGGGGTGGAAGCATCATGTTGTGGTGGTGCTCTGCTGCAGGAGGGACTGGTGCACTTCACAAAATAGATGGCTGCATGAGGAAATAAAATGATGTGGATATATTGAAGCAACATCTCAAGACATCAGTCAGGAAGTTAAAGCTAGGTCGCAAATGGGTCTTCCAAAAGGACAATTACCCCAAGCATACTTCCAAAGTAGGCTTAAGGACAACAAAGTCAAGGTATTGGAGTGAAAAAAAACATTTACCAAATTCACTGAGAATGCAATACATAGGATGAAAAAACAACACTCCAAACCACAGCTCCATACTACTTGTCAGACACAGAGATCTGATACTATAAACTCATTTTTGGGGGAGAGGGGAGGGTCCGTGGGTGGCTTTGACCATATCTTTGGATTCCTCATGTCTAAATCATGCCAGTTGTGGCATATCAAGAAGCTGATTAATAACCTCTTGATTCTAGCCATCCCGGATCTGGGATCGTGAATACAGCCTCAAGCTCATTACCATAACGCAACGTTAACTATTCATGAAAATCGCAAATGAAATGAAATTAATATGCTAGCTCTCAAGCTTAGCCTTTTGTTAACAACACTGTCATCTCAGATTTTCAAAATATGCTTCTCAACCATAGCAAAACAAGCATTTGTGTAACAGCTAGCGTAGCTAGCGTAGCATTTAGCGTTAGCATCAGCAGGCAACATTTTCACAAAAACCAGAAAAGCATTCAAATAAATAATTTACCTTTGAAGAACTTCGGATGTTTTCAATGATGAGACTCTCAGATAGCAAATGCTCAGTTTTTCCTGAAAGATTATTTGTTTAGGAGAAATCGCTCTGTTTGGTGCGTCACGTTTGGCTACCAAAAAAACACGAAAATTCAGTCATCAAAACGCCGAACTTTTTTCCAAATTAACTCCATAATATCGACTGAAACATGGTAAACGTTGTTTAGAATCAATCCTCAAGGTGTTTTTCACATATCTCGTCATGATATATCGTTTGTGGAAGCCTCCTCTCTCCTCTCAATCACTGGATGACTGCGTGCAGCTTGTAGATTACGCACCACTTTAGACAAAGGACACCAGGCGGACCCCTGGTAAATGTAGTCTCTTATGGCCAATCTTCCAATGATATGCCTACAAATACGTCACAATGCTGCAGACACCTTGGAGAAACGACAGAAAGGGCAGGCTCATTCCTGGCGCATTGACAGCCATATAAGGAGACAATGGAAAACAGAGCCTCAAAAATTCTGCTCATTTCCTGTTTGAAGTTTCATCTTGGTTTCGCCTGTAGCATGAGTTCTGTGGCACTCACAGATAATATCTTTGCCGTTTTGGAAACGTCAGAGTGTTTTCTTTCCAAAGCTGTCAATTATATGCATAGTCGAGCATATTTTCGTGACAAAATATTGCGCTTAAAACGGGCACGTTTTTTTATCCATAAATTAAAAGAGCGCCCCCTATATCCAAGAAGTTAAACAGCATGATCATTACAAAAGTCTGGAATAAAGCCCTTTTGGGTGGGCCTGGCACTAAATAATGTTGCAGGAATGCAAATTTTATCTGTTTCTAACAATCAATTTCAGAACAATCAGAGATGGTGGGTGTCAAAATAATCTTGTGCTTAATGAGGTAGAACAACCCATTTACCATTAAACCCAATACTACTACAATTGCGAAACACTATGCCGATATGGACAACCCCATCAAGAGGATCCTCCTGGATCATGTATTTTGGGAGAGAGTGGTAAGCAGCCTGAAACCTATAGCAGTCGCCATTGCACGGATTGAGGGAGACAATGCCATCCTGTCTGATGTTCAGAATCTGCTTGCAGACGTAAAAGAAGAAGTACGTACTGCCCGGCCCACATCACTGTTGCTCCAAGCAGAGGAAATTGCAGTTCTGAAATGCATCAAAAAGCATGAAGACTTCTGCCTGAAGGCCATATACACGGCACCGTACATGTTGGACCCCAAGTATGCTGGCAAGAGCATCCTCTCTGGTGCAGATATCAACAAGGCCTATGGTGTCATCACTACCGTGTCTCGCCACCTTGGCCTGGATAAGGGCATGGTTCTTGGCAGTCTGGCGAAGTACATTTCCAAGCAAGGGCTTTGGGATGGAGATGCAATATGGCAGTCGCGCCAACATCTCTCATCACCTGGTGGAAGGGACTTGGTGGATCTGAGGCTCTTCCCCCTGTTGCTTACATCATCCTCCAAATCCCACCAACATCAGACGCCTCAGAGCGCAACTGGTCCTTGTTTGGGAACACACACACCAAAGTGCCCAACAGGCTGACCAATACAAGGGTTGAAAAATAGGTGGCCAATAGGGCAAATGAGGATTTTTGAGCATGACAACGAGCCATCCTCAACAAGGTTGGAAAGTGACAGTGTAGATGAGGCATCAGAGTCTGATGTTCAAGATATTCAAGAAGTGGACATTGAGGAGGTCCAGGGAGAAGACATGGAAGCCTGAGAGGAAGACAACCAAAGATTTAGTTTCTGGACTATCATTTTATGTTGAAAACATTTTTTGGAGATGGGATGATTTCGCTGAACAACAAAATGGAATATTGATTGATCCCCAATGTTCCATCACATGTGAAGAGTCAACTCATTTAATTAAAGTTAAATTCGTAACTAAATTGTTTTTTAAATTTATTTTGGAAGGATTTAATCATTTGCAATTATGTCTACTTATGATAAGGTAAAATGTTTAAGTTTCTGTCTCCATATGATATGGTAAATATATCCAATGCAAAAAACATCTCAATTTAAATTGTATTAATATTAATTTGTTTTTATTCCCGTTAATTCCCACGGAGAGTTTCCACCTCTGAATATTCCCCAAAATGGTCAACCCTACTTATGACCGAAAATCACTTCTGGACATCTGAACAGCAATTATTCAACCCGAAATGGCCAAAAGATTTTTTTCTTTAACGAGTACCAACGAAGGATATAACGGCTTTCTCGGGAACGGGGCCAAATCCCCATCATTTGCAAAGACGGAGAAAAGGGTTCTGGAGGTCAGGCTGCCTTTGAAAATTCATAGACGAGTGAGTAAACCCCCTCTACCATAAGTCCTATTAGCCAACGTGCAATCATTGGATAACAAAATGAATGAGCGCCGATCAAGGATATCCTATAAACGAGACATTAAAAACTGTAATACCTTACGTTTCATCGAGTCGTGGCTGAACGACATGGATAATATGATAACATGAACTGCAATTAATTGCAAAGTCCCTCTTTGCCATGCAAATGAACTGAATTCCAATCAAACATTTCCACTGCATTTCAGCCCTACCACAAAAGGACCAGCTGACATCATGTCAGTGATTCTCTTGTTACACATGTGCGAGTGTTGACGAGGCCAAGGCTGGAGATCACTCTGTCATGCTGATTGGGTTCGAATAACAGACTGGAAGCTTTCAAAGGAGGGTGGTGCTTGGAATCATTGTTCTTCCTCTGTCAATCTTGGTTATGAGCCGTCATCATTGCTTTGCACAAAAAGGGCTTCACAGGCAAGGATATTGCTGCCAGTAAGATTGCACCTAAATCAACCATATATTGGATCATCAAGAACTTTAAGGAGAGCGGTTCAATTGTTGTGAAAAAGGCTTCAGGGCACCCAAGAAAGTCCAGCAAGCGCCAGGACCGTCTCCTAAAGTTGATTCAGCTGCGGGATCGGGGCTCCACAGTACAGAGCTTGCTCAGGAATAGCAGCATACAGGTGTGAGTTCAGCAGACAGGTGTGAGTGCATCTGCACGCAGTGAGGCGTAGACCTTTGGAGGACTGCTGAGGACTGGGGTAAAGTCATTTTCTCTGATGAATCCCCTTTGCGATTGTTTGCTGCATCCGGAAAAAAGCTTGTCCAGAGAAGACAAGGTGGGTGCTACCATCAGTCCTGTGTCATGCCAACAGTAAAGCATCCTGAGACCATTCATGTGTGGGGTTGCTTCTCAGCCAAGGAGTGGGCTCACTCACAATTTTTCCTAAGAACACAGCCATGAATAAAGAATGGTACCAACACATTCTCCGAGACAACTTCTCCCAACCATCCAGGAACAGTTTGGTGACGAACAATGCCTTTTCCAGCATGATGGAGCACCTTGCAATAAGACAAAAGTGATAACTAAGTGGCTTGGGGAACAAAACATTATTTTGGGTCCATGGCAAGGACCTTAATCCCATTGAGAACTTGTGGTCAATCTTCAAGAGAATTCTGACAAACTCCAAGCATTGATTATGCAAGAATGGGCTGCCATCAGTCAGGATGTGGCCCAGAAGTTAATTGACAGCATGCCAGGGCAGATTGCAGAGGTCTTGAAAAAGAAGGGTCAACATTGCAAATATTGACTCTTTTCATCAACTTCATGGAATTGTCAATAAAAGCCTTTGACACTTATGGAATTCTTGTAATTATACTTCAGTATTCCATAGTAACATCTGACAATAATATCTAAAGATCCTGAAGCAGCAAAATTTGTGGAAATTAATATTTGTCATTCTCAAAACTTTTGGCCACGACTGTATATGGCCATAAGCAAACAGGAAAACAATCATCTAGAGGCGGCGCTCCTAGTGTCTGGGGACTTTAATGCAGGGAAATTTAAATCAGTTATACCTAATATCAACCAGCATGTTAAATGTTCAACCAGAGGGGAAAAAAGTCTAGACCACCTTTACTCCACACACAGAGACACGTACAAAGCTCTCCCTCGCCCTATATTTGGCAAATCTGGCCATAATTCTATCCTCCTGATTTCTGCTCACAAGCAAAAACTAAACCAGGAAGTACCAGTGACTCACTCAATAAGGAAGTGGTCAGAGGACACAGATGCTAAGCTACAGGACTGTTTTGCTAGCACAGACTGGAATATGTTCCAGGATACTTCCGATGGCATTGAGGAGTACACTACATCAGTCCCTGCCTTCATCAATAAGTGCACTGATGACGTCGTCCCCACAGTGACCATACGTACATACCCCAACCAGAAGCCATGGATTACAGGCAACATCCACACTGAGCTAAAGGGTAGAGCTGCCGCTTTCAAGGAGAGGGACGCTAACCCGGAAGCTTTTAAGAAATCCCGCTATGCCCTCCGACGAACCATCAAACAGGCAAAACATCAATACAGGACTAAGATTGAATCCTACTACACCGGCTCTGACGCTCTTCAGATATGGCAGGGCTTGCAAACTATTAAGGACTACAAAGGGAAGCACTGCCGCAAGTCTACCATACAAGCTAAATAACTTCTATACTCGCTTCAATGCCAGCAACACTGAAGCATGCATGAGAGCATCAGCTGTTCCAGAAAACTGTATTATCACGCTCTCCATAGCCAATGTGAGTAAGACCTTTAAACAGGCTAACATTCACAAAGCCAGACGGATTACCAGGACGTGTACTCCGAGCATGCTCTGACCAACTGGCAAGTGTCTTCACTGACATTTTCAACCTGTCCCTGACCGAGTCTGTAATACCAACATGTTTCAAGCAGACCACCATAGACCCTGTGCCCAAGAACACCAAGGTAACCTGCTTCAATGACTACAGACTCATAGCAATCACATCCGTAGCCATTTAGTGCTATGAAAGTCTGGTCATGGCTCACAACACTCTTATCACAGAAACCCTAGACCCACTCCAATTTGCATACCACCCCAACAGAGCCACAGATGATCCAATCTCTATTGCACTCCACACTGCCCTTTCACACCTGGACAAAAGGAACACCTTCGTGAGAATGCTATTCATTGACTAAAGCTCAGCGTTCAACACCAAACCTCATTACTGAGCTAAGGACCCTGGAGCTAAACACCTCCCTCTGCAACTGAATCCTGGACTTCCTGACGGGCCGCCCCCAGTTGGTACGGGTAGGTAACAACATCTGCCATTCTGATCCTCAAGACAGGGGCCCCTCAGGTGCGTGCCCAGTTATCCTCCTGTACTCCCTGTTCCCCCACGACTGCATAGCCAAGTACGACTCCAACACCAAGTTTTCAGATGACACAACTGATCACTGACAACGATGAGACAGCCTATGAAGAGGTTAGCGAGCTGGAAGTGTGGTGCCAGGGTAACAACCTCTCCCTCAACGTGAGTAAGACAAAGGAGATGATTGTAGACTACAGAAAAAGGAGGACCGAGCACGCCCCCATTCTCATCGATGAGGCTGTAATGGAGCAGGTTGAGAGCTTCAAGTTCCTTGGTGTCCACATCACCAACAAACTATCATGGTCCAAACACACCAAGACAGTCATGAAGAGGGCACAACAATGCATATTCCCCCTCGGGAGACTGGAAAGATTTGGTATGGATCCCCAGATCCTCAAAAAAGTATACAGCTGCACCGTCGAGAGCATCCTGACGGGTGGCATCACCGCCTGGTATGGCAACTGCTCAGCCTCTGACCGCAAGGCACTACAGAGGGTAGTGCGTACGGCCCAGTACATCACTGGGGCCAAACTTCCTGCCATCCAGGACCTCTATACCAGGCAGTGTCGGAGGAAGGCCCCAAAACTTGCCAATGCCCCCAAACAATTTCCAAGGACTCCAACCACCCTAGTCATAGACTGTTCTCTCTGCTGTTCTCTTTTGTCTAAAATGACACCCAAATCTAACTGCCTGTAGCTCAGGACCTGAAGCAAGGATATGCATATTCTTGAAGCCATTTCAAAGGAAACACACTGAAGTTTGTGGAAATGTGAAATTAATGTAGGAGAATATAACATTAGATCTGGTCAAATAAGATTTATCTTTGTGTTTTCTTGTGTTTGTTTTTTCATCATTTTCGAAATTAAGGTCACACTATTATTCCAGTTTAGGCACAATTTAGATGTTGGCCACTAGGTGGCAGCAGTGTATGTGCAAAGTTTTAGACTGGTCCAATGAACCATTGTATTTCTGTTCAAATTGTTGTATCAAGACTGTCCACATGTGCCTAATTGATCTATTAATACATTTTAAGTTCATAACTGTGCACTTTCCTCAAAAAATAGCATGGTATTCTTTCACTGTAATAGCTACTGTAAATTGGACAGTGCAGTTAGATTAACAATAATTTAAGCTTTGTATAGTTTACAGCTATACTGTTATTTTATTGTTGCTCCTTAATTTTGTGTTATATTTAAATTTTATTTTCATTAAACTGCATTGTTGGTTAAGAGCTTGTAAGTAAGCATTTCACTGTAAGGTTGTTTTATTTTCCGCATGTGATAAATAAAAATGTACAGTAAATGTTTTGAGCGCTAATAGCGTTTTAAACGTCACTCGCTCTGAGACTTGGAGTAGTTGTTCCCCTTGTTCTGCATGGGTAACACTGCTTTGAGGGTGGCTGTTTTCGATGTGTTCCTGGTTCGAGGCCAGGTAGCGGCGAGGAGTGGGATGGAAGCTATACTGTTACACTGGCAATACAAAAGTGCCTATAAGAACATCCAATAGTCAAAGGTAAATGAAATACAAATCGTATAGAGAGAAATAGTCCTATAATTCCTATAATAAATTACAAACTAAAATTTGTTACCTGGGAATATTGAAGACTCATGTTAAAAGGAACCACCAGCTTTCATATGTTCTCATGTTCTGAGCAAGGAACTTAAATTTTAGCTTTCTTACATGGCACATATTGCACTTTTACTTTCTTCTCCAACACTTTGTTTTTGCATTATTTAAACCAAATTGAACATGTTTCAATATTTATTTGAGGCTAAATCGATTTTATTGATGTATTAAGTTAAAATAAATGTTCATTCAGTATTGTTGTAATTGTCATTATTACAAATAAATTTTAAAAAGTTGTCCGATTAATTGGTATCTGCTTTTTTTGGTCCTCCAATAATCGGTATCAGCGTTGAAAAATCCTAATTGACCTTTACTTCTTACACATTTGCTGAAAGAGAACTGATTCTGTATACTGGTCGTTAGGGCGGGATTGGCATGGGTTGTGGGGGGTCCGTGGGTTGCTTTTGCCAAATTTTGGGGATTACCCCATGTCTTACTCATTAGTAGGAAGACGTTTGCTCCAAATCGGATGTTGGGTGCAATATTTATTGAATATTATCTGAAATCCTATAACTTAAAATGGCCAATTTGAGTGCAATCAATTAGCTTCATTTCTGAGATAAAACTTAAATTCAACTCATTAAAAAGTTTCAGGAATACCAATCTTAACCATTTCAGTACAGAGAATTCCAGAACAATCTGAGACGGTGGGTGCCATGACTTGCTGAAATGACATGGAACGTCTCTAGTAGCCTTTCGGGATAATTCAACCAACTTCTACATTTGGGCTTTCCAAATGCTCTTTGTGACTGACCACCTGCCAAAGTGGCTGGTGAAACAGGGCTCTACAGTGCGACCATTTTACTCACATACACACCTAAATGTTTTGCTGTGCGACATGGAATTTTTATTTAGGAGCAACAGTGCACCTACAAAATTAAGGATTCTAGTTTTAATAGCTCAGATGTTTCATTGTGTTGCTAAATTTCTATGTGTGCACCGACATTTTTCAACTAAGGCGCATATGTGCTCTTTGTAAAAAAAAATGTCAGCCATGTGAAATAGACAGTCTTACCCGCCAATGCCAAAATCCACCCGCATTTGGTGAGTGTTAATTTTCCACCCTGGTCCCATGAATTGAATGGGATTTGTGCCACAAATGCTAAAACGTCAACATGTGGAAACAATGCAAGGGCAATTCATACTTCGTTGCCGTCATACCTTGTTCAAAGACTATTACAGGGTAAGGAAACCAATGTGTCATTTAATAATTTAGGTGAACTATCCCTTTAACACATCTATGGCCCAATTGATAACCTAGCAGCAATATTGCAAGCTAGCTAAATTAGCTACAGGCCTGGCATCTGATGATTAGCAAGGATAGTCCAGATAACTAGCTGGCTAAGTAATAAAGGTCTGCATGTTGGGATTATCACTTGATTTTCAACATGAACAGACAGCGGAATATCAACCAAGAATATTCCTAATACTGCAGGTGAATTAAATTAACACCAATCATGTGATGAATCATACAGGTTGGCAAAGTAGATAAAGTAACGTTCATTGGATTGACACCAATGACGTTGCAATGTAGCTAGCTAGTTAAAGTAGCTAGCTATCTACATAAGACAGCTAACGTTAGCTACATAAGTGGCTTGCTGTATAATTCAATAGCTAGCGAACTGTCATGGCCAACGATTTAGCTAGCATTAACTCATTTTTCTTGGCGAGACAGATAACGTTAGTTACTTAGCTACTTTATCACGCTAACGTAGTTAGGCTCAGTCATACGTTTGATAGGTCGGCTAGCTAGTTATGCCCTAGTTTACATCGTTGACAACACATAGCGTCGGTGTGAAATTAGCCATTACTGGGTTTTTGAAGCATCAGCTAGCAAACTAACATTGCACACAACTTTTTGGATCAAACAGAACTGCGAAAATACCCTACCTGTTAGGAGTTCCAAGATGGAGTCCTGTGCAATTTCAATTGATAAGCTAACTGCCCAACAGTGATGACCAATAATCAAGACATAGGAAAACTACTATATTTTGACATTCCAGTACGTGAGACACATTCAAACCAAAAACTATTAATTCAAAAGGTAGCTATATGGTTCCTAATATACACAAATTAAACACATAAACAGACCGACAATCTGTACTTAGTAAACACACTACGTGGAAAAGCTGGGTCTTCACAACCAAACATGCTGCACTGCCACTGGAATGGTTTGACAGCTCTCTAGGCCAATCGGGTTTGACTGCTCGGTAAAACCAATCAATCTCGATTAAATATAATTATTTTAGCAAAACAATATTGATTCACTCGAAGATATGGGAGTTTTTTTTACGTTTACCATAATTAGTTACATAAATTTATGTTGATCCATAAGCAAATTTTTTTCAGCGAATCCCAGTCACAACAGAACTGAAATCGATGAATCAAAATGGGCAGGACTAACAGTAAGTAGCACGGTTGATTGAGTGTTCGCGATAACGAAAGCATGATGGTCAGCATCCATGGCATTGCAAAAGACTGCAGCACTGGTCAGTTTTTAAAATCTTTGACTGCAGACTAGGCTACATCTCTGCAACCTGATGTAAACAACATTACAAGCTGTTCATTGTAGCCTATGTTTCCAGTACATGTTTGCTTCACCTGTTGATACACATGTATGAAGGTTTTCGTTGAATTTTGTTTCATACAAAATACCGGCCCTGTTTGTGGGCTGGTATGATGAAATCATCATAAAAAAATAAAAAAGTATTTCGGGAGCCAATGTTTCCTTATGCATGTATGGGTGTGCTATTCTTTAGCATTATAACCATTAAGGCACTGTTGTTGGAATAGTGATTTCCATAATGGCTGATGAATCAATAAATAGACCTATTGAAGGTATATGGAGGGAAAACTTTATGTGAAATATCTCAATTAAAATGTAGCCAATATTGCAGCATAAACTTTCATTTTTGTAGAAAATAAAAGCATTTATGTTTCTACATGTCATGTAAAGATCTTGTGGGGTTTTCTATAACTTAGCAAAATGGAATGTAATGTATATCAAAGCCCTTTATCGCTCTGTGTGATATCAGTGGCCTATTTATTCAACATATAACCTGAAATTTGTATTGCTTTGTGTTGAAAACATGCAGCGGTACCTCCTTACAATCAAAGCCCTTTATTTGCCCATTTGCAAAGTGTTTGATCACCTGTGGGGTTTGTGATTACAACATTTCATCTGCAAATAAAGGAACATCATAGACACACCAACCCTACTGAGGCAATAACAAGACAGATATCTTTATGGATGTCAGTCATACACCTGTACATACATGACATTTGTTGTATGCTCAACCAACAGGTTATATTTTGTACAAATTGTTGTGAACCTCTGTCAAAATAGTAAAAATAAACACCTGGAACCTAGATGATAATATTTAATCTACAAAACTAAAATTGTTTAACAGTTTGCACATTGAAACAATGTGTTAATTTATTCATCAAACAGCACAATCATTATTACATAATTATAGACGATGATGTGAAAAAAGTAGGCTTCTTCTCCACTACATGAAATATCTGGATTTCTTTTGATTACACAGACTGGAATATGTTACGGGGTTCATCCAATGGCATTGAGGAGTATACCACCTTAGTCCTTGGCTTTATCAATAAGTGCATCGACGACGTCGTCCCCACAGTGACCGTACGTACAACCAGAAGCCATGGATTACAGGCAACATCCGCACCGAGCTAAAGGCTAGGGCTGTCACTTTCAAGGAGTGGGACACTAATCCGGACGCTTATAAGAAATCCCGCTATGCCCTCCGACAAACCATCAAACAAGCAAAGCGTCAATACAAGACTAAGATTGAATCCTACTACACCATCTCTGACGCTCGTCGAGGTAGAGCTTGTAAACTATTACGGACTACAAAGGGAAACCCAGCTGCGAGCTGCCCAGTGACGCAAGCCTACCAGACGAGCTAAATGCCTTTTATGCTCGCTTCGAGGCAAGCAACATTGAAGCATGCATGAGAGTGCCAGCTGTTCTGGACAACTCTGTGATCACGCTCTCCGTAGCCGATGTGAGCAAGACCTTTTAACATTCACAAGGCCGTGTACTCAGAGCATGCGCGGACCAACTGGCAAGTGTCATCACTGACATTTTCAATCTCTCCCTGACCGAGTCTGTAATACCTGCATGTTTCAAGCAGACCAACATAGTCCCTATGCTCAAGAAAGCAAAGCTAACCTGCCTAAATGACTACCGCCCTGTAGCACTCACGTCAGTAGACATGAAGTACTTTGAAAGGCTGGACATGGCTCATATCATCACCAGCATCCCGGAAATCCTAGACCCACTCAATTTGCATACCGTCCCAACAGATCCACAGCTGACGCAATCTCAATTGCACTCCACACTGCCCTTTCCCACCTGGACAAAAGGAACACCTATGTGAGAATGTTTTTCATTGACTACAGCTCAGCGTTCAACACCATGGTGCCCACAAAGCTCATCACTAAGTTAAGGACCCTGGGACTAAACACCTCACTTCCTGATGGGCCGCCCCTAGGTGGTGAGGGTAGGTAACAACACATCTGCCATGCTGATCCTCAATACGGGGGCCCCTCAGGGGTGTGTGATTAGTCCCCTCCTGTTACTCCCTGTTCACCCACGACTGCGTGGCCAAGCTCGACTCCAACACCATTATTAAGTTTGCTGACGACACAACAGTGGTAAGCCTGATCACCGACAATGATGAGACAGCCTAGAGGGAGGAGGTCAGAGACCTGGCAGTGTGGTGCCAGCACAATACTCTCCCTCCACGTGAGCAAGACAAAGGAGCTGATCGTGGACTACAGGAAAAGTAGGACCGAACATGCCCCCATTCAAATCAACGGGCTGTAGTTGGAGTTGATAGTTTTAAGTTCCTTGGTGTACACATCACCAACAAACTATCATGGTCTAAACACTCCAAGACAGTCGTGAAGAGGGCACGACAACACCTTTTCCACTTCAGGAGACTGAAAAGATTTGTCATGGGTCCCCAGATCCTCAAAAAGTCCTACAGCTGCTCTATCGAGAGCATCCTGATCAGCTGCATCACCGCCTGGTATGGCAACTGCTCGGCATCCAACTGTAACGCGCTACAGAGGGTAGTGCGTAAGGTCCAGTACATCGCTGGGGCCAACCTTCCTGCCATCCAGGACTTACAGAGTATAGTAAAAAATAAAGAAAAACCCTGGAATGAGAAAATAGCAAAAAGAAAAACCCTGGAATGAGTATGTCTCTAAACTTTTGACTGGTACTGTATATACTAGGCGGTGTCAGAGGAAGGCCCAAAATATTGTCCAAGTCATAGACTGATCTCTCTGCTACCGCACAGCAAGTGGTACCGAGCACCAAGTCTAGGTCCAAAAGGCTCCTTAACAGCTTCTACCCTCAAGACATAATACTGCTGAACAATTAATCAAATGGCCAACAGGACAAGTTACATTGACACCCCCACCCCCCTTCTTTGTTTTTACACTGCTGCTACTAGCTATTTATTATCTATGTATAGTCACTTTACCGCTACCTACATGTACAAATTACCTCGACTAACCTGTACCCACGTACATTGACTCAGTACCAGTACCCCTTGTATATAGCCTCGTTATTGTTATTTTATTGTGTTACTTTTTATTTCCTTTTTTACTTTAGTAAATATTTTATTAACTATTTCTTGACCTGCATTGTTGGTTAAGGGCTTGTAAGTAAGTATCTACATCTGTTGTATTCGGGCATGTGACAAATCCATTTTTTATTTGTTTATTTGACTTCATCAAAACTGAAAATATTTACTCAAGATATCTGTGAAGTAATTATAATCTTTATTCATAGTTACCCTATTACAGACTGATAAAACTGATGCCAGATTTTGGAATCAGTTGGCGATGAAACCTTTAGGATGTTTTCCATTGTGGAGTTGGTTATAAGAATTCCTTTGATGTCCTATTTCTCAGGCAATTGAATCTAATTCATTTATAAGTCTTAATTTCAAGGCACTGGTGTGCTTGTGGCGTCATTTGATGGAGTTCAGCATACAGTAACATAGTTTGCCAGGCAGTTGTAAGAAATTAGACAAAATCAGGTTTAAAGGCCTAGTGCATTCAAAAACGTGATATACCTGTCTTTTATAAATATTTCCACACTAGGTGGTTGGAATAATACTGTAAAATTGTGAAAATTATGATAATTCCCTTTTAATGTATGAGCTTTTGAAAAGACTGCCTGAAATTTCAGACTGTTTTGGTGGGATAAAAGTTTTGGCCTGCCTGGTGATATCAACAGGCGGTAAATTGGTTAATAGACCAATAAGAAAGAGAGCTCCAAACCTCTGCCAAATACAGCTGGTTTTCAGTTAGTGGCAGAATTTTTTGGGGTGCATGAGCTACAGAAGGCTAAATTGATCCTTAATGCAAGACTAGTAAAGGCCCACTGCACTACTTTTGTGAGAAGATTATTTTTCTAAATTCAGATTTTTCAGGGGGTGCTGCAGCACCCTCAGCACCCATACTTCCCGTGGCTATGATTAGGGCTGTAATAAGATAGATAACTTAGGCTATTATCAAGGCATTTGTGGCTACAAGCTTTAGACACATTTGGATTTTTGATCATCTGGAAAAAAAACTAATTGAAAGTAAAATGATGACAGATCTTCAAATCCATTAGCTTCTCACTGAGCAAAAACTGGTTGAAACAACAATGTTTCCACGTCATTTCAACAACAAAAAATCTATGTGATGACGTTGAATCAAAGTGGAAAACTGATTGGATTTGCAAAAGGTCATCAACGTAAGGGAATTTGGTCTTGTTTAACCTAAATCCAATAACATAGTGACATTTTTTGTTGATTTCAAGTTGATTTCACGTTAGTTGACAACTCAACCAAATGTAAATCAAAACTAGACGTTGAAATTACATCTATGCCCAGTGGGTTTCGGCAGCGGGTAAATCCAATATGATGAGATGCATTGATTCATGAATGTTGGCAAATTTACCTAAAATGCTGAATATGTATAAGGTACATAGGCCTTCTATATAGTTTTGAATGCCATTGGAAAAATGGTAAAGTACACAGGAATAATTGTTCAGCAGTGTGGGTAAAAAAAAAAGAACATATCGCAAGCTACAATTTAGATTTCAAATAGGCACATTCTTCTCTTGTCCTCTACCTTGCAACTCTTCCCTGGGTCCTTGGTGTACAAGAGATGTGTTGTCTGTACATATACCTAGTAAAATAATGGTTAATAAACAACTCTAAAGGTGCCCCATAAAATTAGCTTTTGTATTTTCCGGAATTTTGTTTTCTCTGTTTTATTTTTCCTGGGTTCAGTTTTTTTAAGTGTTTTACTCTCAATATTAGAATGATTCATAGAGAACAATGAAAATGGATGTTCTGAGTCCATGTCATGCTTAAATCACATCAAAAGAACAATTTTGAGTTCTGGGAAAAAAAGAGAAAAAAAATATATTTAAGTGTAATTCCCCTTTAATTGTGCATTAAGCGAGAGAGGAATGTGTTGGTCTAGCGATGTTTTTGCTGTTAGGCTTACTGCTGCTCCTTACAAAAAAGTTATACAGTAATCCTGCAGGAATTCAAACCTTTGTGAAGGAATTGTGCAGTTGTCCTGCACGAATCCTGTAGGATTGACAAACTCCTGCAGGAAAAGTCCCTGATGCTCCTGCAGGACACCTGCAGAAGTTTGACAGAAATTATGAAAATACTCCACAAATATGACAATTTCTGCAGGGTATTCCTCCAGGATTTTCCTGCAAGATATGGCAATTCCTGTACGACCATGACAATTCCTGCAGGAAACCTGCAGAATTGTGGCCCAATGAATATCAAAATCCTGCAGGATATGGCAATTCCTGCATGACCAAGTACATTCCTGCAGAAATCAAATAAAAATCCTGCACTATGGCTGGAAGACAGATAGATAGTTTAAAGTACTGCTAATATTCATTCTTAATTATTGTTATTTTTTACAGGTAATGAGTCAGAGAAACATACTAAAACTATAACAAATATGAACATTTTATAGGGTAGCATAGTTATTTTTTTCTGTGTTGTGTTTGCAGAATCTTTTTTTCTGAGTAAGAATGTGGATTGTCCTACATGAAATGTTATTGGTGGACTATCTGCATAATTCCTTTAAGAATTGACCTAGAGGAAAGTGGCCCCAAAATTCCTGTGTGATTTTTTTGTGCAGGATTCCAGTAGGAGTTTTTTTGGAAGGGCCAGTAAAAATGTCATGGCAGAGTGTGCAAAACAATGGTCACACATTTGGTACAAATAATCATGAAAACTTTGTCAGGTAAGCCTACTTTGCAGTTAACATTTAATTGAGAAGGTTTTGGGGAAAGTCTTTCTGTTTACCCACAAGACGGTTATCATTAGCATCACTAACTGACTACATACGGAGTGATGGACAAATGTGTGCACCAAACAGACAGACGGGCAATATTGCTGGAAATAATTGGCAGATATTGTGTTACGTTTGACTTTTTTGCCAATAGTGGCTAACCAGGAGTGGGATAAATGCAATGCGGCTTTGATTGGATATTAGCCGGGAGCTTTATGTTTATGACCGTTTGTGATGGAACACATTAAATAAATTCATTTTTTTTTCAGAATTGCTTGCCTAGCTACTCATAGGTGGGCTGCAAGCTACTGGTATTGTAGCTCGCCATCTATCTGTTATAGGCCGTTTCGCAAGTGGGTGTCGTCTGCAACGTGATGTTTCTGTTCCCCAGTCTCCATCATGTATAAACCCATTTGGGTTAGCCTACGTTATTGTTATTCTGTTTAGCAACAGTGCGAGAGCATGGTTGTTGTTAAGCTGATCATCTTATTCGGCAACAAATATCCTGCATTTTGTATAAAATGCATTGGCAAACTTTAACATTTGCATCATCAATCAATGACTTAATCACAGACACATTAGGGAAACCTGCCCATCTGGATTTTGTGTAATTAAATAAGAGTAGCTGATAGGCCTATAATGCACAGGGGTACCAAATACTCTTAGTCCATTTTATCTCCCCTCCCTCTGGCACTCAGCGTCCTTATACACACTCCCACTGTGTGAAGGTTGACAACCAGGGCCAGTTTAGGGCCCCAGGCCGCTAAGGGGCCCCAAACCTCCACAAAATAATAATATACTGAAAAAATATATAAACACAACATGCAACAATTTCAACAATTTTATTGAGTTCCAGTTCATATAAGGAAATCAGTCAATTGAAATAAATGTATTAGAACCTTAATCTATGGATTTCATATCATGGTACTGGGGTGCAGCCATGTGTTGGCCTGGGAGGGCATAGGCCCACCCACTTAGGAGCCAGGTCTAACCAATCAGAATGGGTTTTTCACCACAAAAGGGCTTTCTTACAGACAGAAATACTCCTGTTTCATCAGCTGTCCGGGTGGCTGGTCTCAGACGATCCCACAGGTGAAGAAGACGGATGTGGAGGTCCTGAGCTGGCATGGTTACACCTGGTCTGCGGTTGTGAGGCCGGTTGGGCGTACTACCAAATTCTTTAAAACAACATTGGAGGTTGCTTATGGTAGAGAAATTAACATTAAATTATCTGGCAATAGCTCTAGTGGAAATTCCTGCAGTCAGCATGACAATTGCAAGCTCCCTCAACTTGAGACATCTGTGGCATAGTGTTGTGTGACAAAACTGCACATTTTAGTGTGGCCTTTTGTCCCCTGTACAAGGTGCACCTGTGTAATGATCATGCCGTCATCAGGTGGATGAATTATCTTGTCAAAGGAGAAATGCTCACTCTCAGGGATGTAAACAAATGTGTGCACAAAACCTGAGAGAATTATTTCAGCTCATGAAACATGGGACCAACACTTTACATGTCGCGTTTATATTTTTGTTCAGTTGATATACAGTGCCTTGCGAAAGTATTCGGCCCCCTTGAACTTTGCGACCTTTTGCCACATTTCAGGCTTCAAACATAAAGATATAAAACTGTATTTTTTTGTGAAGAATCAACAACAAGTGGGACACAATCATGAAGTGGAACGACATTTATTGGATATTTCAAACTTTTTTAACAAATCAAAAACTGAAAAATTGGGCGTGCAAAATTATTCAGCCCCCTTAAGTTAATACTTTGTAGCGCCACCTTTTGCTGCGATTACAGCTGTAAGTCGCTTGGGGTATGTCTCTATCAGTTTTGCACATCGAGAGACTGAAATTTTTCCCATTCCTCCTTGCAAAACAGCTCGAGCTCAGTGAGGTTGGATGGAGAGCATTTGTGAACAGCAGTTTTCAGTTCTTTCCACAGATTCTCGATTGGATTCAGGTCCAGACTTTGACTTGGCCATTCTAACACCTGGATATGTTTATTTTTGAACCATTCCATTGTAGATTTTGCTTTATGTTTTGGATCATTGTCTTGTTGGAAGACAAATCTCCATCCCAGTCTCAGGTCTTTTGCAGACTCCATCAGGTTTTCTTCCAGAATGGTCCTGTATTTGGCTCCATCCGTCTTCCCATCAATTTTAACCATCTTCCCTGTCCCTGCTGAAGAAAAGCAGGCCCAAAACATGATGCTGCCACCACCATGTTTGACAGTGGGGATGATGTGTTCAGGGTGATGGCCTGTGTTGCTTTTACGCCAAACATAACGTTTTACATTGATGCCAAAAAGTTCAATTTTGGTTTCATCTGACCAGAGCACCTTCTTCCACATGTTTGGTGTGTCTCCCAGGTGGCTTGTGGCAAACTTTAAACGACACTTTTTATGGATATCTTTAAGAAATGGCTTTCTTCTTGCCACTCTTCCATAAAGGCCAGATTTGTGCAATATACGACTGATTGCTGTCCTATGGACAGAGTCTCCCACCTCAGCTGTAGAGCTCTGCAGTTCATCCAGAGTGATCATGGGCCTCTTGGCTGCATCTCTGATCAGTCTTCTCCTTGTATGAGCTGAAAGTTTAGAGGGACGGCCAGGTCTTGGTAGATTTGCAGTGGTCTGATACTCCTTCCATTTCAATATTATCGCTTGCACAGTGCTCCTTGGGATGTTTAAAGCTTGGGAAATCTTTTTGTATCCAAATCCGGCTTTAAACTTCTTCACAACAGTATCTCGGACCTGCCTGGTGTGTTCCTTGTTCTTCATGATGCTCTCTGCACTTTTAACGGACCTCTGAGACTATCACAGTGCAGGTGCATTTATACGGAGACTTGATTACACACAGGTGGATTGTATTTATCATCATTAGTCATTTAGGTCAACATTGGATCATTCAGAGATCCTCACTGAACTTCTGGAGAGAGTTTGCTGCACTGAAAGTAAAGGGGCTGAATAATTTTGTACGCCCAATTTTTCAGTTTTTGATTTGTTAAAAAAGTTTGAAATATCCAATAAATGTCGTTCCACTTCATGATTGTGTCCCACTTGTTGTTGATTCTTCACAAAAAATACAGTTTTATATCTTTATGTTTGAAGCCTGGAATGTGGCAAAAGGTCGCAAAGTTCAAGGGGGCCCGAATACTTTCGCAAGGCACTGTATATATATATATATATATATATATATATATATATATATATATATATATATATATAACTCAGCAAAACATAAATGTCTTCTTACTGTCAACTGCGTTTATTTTTAGCAAACTTAACAAGTGTAAATATTTGTATGATCATAACAAGATTCAACAACTGAGACATAAACTGAACAAGTTCCACAGACGTGTGACAAACAGAATTGGAATAATGTGTCCCTGAACAAAGGGGGTCAAAATCAAAGTAACAGTATCTGGTGTGGCCACCAGCTGCATTAAGTACTGCAGTGCATCTCCTCCTCATGGACTGCAACAGATTTTCCAGATCTTGCTGTGAGATGTTACCCCACTCTCCCACCAAAGCACCTGCAAATCCCCGGACATTTCTGGGGGGAATGGCCCTAGCCCTCAGCCTCCGATCCAACAGGTCCCAGATGTGCTCAATGGGATTGAGATCCGGGCTCTTCGCTGGCCATGGCAGAACACTGACATTCCTGTCTTGCAGGAAATCATGCACAGAACGAGCAGTATGGCTGGTGGCATTGTCATGCTCGAGGGACATGTCAGAATGAGCCTGCAGGAAGGGTACCACATGAGGGAGGAGGATGTCTTCCCTGTAACGCACAGCGTTGAAATTGCTTTCAATGACAACAAGCTCAGTCCGATGATACTGTAACACACCACCCTAGACCACGACGGACCCTCCACCTCCAAATTGATCCCACTCCAGAGTACAGGCCTCACTCAGTGTAACGCTCATTCCTTTGACGATAACGCAAATCCGACCATCACCATCATCAAACCGTGACTCGTCAGTGAAGAGCACTTTTTGCCAGTCCTGTCTCGTCCAGCGACGGTGGGTTTGTGCCCATAGGTGACGTTGTTTCCGTGGATGTCTGGTGAGGACCTGCCTTACAACAGGCCTACAAGCCCTCAGTCCAGCCTCTCTCAGACAGTCTGAGCACTGATGGAGGGATTGTGCGTTCCTGGTGTAACTCGGGCAGTTGTTGTTGCCATCCTGTGCAGGTGTTGTTACATGTGGTCTGCTTTTTACAAATTATCTTTGAAAGACAGGGTCCTGAAAAAGGGACGTTTCTTTTTATGCTGAGTTTATATATATTTCTTTATTTTTTGGATCTCAGTCGGCGTCTCAACTTACTGTTGACAGTTAGAATAATAGAATACACAATGTGCAAGTTCAAAATTGTGTTGTGCATCAACAAGTTCTGTTATGTCAGTCACTGACAGTCACTGAATTAGCCATGTCAGATTGGTAAATTAGTCTAGCCAGCTATCCAAACTTGTGTTAATCATGGCCGAATACTGACCGGTCACGCAGGGCACATGCTGAGGGGCCCTAACCTCCAGGGGGCCCCCATTGATTTAGTTAGTCACTCTCCCTCAGATTTCCTTTACAAGGCGTCAGTCATGGCAAAATGTGTAGAATTGCAGGAAATTTGCATTCAAAAGTACATTTCTCTACGCTGTCAAGAGTGAGGACCACTCAAATGTTTTGTCCGCTAGGTGGGAGATGGGCCACAATCATATCTTGCTTAGGGCCCCCAAAAGGCTACAGCTGGCCCTGTTGACAACCCTCAATACTTGATTAGCCAATCCTAAGACTGTCACTTTATAGGCTACATGCTATACACATACAACACATTCATTAAGTATTAAGACCCCTTCATTTTTGTTACAGCCTTATTTTAAAAGTGAATCTACACAATGTACAGATAATTCTCCTTAATGACAAAGCAAAAAACAGGTTTTTCGAAATGTTTGCACATTTATTAAAAATAAAAGATCACATTTACATAAGTATTCAGACCCTTTACTCAGTACTTTGTTTAAGCAACTTTGGCAGTGATTACAGCCTCGAGGCTTCTTTAATATGGTGCTACAAGCTTGGCACACCTGTATTTGGGGAATTTCTCCCATTCTTCTCTGCAGATCCTCTCAAGACCTGTCAGGTTGGATGGGGAGAGTCGTGGTACAGCTATTTTCAGGTCTCTCCAGAGATATTCAATCGGGTTCAAGTGCTGCAGAGATGGGTGTCCTTCTGGAAAGTTCTCCCATCTCCACAGGAACTCTGGAGCTCTGTCAGAGTGACCATCGAGTTCTTGGTCACCTCCTTGACCAAGGCCCTTCTCCCCGATTGCTGAGTTTGCCGGGGTGGCCAGCTCTAGGAAGAGACATCCAAACAAAACACGTAAATATTCTAGTGTGATCATGCGTTTTTTGTAACGATAAAAATAAAATACAAAAAAAATACCCTGAGCACACTGACATTGCGTTGAACCAACGTGGAATAGACGTTGAATTGACGTTTGTGTCCAGTGTGAATTGGCTACTTTGACTCAGATCGATATCAGCTGGACTAATCGAAACGCAATGCAAGCCGAGGCTACATAGAAATGTGTTGGGTAGAGGGCGCATTCGTGTGAGAGTGCATGCATGGCTGAAAGATAAAGCGATGTAGAGCGCGAGAGGGAGAGAGTTTGTGTGTGTGCGTGCGTGCGTGCTTTAGTGCGTGTGGGTTCCTTGCGCACGAGCGTGCACTGTGTGGGTTGTGGGTGACAAGTAAAAGCTGTGAAGTGAAGTGGGCAGTCCTTTCTGTAGTGGACTTGTCGCACAAGATATTTAGCATAAAGTCAGTCCCCCCGCTGTATGGGGTTCAGGCTTTCACTCTTCGACTGCCTTCATGTCTGACAACATTGAAAGAAGGAAACTGTCACTTTTTTACTTTACAGCCGGAGGAACTTTCTTCATGTCAGCAGCATCTCATTCGGACAATCATTAACCTAAACATCAAGCTTGTCTTTTCGGGGGATTAATTTAACCAGACCAGACCAGGATTTCATGTAAGTGCGCGTATGATAGTTTCATTCTCCCAGTAAACTTCAAACGTCATGGTTGTGTCTGACTGAATGTTATGTCAGCATGTGCATTAGGCAAGCAAATTAGACTAGACTAGATCACCATTGTTTGAACCATCATGTAAATCCATAACGAAGCCTATAGCTACATCACATAGTGGGTTGCTAGTCTTAGACATAGCCAGGCTACCTCACGAACTCAAACTTTACCAGCAAGTTACTCTGGTACGATGGACACCTTTACCATGATTTAGGTGGTTAAACCTATTGAGCAGAGCAGGGTAAATAAATAGATTCATATTTACAGTTTACTTTAGCTCATTATTCATGATGATGAAGATGAAGATGATGATGACCTGTCACATCACATCTGTCCAGCACTCACAAACTCAAAGTTGTGTGATAAGAGTGGCTACTATGTTACTATAGCCAAATGTGCAGGTCCTAGCTGAATGAAACAAACATCTATTAGGTCTAGCCTGTTTACTTTTACAATAAAACTGGAAATGTAGACCACAATATATCTAACAGTAGAGTGTAATTTTGGCATTGATTCATGTCTTCAGCAGATTTTAGGGGATACACTTTCTAAACCTTGCATCTGCTCCTCTTGTGAATTGTTCATTTGCTTTAATTAAGTTAAAACATAAGTCACAGTTTCCATCCTTATGAATCTAAATAAAATAGTTTTCTGGAACAAATACCCTGTAGAGTTAGTAGGCCTATGTCAGCATTGATCGGAATATATAGGCTAACACCTTTTGCTCATTGTTGTTCCAAATTATAAGTGCTTTCGAAATGCTATACATTTATTCCGGTGTGGCTCCGGCGGTAGATCTTGGCGCTTGCCACGCCAGGGCTGGGGGTTCGATGGACTGGTACAAGTACGTGCGAAAATGTATGTGCTCGCTACTGTAAATTATTGATACGTGCTTCTGCTGGAAATGTTTTTAAATTTAACTAGATATGTCATTCAAGAACAAATTCTTATTTACAATGTCGGCCTATCGGGGAACAGTGGGTTAACTGCCTTGTTCAGGGGCAGAAATACATTTTTTACATTGTCAGCTCAGGGATTCGATCCAGCAACTTTTCGGTTACTGGCCTAACGGTCTAACCACTAAATCACCACAATGTAAAAACACAGAGTTAAGTTTTGACTTACATGGGAGAGCGCTCTCTGTGGGAATATTTCTTAGGTCAAAAATATTTGAGGGTATATCCGAAATTGATAGGTGGCAGGTGCTCCCGATCCACAAGAAAGAAAAACAGAGTTTCTACCCTCTGCCCCCTCCGGTCTAGGCCTCGGAACTCTCTCCGTACAAACATGCGTGCACTCACTCTCCCCTGAACATAAACGTATTCAGTTTATTGCCTTTGTTATGACGAACTTATAGAAAATTCAACATGATATTAAAGTAAGAAAACAGGCCTATAAAGAACGCACTGCTATTGTTTCATATAGGCTAACAATCCTTTGTTGGGTCTATCCATGTGTGTGGCAAATTTGCCTGTCTGCGTAACAAAATGGAAAACACATCGCCCTATGTCTAAAGAGGATATACCTGACGAATTCAACTTTATTTAGCCTACTTATTTAGCCTACATTTGGCCTACATTCTAAGTATATAGCTTTTTACAATAATTAATATATTATTTAGAGAGATGCCATACAGAAATTTGAATAAATTGACTTGACAATTAAAATTAATTTAGCCTTTGCAAACAACGTGTCTTAAACATCTTGGCCTAGATATGGTATATATAGATATATATATATATATATATATATATATATATTTATACAGATATATACATATATACAGATATTTATTGAGTGGGAATAAGAAATAGCCTACAACATTGAACCGATTTGCACATCTGCAACAAGTGTCATTCCATTAATTCGATTTTACACAAGGTCATATGGCCAACCATTATAATTTATTTAACAAGTGATATGGCACCAAGATTGTATTATTTAGGCCGTGCAATTTTTTAATTGCATGTTATTTTGTGGTTTTCAGTCTGACATGTACCACCTCACAAGTGAAGTTAAAGATCAAGGGCATATCAGATGAGATCATTTGGCTGTATTATAAATAATATATTTCTATTACGGAATCATCCGGTTTTGAAATTAAAACCACTGAGCTGTTTGAACGGACGATTTTGGCGTAGACTATTCTGTTAATTCAGCGACAAAGCATGGAATACTGTTGAATTAAACTGCGACAATGGATAGGCCTATAATTTAGGGTGCAAGTGCAATCATGCCTTCCAAATAACCTATTATTCTCGGTCATTATCATTTTCACTTGTAAAATGTGATCATGCTATGGGCCTCAGCCATGTGACAGTTATCCTAAAAGTAGTTTCTATATATTCATTGTTGAAATTGTTTAATTGTCCCTACGTAGTAGATTACTTGTTAACTGACTTGATCGTACTGCTTTTCTTTATCTCGGCCAGGTCGCAGTTGTAAATGAGAACTTGTTCTCAACTGGCCTACCTGGTTAAATAAAGGTGAAATAAACATGGAATAAAACAAAAAAAAATTAAATGCCGGATTTTGCATTAGGCCTATACATTTCACTCAAAATATATATAATTATGATTCGATTCTATGAGCGATAGATATTGTAGGCTATAACTGATATTTTGAATTGCTTCTCTTTCAGATTGCTTTCTGTTTCTTATTTGAAAATGTTTTATTGTGAATATGAATGCCTTGGCAAAGCTATAACGTTTTTCACAAAGGTCTATCAGACCAATCAGCTGTCATTTATTACTGGCAAATCATCTGTAATAAAACATTTATATTAATGATAATAATAGCTTATAATAAAACGTATCATTATTATTATTATATGGACTTTATAACATCGAATTAACATGCATTACTATCCATTGGCTAACTTGGAGATTGAGAAATCGGAGTTTGTTGTGCACATGTAGAGAAACTTCGCTTTGACCCTCCCAGTCATATGCAAATGTTTGTTAGGAGGGGAGAAATTAACATCTACAAACATTGGGCCGAAATTCCATCTGCCGCCTCCTCGAGGAGGCCTTTAATAAATTCTCAGACAGCAAAGTGACATACATCTTAATCAAGTCTTAATCCAGGGAATTAATTCTCAACGCGTTTTTATGAATAATTCCAAGGCATGCACAAGTCGTGGAAATGTAAGCAGTGAGCCTCTGCCTTCCCAACAGATGGACTCACCAATCTTCTGAAAAATGAGAGGATTTCTGCTTCCATTATTTTTTATTATTAGATATATATTTTAATGAGCCCGATGTTGTACTGCTTAAAGCACTCTACTTATGCAAACTACACACCCCATCTCGCATCGACTCCTACTAATGTTGATTTGCTCAGTGGAACACGAGTATACTTCATTCAGTTCATAAGACTATGAGTAAACATACACTTCCATCTGTGGTCACATCAATGTTTTACGCTGAATTAAAGCCATCGTTGAGACAGAAAACAGAGGAACGCAGAGATGGAATTTGGATGCAAAAGTGGTGGTGATCCCAAAATGAACATTGCATGGTGCACGAGCACGAGCGCAAGCCCTTAGAAAATATCAGAGTAATTCAAATAAAGTACCAAGTTCACTCAGTGAATTGCTATGGGTTATGTTTGTCAGACGAGCAATTTGCCTGTAACATTTCAGCATATCAGGTTATGATCAAGAATCTGTTACAGCTCTATCAACATAGTAGGCCTATAAATGTCAAATATTGTCAAATGTCATTACAACTGTACTTGATTTGTAGACCATTGAACAATAACAAAATAATGATCTAACCTGACTATGAATAGTATCATAATTTGCTGTAAGGATTCCAATTATAATATATTACGCACTGGATTGACTTCACTCATTTCAATGGGTGAACAAGGCTATGTACAGTATGTCTCAATTACGAGAAACTTATGGATGAAGTTGAAATAGAGTGCAAAATAATCAGTCATCCTCAACTCTAGGCCTACATATTTATACAAATTTCTATAATAAATTAAAGGAGCCACCATGGTGAAATTGTAATATTTATATAGACGTTAGGTGAAGTAATTCATTGATATTATGACAGATGTTGTCAAATATGAACGGAAATGATTGGTATAATTAACCAAGGCACCTTTATAAAACGTATGCACTTGCAACTATATAACACAACATTATTGGTGAACTGGGGACATCCCATACAGTGTCTCTTGAAATTCATAAAAGCTTATTTTCAGTTATATCCATGTGTCTTTGTTAGGCCCATCGCCATGATGGGTTGTTGGCCTTATCTAATTCTAGCGAAGGGACTTCATTTGGAATACAAAATATGTCATATCGTGCCTCGGAAGGAGGCACTGACACCTTGTTCTAGACTAAATGCGGGTGTGCGTCATCCGCACTCTCTGCCAAACTGCCCAGCCTCTCTCAGCACACTGCTATGATACGGTCCCATACATCACTGTCAAAGGATATGTATCTGACAGTGTCATATTCATATTTCTGACCAAAATACTGGACTTCTCTGGTGGCATAGCCTATACACAAAGGACAGCAGCTGTTGCTCTCTTTCAGGCAAGTAGCCTCTGAGTTTTTCTTTGGGTTGCTTTTGCAATGAGATTGGATGCGTTGTTTTTCAGTTTAGGTCTTGGTTGTAGACCAAACGGATATGTCTTTCAGCCTATATGGCACATACCAGATTTTTGATTTCAACAACTTTACGTTGAATTTAAACAAGCTTGCACAATAGAGAATCATAAGCAGTAATTATATTTGATGACTTAAATGTACTTAATGATAAGCAATGTTACTTTTGTATTGACTTCAGATAAATATTTTATGTCAGTGTTGAAACAATCAACTGAAATACCATTTGACCTGCAAGTCAACTATAACCCACAAAACCAGAACCTTATTAGTACTATCGCCTCAACGCAAAATAAGTATATTTTGTAAAGCAATCTCTCTGTGAGAATTGATCTTATCCTCAATCTCACTTCTCACCTATGGGCCAGAACAAAGCCTTTTGGGAAAGAAACTAACAACATAGAATAATTCAAACATGCTTTATATTTTGTGAAGGATAGCTTTGGCATGGCTCTTTTCACATGTGAAATTAAACCTGTATTCGTGCGATAAGCACATGATCACAACACTGCCCCCTGTGTCTCCCATGCGGTTGTGATTGGATATGGGCTTACAAGGTATTTTCTCTTCAAAAGCATTGATGGATTGTTACATTTATAAGTCATGGATGATCTATATAATGTCATAAACTAAGGGTGACGGTGCAATAGGTGTACTGTGATTTATAATAAACAATAAGGATTCTAAAACATTGAGGAGAGAACTACATTGGCATAAGAATGTATTGATATTTTTCTACTTGTACCAAACAGCATAACATTTTATATTTCATAATGAGATACTAATTTATAACTGCTAAAAACTTGATTCAATTCAATTTAAAAAAAATGTTTGAACATAAGTGTATATTTTTAGTTGGACTCTGTCTTCTGTTGCTTTTTCTGTCATGGTGAATGCTAATCTTAAAGTGTCGACCAACATGACATATCATAAACACTTGTTTTATTCATGCAGTTCTTAAACTCTTTGAAGTGGAATACAAATATTTTGATAGGCGTACATGTATGGAGATGTGCATAAAGAACACAGCACGAGGCTTCATCATGTACACTTAGAAAAAAGGGTTCCAAAGGGGTTCTTCGGCTTTCCCCATAGGAGAACCCTTTTTGGTTCCTGGGAGAACCCTTTTTGGTTTCGCGTAGAACCCTTTAGGGTTCCATGTAGAAGCCTCTGTGGAAAGGGTCCTATGTGGAACCAAAAAGGGTTCTTCAAAGGGTTCTCCTATGGGAACAGCAGAAGAACCCTTTTAGGTTCTAGAGAGCACGTTTTTCTGAGTGTAGGGCTTCGTCTAAGATCTCTAGGGCAGAGACACTCACATAGATGAGCAGATTGCTGTCAGGGATATTCTGTAGAAATGGAAAGAATTCGGGGAAATGGAAATACAGCTAGCATTTGCTTGATATGATTAATCAGTTTGAGGATGTTTTGTGTTTACCATTCAAACTGAGAACAAGCTGTCCATTAAGTTAGTCTGCAAATTCTGATGGTCAGCAAGTTGGTTGATCAGATCAGAGCCCTCACTCAGTACCGTACTTGAATGAAAATGACTGGGAAATGTGTGTTCAAATCATATCAAATGTTATTTGTCACTTGCGCTGTGAAATACTTACTTACGAGCCCGTAACCAAAAATGCAGAGTTTTAAAAAAGTAGGTAGGAAACATTTTATTAAAGGAAATTAAAGGAAATATAGTAACAAAATAAAATAACAATAACATGGCTATATACAAGGGGTACCAGTATTGAGTCAATGTGCAGGGGTTAGTCAAGGTAATTGTGGTAATATGTACATGTAGGTAGGTGTAACATGACTACTGTAGGCTTAGATAATAAACAGAGAGTAGTAGCAGCGTATGTGAAGATTGTGAAGGAATGTAAATGCACATGTGTGTGTGTGTGTGTGTGTGTGTGTGTGTGTGTGTGTGTGTGTGTGTGTGTGTGTGTGTGTGTGCATGCGCGCGTGTGTGTGTGTGGCGTCAATATGCATGTGCGTGTGTGTTTTATCTGTGTGTCTGTGTGTGTGTGTTTGGGAGTGTCAGTGTAATATGTGTGAGTGTGTGGTTATAGCCCAGTGAGTGTACATCGAGCCTGTGCAAGAGAGTCAGTGCAAAAATAATAATACATCCGAATAAAATAAAGGGGTCAAAGCAAATATTCTGGGTATCCATTTTAATAATTGTTCAGCAGTCTTATAGCTTGGGGGTAGAAGCTGTTAAGGAGCATTTTGGTCCAGACTTGGCACTCTGGTACCACTTGCTGTGCGGTATTGTAGAGAACAGTCTATGACTTGGGTGTCTGGGGATCTTTTTGAAGTTCTGAGGTCCCATGACAAATCTTTTCAGCCTCCTCAGGGGGAATAGGCATTGTTGTGTCCTCTTCCCGACTGTCTTGGTGTGTTTGGACCATGATAGGTCTTTAGTGATGTGGACGCCAAGGAACTTGAAGCTCAATTTAATTGCATGTTTCTCCAGTGAGTATCCAGCTCAAGTGAGTGAGGTTTGATGTTATGCCACTATGGGCCACCATGTGATTCGTTCACATCATAGTTCACAGAGACACACCAGAGGAGTCAAAGGGTGCACCGCTAAAGAGGGGCTTATAGAGTGACAGAGACCGGCATGAAGAAGGCTGATTTAAATACACCCATGCACACACACACACACACACAAACTCACGCACACACACACACACACACACACACACACACACACACACACACACACACACACACACACACACATAAACAGTCGAATCAGATTTTTAAAATGGATAAAAATACACCTTATGTATCAGCGGGAACTATGATGAGACACACACACAGTCACATACACACGCATACACACGATAACATAAGCACTATACATACAACACATGTACTTTGTGTTGTCGATGTGTGGTAGTAGATTAGTGGCCTGAGTGTACACACTTAATGTGTTGTGAAATCTGTTGTGGAATGTAATTTAATGTTGTTAATTGTACTGTATATAACTGCCTTCATTTTGCTGAACCACAGTATAAATACACACACACACCCACACAAACACACATACGTAGTCACTTATGGCACATGGTTGAGGCAGTGTTACTACAATATTTTTTGTACAAGGCAAAGACCAATTAGCTCCCATTTTGAGAGCGCCTGTAAAGGGGTTGAGAGGCGGCTAAGTGGATTGGAACCTACCCCCGTCGTTAAACGTAACACGACATCATAAATATCAAGAAGCTTTGAGGGAGCGATTGTGTCCCCCCATGTCTTCAAGGTGTTAACTGCGCTTGTATAAATAAACGACCTGTTATTTTAGGCTTCATTGCGTATCAGCCTCCCTCACGAGGATGCTCTTCGGGTCATATATTTTACCACTATAACTCCAAATGAACAAAAATATAACTATCAGTAACAGAACAGATTCGTAGTTATTACAACGTAATATAGGCCTACATTTAGCGTGCGTTCGTAAATTCACTCTGGTTATCTACTCCGATTTCAGAGCACCTGATTGTGCCAGAGCGCAGAATAACTGACAATTTACGAACAGGCAACACCCGTGGAATCTGACCCATGTCAGTAAACCTCGACAAAAAACGCCTTTAAACAGTTGCCAGCAGCACAGTTACAGTTACCAGCGCCCTAGGTAACATTAAAACAGCCTAACCAGCTCTGCTAGGACGAGTAAAATGTTCAGAGTGAGGTGTTCTCTCATTTGTGTCTGGATGTAGCTAGCAAGCTAGCCAATTTTAGCCAGTTAGCTTGGGTGCTTGACTGCCGTTGTGAGGCCAGAACGCTCGGATCAACCCTACGCTCCTATAGTGAAATGATCTGAATTTACGAACGGACAATCTGACATCGCTCTGAATTTACGAACGCCCAGAGCGCACTATGAGGGCACTCTGGCACTCCAGAGTGAATTTACGAACACACCCTTAATCGAATAGGTAGGCTATTTCAGAGATGGACCGTTTTGTATCATGAATAAAGTCCATCAGCAACGTGAATGTTATCCAAATGTGAGAATATTCTAAATCCTGCTCATACTGTAGCCTATATGATTAGCACTAGCAGTTTGTCCAGATTTTACCACGTTTATGAAGTGTGATATTCATAGTTATTCCCTAGTTAATCTGTGTTGATATTGAAATGTAAAACATGCGTAGGCCTAGAACATTTTAACTGTCCAAGAATTTGTTATATTACAATTCAGGCTTATTATAAAAAAATGTTATCAACATAATTATTGTTGTCATTTCTTGTTCTTTCTAGTTGTTTATTTTTCTAGTTGTTTATTTTGTATTGCCAATTAGGTTGGAGGCCAAAACTGAGGTGAGGATGCTTGTATTATGTTGCCATATTTATTTATGCTGAATTGTATTGCCTTGCTGTTGCAGAGCCGGGAGGCCGGGGTTATGGATTTTAACCTTCTGACGGACAGTGAAGCCCGTAGCCCGGCGCTATCGCTCTCGGACTCCGGGACCCCACAACATGATCAGGGATGTAAAGGCCAAGACAACAGCGGTCAGTTTCCACGTATACTATGCATATACATTAAAGGAGTGTTTGACCGATGTCCTCAGACTGAAATGAATGAATAGGCTTAGGCTATATGTTCATGCATGTAGGCCGACCAATCAAACAATTGTATAATAATAGGCCTACTACTAATAATAGTCTAATATAATAATAATAATACGATTAATAAGATTAATCATAATCATAAAAACAACATAACGATGCTTTTCTAAAGTTGTTTATAGCATGCAATACCTATTATTATTGTGGCGAATAGCGTGCCTAATTACATGTGGATATCAATGTAATCATATTAATTGGCTTGCTTCTTAGACTACTGTTTCCACATTTGTAATTTCTTAACTTGAATGCCAATATTATTCAAATCCAAATGTGTTATTTTGTACAGCGCATAGCAACCTATATGATTCACATTAGATACTTGTCATTTTCCTTCATGAACTCAAATTGCAAGTTCATTCTTCACGCTTGTCTTTTATAAAGCAAGGGTTATTAACTGCGAGACTTTAATGGAAGCTACTGTAAACATCTGTCACGAACCCCTTGCGCGTTGGCGGAGAAGCAGCTTTTTTTGGCATTTTGGATTGTGCGTGTCTTTGCACACTGATATTTTAATCACTCTCAATTAAAAGCTAAAACACATAATGAACGGAAATAAGCCTAAAGTCATAGACATACAAGAATATCCTGAGCAACTATTGCTCAGGCTTGAAAGCTAAATGTCTGCCTCTGCATTTCAACAGTCTGCATGTCACTTTATAACAAACTATGCCAGAGAAAAAGCAAATATGTGTGATACCGGTGCGCTCTAATAGATGACATCTCTGTGGATCCAGCGTCTGCAACAGACCCCATAAAGTGTGACTAATGTAAACTTACTCCGAAATGGACGGCCCTGAGTGAGTGCAGGGATTTAGGAGAACGCCTAAATGCGAACCATGGATTACGCACTATAACCTAGCATCAACATAATGAGGCATAGAGGCCAAAATATCAAGTGGCAATATTTCCAGTGTAGCCTACTTGTTTTGCTCACTGACTACGGAATGTTTATTCTAGAAAAGGTTTAGCTAGTGGAAATTATATATAGAAAAATAAACAAGCAGTTCATTCATTGTTCTTTCGTGTGATATTGGATATTGTTAGAAATGTCAACCAATTAGTTTGTTTTTCAATGTCCACTTAAATGGTTATTTGTTCAGTGTATATTTATTTATTAAACAAACTGTATCCCCATGATGGCAGACACCTGGGCATCACCTCTGAAATATTATATCCCCTTCATTTCATTATTTAACCTTTATTTAACTAGGCAAATCAGTTAAGAACAACGTCTTATTTACAATGATGGCCTACAGGGGAACAGTGGGTTAACTGCCTTGTTCAGGGGCAGAATGACAGATTTTTACCTTGTCAGCTCAGGGATTCAATCTAGAAACCTTTCTGTTACTGGCCCAACGCTCTAACCACTAGGCTACCTGCCACCCCAGAAATGTTATACATACTTCGAATTAGGCCTTATTAAATGACAAATCTCACATGGGCAATAGCACACTCAAGTGGCATCTCTGAAGTTTCAAAATGAACGAAACGTCAATAAATGACACACATGCTGTGTAGATACAGAGGTGTGGCTACAGTAGGCTTCTTTTATTCAGCCCCCTTTTGATAATATACAACCTGGGAATGTATCATTTCTGTCACAAAACGAGGACACCCCTAGTGATCAGAACATGCGTCAGATTGCAGGGTCCTTGGTGCATTATGAGCAGGCTAGAGGCTATATTATACATCAGCATTTCAAAGCATGTGTGCATGCATTTGGATATATAGACACAGTATGCTGCTACATTGGTGCTTTTCTGCCTGTCCAAGGGGTCAAGCATATACATTCAGATTGAATTGCCAAACAACTAAGTCTGCTGTGTGGTTGGCACTCATACATCCACCTCCAACAGGGCTTCAGACATTCTAGTGCTGAGAATATCTCAGCCTGTCAGGCTGAAACAACTCATAGAAATGTGATGAGTGGAAAGGGGGCTTCTACATATGCTCCTCAATAATGCTAATTTACTGTAAAGCCCTTAACCCATGCATTTATCATCTTGTTGCTCTAATACTCTCTATTCGTTTTCATCATCATGTTTAGGGTCGCTTTAAAATTGAGTCAGTGTTAGACTGACATGTTGTTCCAGTGGTTAGTGGATACAGGACATTGCTTCTCCAACTGACTCTCAGAAATCTCATTAGTTGTGCAAGTGGTGGTGGGGACTGACTATTATTTGGTTGGTTTGTTTGTTTGCTGGCTGATTGACTGGCAGTTTGACCAAATAAGTTGCTGTTACAAAAGCTGCAAGGGTGTACAGTATTTGCCAGACATATGCCTTCTTCTATACATTTGTACACCATGAATATATATTAGCCCATGCACTGTAGGTGTGTGTAGTGTAGCCAATTGATTGATATACCTGTGACAATGTATTCCATATGAAAAACAAAACAGCTATTCATATTCATTGTATTTGGATTATGTCAGTGAGTAAAGAAACAATTTTCTACGAAGCTGTATATTCTATTTGGAGATCAAGGACAACGTAATCCGTAATCAGAAAAGGCTAAATAAATTGACTTTATTTACTTTCATCACTGAGATTGCTTTATAGTAGGTTTTCAAGGTCTGCCCTCTTTTCTGTATTGTGACATTGGAGGGGAAATGGATTTTGGCCAAATGATGGCTAAACCAGTGTCAGTTTACTAGTAGATAACAGCAAAGGCCTGGTCCTATTGTTTTTTCCAGTGGCCCTGTGGAGTCTTTTAAACCCTGCTGACTATTTCTAACTGCTCCCAGAGAGGTAAACCCTTGCCAAACAGTCCGAAACCTGCCCGGTAACAAAAGCCTGATCCCTGGGATTAGGTAGCCAACTAATTTCACTCTTTCTGTGGGGTCCTCCAATTGCGGAACTCAGATGAAGAGAGAAAGGATCTTGGGCAGACATAACATGTCTGATTGGTTCTGGTGTTAGTGCCAAGCGCGTTTCACGGACAATTTCAATTATTGATTCATTTTTGACAACGCTGAAAAGAGGATACATAAACGCAGTCCATGAATCTTGCAATATTGCAAACAGAACCGCAAAAGTCTGAGGTGGAAACTGTTACCAATTTGGCATATTATTAGAAGACAATATAAATAAAACTTTTTTTCAAATAGCATGGGAAAGTATGTCCATTAAGTTAATTAATTTAAAATAAAAGAGCACACCTGGTAACATGACAGTCTACATTAGTCACAGACTATTGCCAATATGCTTTGGAGAAAACTGTGAGAAGTGGGATCACTTTTCAATGGAAAGACACTTCACTCTGTAGAGATGATTGCTGCTCTTGTGCAAAATACTTGACAATTGAAATATGCCTGTCATTTAGATTGAGTTAAAGTTGTAAGTGCTTTCGCAACTTTTATCCCATGCTTTAATCATTTATCCCACTACAGTCGATGTTCGTGCCCCCTGCTGAAATACAATTAGTGTAATAAAAAAATCCCCTACAGAATCGGAGTCTGTTTAAGATAGAGGTACCTGTTTTTTTTTGTTGCATGGGCTGCATCTCAATCCCCCACCACGGTGTTTGTCAGACCATGAGACATTGCGATAATCGGTCTTCTTGTGAAAACGTCTGTGCGTAAGAACGGTTTGGCCTACAAAGCTAATATGACCACTCTATGAAAAGATGAAGCTCTCACGAACGCGATGGTGTTCTCCGTTTTGCTACTGCCCCCACAAGCGTCACGGGACTCGTCTGAAGTTGGTACCGCCAATGTGCCAACTTCTGTCTGTAGCGTCCGAACAGTTTGGGCTACACACAAATACTGTATGACCCCTCTATGAAAAGGTGAGACTCTCACGAACACATACATGTTTTGCTCTAGGACAACCACAAACCTCACAAGACTTGCCTGTACTGTCGGTATAGATGGAAGTAGTTTAGTGCCCCAATTTTTTTTTAAACATGGATAAAAAAACGTTTTTAAATCCTGATCTTATATCTCTCAGATATAGGACAGACACTTTAAAACAAACTTTCTTTTGAGATATTTTTTGACTATCTGTTTTCTACATGTATCAACCTGTTATTCAATGCGTTTCTATGGGCTAATAGCAGTACGGCCAAATTCAATGTTTCATTAAATCTTTTGTTAATATATTTGTTTACACCTAAAGGGATCCTAAAATTAAAAATCATATACCTAAATGATCCTTGGTATGGCTATCGTAAAAAATTCCATATTTTAGCTTAGTAGAAAATGTAATGGATTGGGCTTGTAACTCTCCATCCCTGTTGTTGCCTCCCAGACACAGAGAAGTCCCACCAGAACCAAACAGATGAGTCGAATACAGAGGACGGCTCTCTGAAGAAGAAGCAGCGCAGGCAGAGGACCCACTTCACCAGCCAGCAGCTCCAGGAGCTGGAGGCCACCTTTCAGAGGAACCGCTACCCCGACATGAGCACACGGGAGGAGATCGCCGTGTGGACTAACCTCACAGAGGCACGGGTTAGAGTGAGTGCCGCACATACTCACTACAGGGCCAATACTGAACCAGTGGTTGAGTCTTGTTGTTATTTCCCCATGACATAAAACATTGGGAAAAGGTGCCAATCAGTCTGAATGCAATCCAAACCCACTTTCTTTAGGATTTCACATTTTTTCTTTTACCTCTTGGGTTACCTAATAGTCATTGTTTTGAAACATGGGATGTTTTGTACTCTAGCTATGTCATTCACCAAAACGTTTGCGGGAGTCACGCATATTATTTCAACATAATTCTGAAGGTAAAAAGGCCATTGAAGGTACAAATGTAAAAGAGTGTACCTAACCAGGGATTAGGTACAACAACCTAAAACTAGGCTTCGCATGTCACACAAAGGTCAAAAGTGTGCTCTGCTCCTGACCCTAAAATGACCCACGCCCAGTGGTTTGGTCACCCCCCAGTGTGGAGCAGGTGGGCTCACATTCCAACGGATGACAATAAAATCACTGCCTGCCTGACAAGTAATGGATCAAATTCATGTTGGCCAGATAAAAGGTCACATAGCACACAGTCGTGGTTGTTATTTTGAAAGAACAACAGACCACACACGGCCTGGTCCTAATGTCTAGCAGTGACCTTTTGAGCCTCACTCGTTCCCGGCTAATTCCACATGGACGCAGATGCCCCCTGCATATCCCGAATACTACTCCTGTCGTCTTGATTTATGCAATTTAATGAGGAGTTTGAAGTCTTGTCTATATGAGAATAAAGAGAAAGTTCCAGCACAAAATGAACGCTCAGAGAGAAATGGAGTCGTGAGCAATGGACTTGGGTACTTTAGGTCACAACGAGTGTCTTGTATCAGTCATTTGACAGTTTTAGGAAAGTGAGGTAAGGTTTGCCACAAACACCTCATTCACTAACCATTTGACATTCAGATGTTTCCATGATACCTAAACAACATAGCCCAAGAGTCATGTTAAAAGGCAAGATGTCTTCCTCAATAGTGGGGTTTCCCCTACTGTCAATGGGTACCATGGAAAACTCACTGCTATGTGCACTGTACCCACACATTTAATAGTCCAGAGCATTCTATTACTATCACAACAGATGCCTGGGCTGCTGGCTGGCAGACACACAGATTGGGGGTTTGGATGAGATACTGTATGCCTGGCACAGCGGTTCTAGATGATGAAGGGAGGGAGGGAGATTAGTTAGCCCCAGCAGTGTTGGTGGCCTTTTTACATTTAAATTAGAATAATTTACATGGGAATAATATGCATTTGATTAATACAATTAGATTTTAACTGTACATGACAGTCCATTTCTGTCATTTCTGTATTGAATTCCTATAATAGGTATATTGCCACACAATGAGGAGTTTTGAAGTCTTGTGTTTTTGAGAATAAAGAGAAGGTTCTAGCACAAAAATGAACGCTCAGAGAGAAATTAATACTTCCCCAATTGGGAACTGAATTAAGTACCTTCATTTTAGATTTGCCATTAAAACGTTAATCCATTTGATACCCTCTAAAAATAGGACCTTAAAATGACAAAATGTGAAGACAGCTCTAGCTTGACATTTCTTTCACTGGGAGCTTATAATTCAAATAAGTGAATCATTCGTTTTAATAAACCATGGCTAATATGACTGTTTGATGATAAACTTAGTTTTCTGGATTGTTCTTTCTTTCAAAGAGTCTACAGAGCAACAACATACGGAATCTTGCCAAAACTATTTGAAAGATATACATTTTCAGTCATTGCATACCAAGATGTTATTGTGTTTCAGAACAATTTTTATCACCTCAAATTATGTTGAAAAGAAAAGCCCATATTTACTTGCCTTTTTCTCCTCTGTTCTTCTCTCTCAGGTATGGTTTAAAAATCGCCGTGCCAAGTGGAGGAAGAGGGAGAGGAACCAGCAGGCTGAGCTGTGTAAAAACGGCTTTGGTGCCCAGTTCAATGGACTAATGCAGCCCTATGACGACATGTACTCTGGCTACACTTACAACAACTGGGCCACCAAGAGTCTGGCCAGCAGTCCACTGTCAGCCAAGAGCTTCCCCTTCTTCAACTCCATGAATGTAAGCCCCCTGTCATCCCAGCCCATGTTCTCCCCCTCCAGCTCCATCCCCTCCATGAACATGGCCTCCTCCATGGTTCCCTCGGCGGTGGCCGGGGTGGCTGGCTCGGGCCTCAACAACCTGGGCAACCTCAACAATCTCAATAGCCCCACGCTGAACTCGGTCGCAGTCACCGCCAGCACCTGCCCCTACGCCACCACCGCCAGCCCTTACATGTACAGAGACACCTGCAACTCCAGCCTGGCCAGCCTCCGGCTCAAGGCCAAGCAGCATGCCAACTTCGCCTACCCGACCGTGCAAAACACAGTATCTAACCTAAGCCCTTGCCAGTACGCAGTGGACCGGCCGGTATGAATGACACCCACACCCACCCAGCCTGCCCTGTAGCCCCCAACCCCCCTCTCAGACCCACTGACCCCCATCTTCCTCCTGGTCCCTGCCATGCTCCATCAGTAAATCAGAGTGAACGGCACACATCACCATTACACTCTTAGAAAAATGGTTCCAAAATGGTTCTTCGGCTGTCCCCATAGGATAACCGTTTTCTGTTCCAGGTAGAACCCTATTGGGTCACATGTAGAACCCTCTGCGGAAAGGGTTTTACATGGGACCCAATAGGGTTCTACTTGGAAATAAAAAGGGTTCTTCAAAGGGTTCTACTATGGGGACAACCAAAGAACCCTTTTAGGTTCCATGTTTTTCTAAGAGTGTACATGGACTGGTTAAGAAAATGTTGTTTGTCTAACTGATGGTACACAACAGGAATAATCTTCAACAGTTAGAACAAATCCCCTGATGGACCACCACGCTTCAAAGAACTCTCTCAAATATGGTGAGACTTTGTTGCTGAACCGACCAACTGTTAAAAAGGATTTCTAAATTGAATCTGAGATAATTTTTTGGGACTGCATGACTAGAGTGGATTTGAAATGAAGAAAACCTGGATGCTCCAACTGCACTGGTGGTCAAACATGAAATCATTGTGACGCTTGCCACCATCACGGGAAAGGGACCTGTGGTTGCAATATGGGATAGAGGATGTATATAATGGACTTGTTTTGTTTTGTATGTGACAAAACTATCTATGAAACGTAGAACTTTGGAGATGAGAAAAGCATGTTCTTCAAGAGCAGACCCTAGATTGATGTACTATGAGTACCTCCTTTAGGAATTTTAATCTTTGTTATGAATTCCACTCACCTCAGAAGGTCAGGTGTCAAAGGTCAAATCAGAAACGAGAGAGGAGCTAGCAGAATGTAGCCTCAGAGAGTAAAAATAACCGGGAGCGGAGACAAAACAACAATTTACACATCTGTCAGAGAACCAATATCAGAAACGTTTTAAAGAAAAGCCTAAAAAAGCCATTGAATATAAAAGTTTGTGTGGTGTTATAAAAAGGGAGTCCATGACTGTAAAAATTTATGTAAGAGTGCAGTTATAAAACAAGCTTTTTTCTGGTGTAGCCTGCTTTGTCTCATTAACATAATAAAAATGATCTGTTTTTATGAACAACACATGGGCTAAAAGTGAGTACCATTGAAAGAAAGTCAACAGTTTTTTCCTTACAGGTACTGCATGTCTTCATCTATGTTTTATGACATTAGACTGAGTGACTGACACACAGGTCCTACACACAATGTTCCCCTTGAACAAGCGTCAATGCCATGGAAACGTTGTCTAACATCCATGGCAACGTAATGCAACAGGGGACGTGGGGACTGGAGAGAGATGGTGAGATAAAGATGTTCCTGCTGCCTGGTCACTGATACGTTTGACCTACACTCTTTGAATCGACAGCCACAGCGCACTCTCCAGGCTATCCCGTAACGGGGAATTCTTGGGGCTGTGCCACAGAGGCCGGTGCCAACATTACATAAGCCTTCAGTAGGTGTCCCTACGGACTTACATGTACAACCAAAGGGACTGACAGCTGAGCCTGGGCCGTCCAGCTTGTAACAGAACAGCCTTTTACTACAACGACATTTTTATGTTTTACTTTTTGCCTTTCTGTGTATTACATACTAGTTAACATCTACAATGTGAGACATCAGTCTCTCAAAATTGCAGGCCTAAAGCAACTGAGTTATCACATTTTAGAACAACAAGGCAGACAATGAAACAATTATTTGAACATGGCGTAGTTCTTATTAAATGCTACTTTTTTCAACAACACAACTCTGTAGAGAAGTCTCTTCTCCCAGCAGTCCAAAGAGCCTGTCCATGGGACCACAGTAGTCTGTGGAGCGAGGTAGAGCAGTCACAGTGTTTGGTTTCCCCCTTCCACATAACACATAGAATCAATATTCCACTGGAGGGGAAACGGCCCACCATTCCACTGTGTTCACACTGCCCAGCACAAGGAGAACGCATTCAAAATGGTCCAAAACCTTTGTCTGGAAAAATCCAAACAACTTCTAGAAGTGTTAACGATTACCTTTGAGAATACAGAGGGAAGGAATAGAATAACTGTTTTAGTTTTCGGACAGTATTCTATGGTTCATAAAAAAAATGTTTGAAGGTTCCGCACATCATGAAAACATTTAGTTCCCGCATGCATTTCAGTGCCAAAAAGTCAAGCAACATCAGCAGGTTATAATTGATCTGTCACTTCAACTTCCTTGGGACCAATATCACTAGAATTACAGTCAACAACAGCTTAGCATTAAGACAAGCATCCACATCTCCCTTTACCCCTTACAGTCTCTCTGCTCCAGCCAACCGCCTTTCGGAACACTGTGGTAGTGGCAAGAATATTAAAGATGATGAAATAATATTTTCATTTACTACTGATGAAGAATCAATCATCACATTCTATGATGATGATCAGCTCTAATGGGGGCTCTAGGTCCTTATGACAGACTGCCTGTGTCAAAAATCGCTAAGGAACATATCCAAAAGTATTTCAAACAAGTTTTTTTTTCATGAAATAGAGAGGCGTTGTTTTTTAACATAACTCACACATAATTTCTGTAATTAGAGTACAATAATGAGAAATAATTAAAAAGCCAGCTATTACATCTCATATACTTTGACTAGTAGAATGTAATATAAGGATCCATTCAGGTTGCCCTGTGTTAACTAATTTGTTAATTGCATACATCATTGGGAACTATGGTTTAATTACATATCATTATTCCACCTTTGTCTTTGATATTGTGAATCAACGATATGGGGCAGAGTGACTAAATTAAGAAGGAGAATATCATAAATGTAATTTGGACTTGAGCAGAAAGTGCCATCCTAGTAATTAGTGTTAAAAACACAAACAGAAGGAGGTAGGAATCTCAGCTCTTTTTACAGTATGTTCCCAAAGAGGATTAGGGAAATTAAAGTCTGCTGAGATGGCTTTTCAAACTTATTAACAATACAAACTGATGAAGATGGGAGGAAAGCTCCTGGTGGTGTTTTAATGATTCTCCTTTATGAGTTGTTTGCTCAACCTGTACAACACTGAATAAGTTTTAGGTTAGTTAATTGTGGAGAGTTTATTTTGGAAATAGGTTTTGAATTAAGATGTATATGTACACTGAACAAAAATATAAAAGCAACATGCAACAATTTCAAAGATTTTACTGAGTTACAGTTCATAGAAGGAAATCAGTATGGATTTCACATGGCTGGGAATACAGATATGCATCTGTTGGTCATAGATACCTTAAAAAAAAGGTAGGTGCGTGGATCAGATAACCAGTCTGACCATTTGCTTCATGCTGCGTGACACATCTCCTTCGCATAGAGTTGATTAATGGCATATTATTGATCAGGCTGTTGATTGTGGCCTGTGGAATGTTGTCCCGCTCCTCTTCAATGGCTGTACAAAGTTTCTGGATATTGCCATGAACTGCAACACGCTGTCGTCCACGTCGATCCAGAGCATCCCAAACATTCTCAATGGGTGACGTATCTGGTGAGTATGCAGGCCATGAAAGATCTGGGAAATTCTCAGCTTCCAGCAATTGTGTACAGATCCTTGTGACATGGGGCAGTGCGTTATCATGTTGAAACATGAGGTGATGACGGCGGATGAGTGGTCCAATAATAGGCCTCAGGATCTAGTCACGGTATCTCTGTGCATTCAAATTACCCATAGTTAAAATGCAATTGTCTTCATTGTCCGTAGCTTATGCCTGCCCATACCACAACTCCACTGCCACAATGTTGACATCAGCCACCTGCTTGCCCACATGATGCCAAAAATGCTGTCTGGCATCTGCCCAGTACAGTTGAACTCGGGATTCAACTGTGAAGAGCACGCTGCTCCAATGTGCCAGTGGCCATTGAAGGTGAGCATTTGCCCACTGAAGTCGGTAATGACGCCGAACTGCAGTCAGGTCAAGACCCTGGTGAGGACGAAGAGCACGCAGATGAGCTTCCCTGACACAATTTCTGACAGTTTGTGCAGAAATTATTCGGTTGTGGAAACCCACAATTTTATCAGGTGTCCGGGAGGCTAGTCTCAGACAATCCTGCAGGTGAAGAAGTCAGATGTCGAGGTCCTGGGTTGAAATGGTTAAACATGATTTGCGGTTGTGAGGCCGGTTGGTACTTCAAAATTCTCTAAAACAACATTGGAGGCTTATGGTAGAGAAATTAACATTAAATTCTCTGGCAACAGCTCTGGTGGACATTCCTGAAGTTAGCATGCCAACTGCACACTCCCTCAAAACTTGAGACATCTGTGGCGTAGTGGTATGTGACAAAACTGCATATTAAGATTGGCCTTTAACTGTCCTTTTTTTACAAGGTGCACCTATGTAATGAGCATGCTGTTCAGCTTCTTGATATGCCACACTTATCAGGTGGATGGATTATCTTGGCAAAGGAGAAATGCTCACTAACATGGATGTAAACAAATGTGTGCGCACAATTTCAGAGAAAAGAAAGCTTCTTGTGCGTATGGAACATTTCTGGGGTTGTTATTTCAGCTCATGAAACATGGGACCAACACTTTGTTGTGTTTATATTTTTGTTCAGTGTATCTTTTATAATATGGCTAGGGATGGTGTTCTGCCCAAATTCGTGCCCTTAATAAGTGTTTAAATTGCTATAGTTTGTCATTTTACTAATCATCACAAGACATTGATTATACAACTACATGAGGAGACTGCACGTTTTGTCTGCTGCAACTTCCAACCTCATGAAGGATGACACTGTATACAGGACGTAGAGCATGCCTTGTTTGTGTTTAATCCAGTGAAACCCTTCCTTTTCAGTGGGTGAGACTGGGCTCTATCTGAATACTCACAATAGGAGCAATATTATGTTATGTGTGACAAGCTGTACCCTGGGGGAGCAGGGAATCTGTGAAACAAACATACGAGCAAGCCATAGAAACAGCGAGCCAAATTTGGGATACACTTGAGGCCTTGAAGGGGTGGTTTTGGGGTGCTACTTTATCCTACTGTACCGCTCAACACTATTTTAAGGATTTAGTCTAACTATACCCCCAGTTAAACCAACTGCTTTCTCAGTCACACACACAAAACAACAGAAACCACATGCTGTGTTAGTTTGGTGCGGCCCCTGGATGCTTCAGCCTGGTCCTGTGTGTAATTCTCCAGTAATAAGAGCCTTGCTGTGTCTGCCTCCCTCCTCCTCCTCCCTCCTTCTGCCTTCCTCTTCCTCTTCCTCCTCCAGACTGTGGTTCTCCTCTCCAACTGTAATACATTAGCAGGATTAACATTCCAATGGTAAGCCCCGCAGACGAACCTGCCGGCTTTTCTGTCCTCTTTCCCCCGCCCTGCAGCCTGCTCCATCTTGCACGTTATTTCCCTTCTGCTGCCTTGCTTTGCCCCACTCACACACATGTCAGGGTGCAATGGTGCATCAAAGGTTTATCTCTCGAATCGAACAATATTCCTTGGTTCCTTTTCCCAGTGTTACCTACATGTGATGTAGGGCTAGTTTTGACAGGTTTGGGTGAGCTGTTATACTGTAGAAATGTGGAAATGAATAAGACAATTCAATGACATTGACGAGTCAGAGTGCATGCAATTTTAGAAAAACATGTTTAGAGCTGGGGCTGATTTGTTCCTGCTGTATTCTTAATCATTGTGTTTTAATTTGGGTTTTGTCTCCACGTGTTTGTGGAAACCTAATAGCCAAAGCAAAGACTAATTGAGCAAATAAACAAATGCAGCAAGTAAACTAAGACTAAACAGTCACAAACACACATTGGTCTTGAAATAATCAAAATGATAAACACACATACTGTATTTGACCCATGGGGTGCTTCACTAAACCAATCCCAGACACCTCCTATTCCACATTATTTATCCAGGAGCCCCAGGGGAGAGAGAGCACCTTAAGACTGTTTTCTCATGGGATTATCCTCCTGGGTGGAAACTCCACAATGATCATCTCATCTAAATGCTTTGACAGGATCATCTGGCAAAGATTACCCCTCCCTCCCTGTTTCACATTTATTATGTTGTCGAGTTTTCTTTTATTTCTCTACTATTTCTGTGCAGAATATGTCAAAATAAATTCTAGAGCTTTGGATAGGTCAGGTGTCTGCTATATTCCTTTTTGATGATAATAGAATTGCAAGGGAGGAATATCATAAATAGGTAAATTACCAAACAATTATTCTGAATTTGTATTTTAGTATTTGATTTTCCTTGGACATACGCACGTGTCATACATGTTTTGTTAGTCTCAATTTGGTAGTTATTGAAGAAGCTTGCTAATATACATTTTCTGCACTTCATATAAAACATACGAACCCCTGGTTACATACAATCGGTGGATCTCCTAGGATATACATTGAGCATACAAAACATTCAGAACACCTGCTCTTTCTATGTCATAGACTGACCAGGTGAAAGCTATGATCCCTTATTGATGTCAATCAGGGTAGATGAAGCGGGTGGAGACGGGTTAAAGAACGATTTTTAAGCTTCGAGACAATTGAGACATGGATTGTGTATGTGTGCCATTCAGAGGGTGAATGGGCAAGACAAACGATTGAAGTGCCTTTGAACAGGATATGGTAGTCGATGCCAGGCGCACCGGTTTGTGTCAAGAACTGCTTCGCTGCTGGGTTTTTCATGCTCAAAAGTTTCCTGTGTGTATCAAGAATGGTCCACCACCCAAAGGGCATCCAGCTAACTTTTTAAAATGTGCATTTTATTTAACTAGGCAAGTCAGTTAAGAACAAATTCTTATTTACAATGACAGCCTACCCCGGCCAAACTCGGACGACGCTGGGCCAATTGTGCGCCGCCCTATGGGACTCCAAATCACGGCCGGATGTGATACAGCCTGGATTTGAACCAGGGATTGTAATGACGCCTCTTGCACTGAGATGCAGTGCCTTAGACAGGGGGGAGGGTGTGCAACTCAATATTAGGAATGTGTTCCTAATGTTTGGTATACACAGTGTGCTCACTTAACAAAAATATAAATGCAACATGTAAAGTGCTGGTCCCATGTTCAATGAGCTGAAATAAAAGATCCCAGAAATGTTCCTTACACACAAAAAGCTTACTTCTCAAACATTTTGTGCACAAATTTGTTTACATCCCTGTTAGTCTTTGCCAAGATAATCCATCCACCTGACTGGTGTGGCATTTCAAGAAGCTGATTAAACAGAATGATCATTTTCAAAGGTGCACCTTTTGCTGAGGACAATAAAAGGCCCCTAGAATGTGCAGTTTTGTCACAAAACACAATGCCACAGATGTCTCAAGTTTTGTGTGCAATTGGCATGCTGACTGCAGGAATGTCCACCAGAGATTTGAATGTTAATTCTCTACCATAGGCCGCCTCCAACGTCATTTTAGAGCATTTGGCAGTACATCGAATTGGCTTCACAAACGCAGGCCACATGTAACCACGACAGCCCAGGACCTCCACATCCAGCTACTTTACCTGTGGGATCAGGGGAGGGGGGTGCAGAGGAGTATTTCTGTCTGTAATAAAGCCCTTTTGTGGGGAAAAAAATATTCTGATTGGTTGGGCCTGGCTCCCCAGTGGGTTGGCCTGGCTCCCCATTACTACACACATGCCCAGTCATGTGAAATCCATAGATTAGGGCCTAATGAAATTATTTAAATTGACTGATTTCTTATTTGAAGTGTAAACTATATGAAATTGTTGCATGTCGCGTTTATATTTTTGTTCAGTATAAAAGGGATAGTTATCGAGGCTAAAGAGAAACTTGCCACTGCTTACTCTCCAGTGCCATCTCTTGGAAATGTACAGTAATTGACAGAAAATTAAATGAGATAAACGTGTCATTGAAATTGTACTGATAGCTTTTACTTATTCAAAGTTTTAAAGTACAAGTGGATAATTTACTTTTGAAGCACAGTATATTGGTATGATACAAAAATGGATCTACATGTAACAAAAAGAAGAAGAAGAAACCTTCAAGCCAATTTACTGTCTCTCTTGTTCAGTATTGGTGCAACAGCACGCAACAACACAAAATAGGAAGTGGATATTCAGCTGGGTTAATTGAGAATTTGCGGTTAAGTTTGCGGTTAGAGTCTTCCGGCTGCTATCCACTTCCCACGAATACACACCTACACACATTAGGAACAGCAGTGCCATCACCAGTACAGTACAACATGGTATATGGTGCACACACACTGTACGTGCACAGTGTACATGTCTGAGCTGGCTGTGATATCAGTTTGGTGATAACAAACAGTATGACTTATAAACGCTATACATTACTGACAAAAACATATTCTTGTCAGAATGAACCAGGTCTAACCAATTTCTAGAAGACACAATAGTATACCTGTAACATACACATGAAATAGATGACTGGGAAGGAGTAAACATTACAGTTGTATCATATTCATTCAACATATAATTCAAAAGTGATTTATTGAGCAAGTTGTGTTTTCTTCTTCACTCAGTCACTTACGAACATTGAACAGTTCTAGCATACTTTTCCACAATCTCAACTGCTACACTACAGCAATTAGTTGTTTCTTGCTTTCTAAAGCCTGTTCATACCTGGTTGTAACTTGCATATTTTGTTCTGATCTTGTCCACATTTTGATTGTGCCCAGATTTTGGACAGGTGTAGACGATTGAAAGTCGCCATGTGGTCTGATTGTGATCAGATCTTCCCGACCACCTCTGGAGGTAGTCAGAGTCCTTGTTTACACCTTGCGCTAACATGTGCATTTTGTGATCTGATTAATATGATCCAATCACTATCTGATGAAGGTTTGATTTGACTCGTGTCTTCACATTGTATTAAAATGTGTCTCTTATCCATTCACTGTTTCTGCATTGTGACCAGATCAGCTGGTGCCTCCCTGTCAGCAAATTATTTAACAGATATTCTTTCAAGATTATATTAATTTATTTTAAGACAATTACTGATGCCAATGATTTTATAGGCCAGTATAATGATGATTTAAATGGTTTGACCATCCAGATTTGTTTACACTTGATTGATATCCGGACACAACGAGTCCCTGACTTCCTCAGGAGGTGGTCTGGAAGATCTGATCACAATCAGATCACAATGTGTCTTTTAATCATCTACACCTGTCTAACAATATGGGTGCAATCAGAATGTGTGAAAAGATCTGAGGACAAAGGGCTGAGGACAGATCTGAGGAAAAGATCTGATTGGTCAAAATACCAATAAGATCAGAATTAGGCTGTCTGTGTTAAACGCAGCCATGTTAGCATTGGTATAAACGGGGCTATATACTGTATCTTACAAGTGTAGACGGATCTGGACAGTGAAACCATTTAAATCATCATTATCCCACCCTATAAAATCATTGACAGGTGACGCCATTGACTTGGCATAAATATGCGTCTTTAAATAAATACATTCATATTATTTTGAAAGTATATCAGTCAAAAATGTGCATACAGGGAGGGACCAGAATATATTGGTCACAATGTGGACATAGTGGACGCATAAGAGACACATTTTACTACCATGTGTAGATGCAACGGCTGCAATGGCTGCGTTTACACAACCAGACCATTTATTGGCAAAAGATCTGATCTGATTGGTCAAAAGAACAAGAGGTAAAAACCGCAAACAACATGGGCACGATCAGAATGTGGTTAAGATCAGGACACAGGAACAATGTTAGCACCAGGTATGAAGGAGGCTTAATTGACACAACTGATTTCAACTAGGGCAAATGCAGCGTTTCATTGGAAATGAATGTAATTCTGGTGTACCAAAATCCAATGAAGCTGTCGGTGTGATCGAAGCGTTGTTAACCCCTTTTGACTGCTTGGCTGTTGTGTTGGATTCCTATATTTCTTCTGCAGCCGCTGATACCAGAGTCGTTGGAAGGCAAGCGGCTCTTGTACATATTTATTATTTTATTTTACCTTTATTTAACTAGGCAAGTCAGTTAAGAACAAATTCTTATTTACAATGACGGCCAAGGAACAGTGGGTTAACTGCCTTGTTCAGGGGCAGAACGACCGATTTTTACCTTGTCAGCTCAGGGATTCAATCTAGCAACCTTTTGGTTACTGGCCCAACGCTCTAACCACTAGGCTACCTGCCGCCCCTGAACATAGATGATCTTAGGAAATCCCAGGACATAGTGTCTATAATACTGTAATAAGCTCACATAGTTGCTGTCACAAACTTCAAACTCTACACAGTTGTCACTGACTAGTTGGATAGTTTCCCACTGAGCCAAGACTTTCTGTACTTACAGGATTCCAATGAATACATTTTTATCAAGTTTTTTATATACATTTGTCAAGAAAACATGAATGCAGAGTTGTTTGTCATGGTTTTGTTTTCTGTTTGCGGCCCTGGTTGCCCTGAGAAGACAATGGTAAAACACTTCAATGTGAGACTAAATATGAATGCCGCGCAAGCAGATGGATGAAAAGTAGTGAATTTCAGCTTTTTTTACTGTGGGATTTTGTGAGACTGGTGGAAACAAACAACAACTTCTACTGTTTTTTTAAGTCTTTAAGTGTTAGTGAATGAATTTTTTTTTTTGACAAGGGTGACGAGAACTGGCTTATTGACATGTGCAAAGTAGGCAGTGTTCAGTTCTAGTCTGAGTGGACTACACGTTGAGTCCCTCCCAATGTGACTTGTGTACTATGCTTGATATTTTATTTTTGGGTGAGAGGGTGGTTCTCTGGATAACACCAAGGAAGTAAGCGATAGTTAACACCGGGAACAGCCGTTCCCATTGTGGGGTTGATGTCATGTTTGTGTTCTCAGACCATACTGACAGAGGAAGAGGTCAACTGCATCTGTGTGGACTGAAAGAAGGGGGGGGGCTGACCCTCTGCACACAGGCAGCCAATAACATCTGAGTCGTTGGCGCCCAGGTGGCCCACATGATTGACGTCTTCTGGGTAAGTACTGTCTGGACCATAGGTACTGTATACACAGGGTTGGTGTTAATTCCACAAATTCTAATTCAATTCCCTTTCCCTGTACATTTTATTCAATTCAAATCCACTAAGCTATCGTATGGAATTGTTTTAAGATATACTGTGGATATTTTAGCTGTTTAAATTCACTTGTGTAGATATATATTTACAATTTGATAAAATATAGAATTTGTCATTTGCTGCTATAGCCCATTGAAAGGCATTGAGTAACACGTTCCTAAACGGCAAAAGACAATCAAAGAAAGTCATAAGGTTTTTGTTACGGTTTTCTTCCGTCGAAAGAGAGTCGGACCAAAATGCAAGCGTGGTTTCATACATGTTTAATTAATGAATAAACACGAACAATACAAAAACAAGAAACTAAATGCGAAAACCTAAACAGCCTATCTTGTGCAAACAAACACAGAGACATGAACAATCACCCACGAAACACTCAAAGAATATGGCTGCCTAAATATGGTTCCCAATCAGAGACAACGATAATCACCTGCCTCTGATTGAGAACCAATTCAGACAGCCATAGACTATGCTAGAAAACCCCACTAAGCCACAATCCCAAAACCTACGAAAAACCCCAATACAAAAACACACCACAAAATAAACCCATGTCACACCCTGGCCTGAACAAATAAATAAAGAAAACACAAAATACTAAGACCAGGACGTGACAGAACCCCCCAAGGTGCGGACTCCCGGCCGCACACCTAAACCCATAGGGGAGGGTCCGGGTGGGCGTCTGTCCACGGTGGCGGCTCCGGCTCGGGACGTGGACCCCACTCCAACCAAGTCTTAGTCCCCCTGTAACGCGTCCTTTGATTGGCGACCCTCGCCGCCGACCTTGTCCTAGTAAACCTCACCAAGGACCCCACTGGACTGATGGGCAGCTCGGGACTGAGGGGCAGCTCGGGACTGAGGTAGCTCGGGATTGAGGGGAAGCTCGGGACTAAGGGGTAGATCGGGACTGAGGGGTAGATTGGGACTGAGGGGTAGATCGGGACTGAGAGGAAGCCCAGTACTGAGAGGAAGCCCAGTACTGAGAGGAAGCCCAGTACTGAGAGGAAGCTCAGGCAGGTAGTTGGTTCTGACAGATCCTGGCTAGCTGGTGGTTCTGGCAGATCCTGGCTGACTGGCGGTTCCGGCAGATCATGGCTGACTGGCGGATCCTGGCTGACTGGCGGATCCTGGCTGAATGGCGGATCCTGGCTGAATGGCGGATCTGGAAGATTCTGGCTGACTGGCGGATCCTGGCTGAATGGTGGATCTGGAAGATTCTGGCTGACTGGCAACTCTGGCTGCTCCATGCAGACTGGCAGCTCTGGCAGACTGGCAGCTCTGGCTGCTCCATGCAGACTGGCAGCTCTGGCTGCTCCATGCAGACTGGCAGCTCTGGCTGCTCTATGCAGACTGGCCGCTCTGGCTGCTCCATGCAGACTGGCAGCTCTGGTTGCTCCATGCAGACTAGCAACTCTGGCTGCGCTAAACAGGCAGGAGACTCCGGCAGCGCTGGAGAGGAGGAAGGCTCTGGCAGCGCTAAACAGGCGAAGCGCACTGAAGGCCTGGTGCGTGATGCTGGCACTGGTGGTACTGGGCCGAGGACACGCACAGGAAGCCTGGTGCGGGGAGCTGCCACCGGAGGACTGGTGTGTGGAGGTGGTACTGGATAGACCGGACCGTGCAGGCGCACTGGAGCTCTAGAGCACCGAGCCTGCCCAACCTTACCTGGCTCGATGCCCACTTTAGCCCGGCCGATACGAGGAGCTGGTATGTACCGCACCGGGCTATGCACCCGCACTGGAGACATCGTGCACACCACAGCATAACACGGTGCCTGCCCGGTCTCTCTAGGCCCCCGGTAAGCACAGGAAGTTTGCGCAGGTCTCCTACCTGGTGTAGCCATACTCCCTGTGAGCCCCCCCCGCTCCCCCCCAAGACATTTTTGGGGCTGACTCTCGGGCTTCCATCCGCGTCGCCGTGCTGCCTCCTCATAACAGCGCCTCTCCGCTTTCGCCGCCTCCAGTTCTTCTTTGGGGTGGCGATATTCTCCAGGCTGTGCCCAGGGTCCTTTTCCATCCAATATCTCCTCCCAAGTCCAGAAGTCCTGTGATCGCTGCTCCTCACGATAAACAGGGGGAGTTGGCTCAGGTCTGAACCCTGACTCTGCCACACTCTCCCTGAGTCCCCCCCCCCCAATACATTTTTGGGGCTGACTCTCGGGCTTCCTTCCGCGCCGCCGTGCTTGTCTCTTCAACTCCATTCTCCTATAACCCTCTTCGCACTGCTCCAGCGAATCCCAGGCGGGCTCCGGCACTTTCCCTGGGTCGAACGCCCACCTGTCTATTTCCTCCCAAGTCGTATATTCCAAACTTTGTTGCTCCTGCTGCCGCTGCCTGTCACCACGCCGCTTGGTCCTGTTGTGGTGGGTGATTCTGTTACAGTTTTCTTGCGGTGAAAGAGAGTCGGACCAAAATGCAGCGTGGTAATTTTCATACATGTTTAATTAACGAATAAACACGAACAATACAAAAACAAGAAACGAAACGCGAAAACCTAAACAGCCTATCTTGTGCAAACAAACACAGAGACATGAACAATCACCCACGAAACACTCAAAGAATATGGATGCCTAAATATGGTTCCCAATCAGAGACAACGATAATCACCTGCCTCTGATTGAGAACCAATTCAGACAGCCATAGACTATGCTAGAAAACCCCACTAAGCCACAATCCCAAAACCTATGAAAAACCCCAATACAAAAACACACCACAAAATAAACCCATGTCACACCCTGGCCTGACCAAATAAAGAAAGAAAACACAAAATACTAAGACCAGGGCGTGACAGTTTGAAGTCTCTGTCCTATATCTAGGAGAAATAAGAAGGCTCAGGAATTATTTAAAAAAAAATAGACATGTATTTGACCCCTTTAAGGGTGGGGGGCACGAAATCACTACCTGACACCCTAGACCCACTCCAATTTGCTTAGCGCCCAAATAGGTCCACAGACGATGCAATCTCAACCACACTGCACACTGCCCTAACCCATCTGGACAAGAGGAATACCTATGTGAGAATGCTGTTCATCGACTACAGCTCGGCATTTAACACCATAGTGCCCTCCAAGCTCGTCATCAAGCTCGAGACCCTGGGTCTCGACCCCGCCCTGTGCAACTGGGTACTGGACTTCCTGATGGGCCGCCCCCAGGTGGTGAGGGTAGGCAACAACATTTCCACCCCGCTGATCCTCAACACTGGGGTCCCACAAGAGTGCGTTCTGACCCTGTTCACCCACGACTGCGTGGCCACGCACGCCTCCAACTCAATCATCAAGTTTGCGGACGACACAACAGTGGTAGGCTTGATTACCAACAACAACGAGACGGCCTACAGGGAGGAGGTGAGGGCCCTCGGAGTGTGGTGTCAGGAAAATAACCTCACACTCAACGTCAACAAAACTAAGGAGATGATTGTGGACTTCAGGAAACAGCAGAGGGAACACCCCCCTATCCACATTGATGGAACAGTAGTGGAGAGGGTAGTAAGTTTTAAGTTCCTCGGCGTACACATCACAGACAAACTGAATTGGTCCACCCACACAGACAGCATCGTGAAGAAGGCGCAGCAGCGCCTCTTCAACCTCAGGAGGCTGAAGAAATTCGGCTTGTCACCAAAAGCACTCACAAACCTCTACAGATGCACAATCGAGAGCATCCTGTCGGGCTGTATCACCGCCTGGTACGGCAACTGCTCCGCCCACAACCGTAAGGCTCTCCAGAGGGTAGTGAGGTCTGCACAACGCATCACCGGGGGGGCAAACTACCTGCCCTCCAGGACACCTACACCACCCGACGTCACAGGAAGGCCATAAAGATCATCAAGGACAACAACCACCCGAGCCACTGCCTGTTCACCCCGCTATCATCCAGAAGGCGAGGTCAGTACAGGTGCATCAAAGCTGGGACCGAGAGACTGAAAAACAGCTTCTATCTCAAGGCCATCAGACTGTTAAACAGCCACCACTAACATTGAGTGGCTGCTGCCAACACACTGACTCAACTCCAGCCACTTTAATAATGGGAATTGATGGGAAATGATGTAAAATATATCACTAGCCACTTTAAACAATGTGTATGTGACAAATAAAATTTGATTTGATTTGATTACGTTTTTGGTACTGGGTTAACTTCAGACGAGTACCGTGTCAAAACTGAGAACACCATCGTGAGTCATGTTTTCCATAGTTGTCATATTAGTTTTTAGGTCAAACCTTTCGGGCCACAGATGTTTTCATGAGACCGATTTTCGGGATGTCTCCTGGTCTGACAAACAGTTCTGTAGCTCTCCCACTTTCCATCGCAGCTGTGGAAGGCTGACATGGGCGGATGCGGTGGAATGATACACAGCCCATACAAAAATGGACATATCTAGCTTAAACTGATGGAATTTGATGGGGAAGTAATTATTTAAATTCGATTGACACAAGGCTGCGTCAATCCACTTTAAGCGTTCAAATCCTGCAGCAAACTTTCTATAATTGCATTATTTCCTTTATATTTCTTTGCATTAGTTTAGCTGGGAAATGGAAAAATACTGAATTTCAATTCCGAAGTGACGTTTTCCACCATTCTAATGTAGTCTAATTCTATAACTTTCAGATTGTTGTAGTTCTAATTGAATTCAACAAATTCTCCACTTCATAAGTGAATTAAATGTGAAATTATATTGGAATTGACCCTGACTGTCTACACGTGCACATGCCATATGTTGTTTCACAGCTCAAGAATGTTTAAACCTAAAAACATATCTATTTCTGTTGCGGCAGCATGGACGCACAACTGCAGAATAAAGGGGAATTGTCACACACAGCAAACAGAGCGTTCTCGGTTGAAAGACAGCATTATCACTCCAACGCTCACCCTAACACTTTCTGTCACATGATGTCTACTGGCAGAAGGCTAGCATGGTCCACGTTATCGGACAGTCTGGGAGCACACGCTGCTGGGGAGGTGGGCCGCGGGATCAGCAGGCTAGGACGCATCACAGGTCAGATCTTAGCTAAGCACATGTATACATCGTCATGGAGCTACGTAATGCGTTGAAACCCAGGTCCCAAGCCCCAACTCCTATTCTGAGCCATATAACCCTTGTTGAAAACGTATAGATGTAAAGTGATTGACTGATATTCTGAGTTAGAGGTTGTATGTTTGTGGGTCCTCCTCTCTCAGGGCTGGACCCAGCACATTTGTACATTTGTAGCTATGACTTATGTTCAAGAACCCAGCTCACTGTAAAACAAGAGCATAAGGCTTTATACAGTCTTGATGCGACAATGTAATTGATTTTATACAAAATATTTCTGTTCATACGAGCGGAATACAGCATAAGACTAAATCATCCTTTTTATTTCAGACAAGGGCATATCTCAGGCTGTTGGCCACATTGACTTCTACCCTAACGGAGGAGAGCACATGCCTGTCTGTGACAAGAACATTGTCTCTACCATTATGGACATTGACTGCCTTTGGGAAGGGGAGAACTGACACATATTTGTACTGTGTCCTGAAATCTGTAGAATTGGGGAAAAATGCTTAAAAGGCGAAGATAGATGAGGATCAACCGCAAGGGAAAATAACTCCCGATTGCGTGATAGAAATGTACAGTGGGGCAAAAAAGTATTTAGTCAGCCACCAATTGTGCAAGTTCTCCCACTTAAAAAGATGAGAGAGGCCTGTAATTTTCATCATAGGTACACTTCAACTATGATAGACAAAATGAGGAAAAGAAATCCAGAAAATCACATTGTAGGATTTTGAATGAATTTATTTGCAAATTATGGTGGAAAATAAGTATTTGGTCACCTACAAACAAGCAAGATTTCTGGCTCTCACAGACCTGTAACTTCTTCTTTAAGAGGCTCCTCTGTCCTCCACTCGTTACCTGTATTAATGGTACCTGTTTGAACTTGTTATCAGTATAAAAGACACCTGTCCACAACCTCAAACAGTCACACTCCAAACTCCACTATGGCCAAGACCAAAGAACTGTCAAAGGACACCAGAAACAAAATTGTAGACCTGCACCAGGCTGGGAAGACTGAATCTGCAATAGGTAAGCAGCTTGGTTTGGAGAATCCAACTGTGGGAGCAATTATTAGGAAATGGAAGACATATAAGACCACTGATAATCTCCCTCGATCTGGGGCTCCACGCAAGATCTCACCCCGTGGGGTCAAAATGATCACAAGAACGGTGAGCAAAAATCCCAGAACCTCATGGGGGGACCTAGTGAATGACCTGCAAAGAGCTGGGACCAAAGTAACAAAGCCTACCATCAGTAACACACTACGCCGCCAGGGACTCAAATCCTGCAGTGTCAGACGTGTCCCCCTGCTTAAGCTAGTACATGTCCAGGCCTATCTGAAGTTTGTTAGAGAGCATTTGGATGATCCAGAAGAAAATTGGGAGAATGTCATATGGTCAGATAAAACCAAAATATAACTTTTTGGTAAAAACTCAACTCGTTGTGTTTGGAGGACAAAGAATGCTGAGTTGCATCCAAAGAACACCATACCTACTGTGAAGCATGGGGGTGGAAACATCATGCTTTGGGGCTGTTTTTCTGCAAAGGGACCAGGACGACTGATCCGTGTAAAGGAAAGAATGAATGGGGCCATATATCGTGAGATTTTGAGTGAAAACCTCCTTCCATCAGCAAGGGCATTGAAGATGAAACGTGGCTGGGTCTTTCAGCATGATAATGATCCCAAACACACCGCCCGGGCAACGAAGGAGTGGCTTCTTAAGAAGCATTTCAAGGTCCTGGAGTGGCCTAGCCAGTCTCCAGATCTCAACCCCATAGAAAATCTTTGGAGGGAGTTGAAAGTCTGTGTTGCCCAGCAACAGCCCCAAAACATCACTGCTCTAGAGGAGATCTGCATGGAGGAATGGGCCAAAATACCAGCAACAGTGTGTGAAAACCTTGTGAAGACTTACAGAAAACGTTTAACCTCTGTCATTGCCAACAAAGGGTATATAACAAAGTATTGAGATAAACTTTTGTTATTGACTAAATACTTATTTTCCACCATAATTTGCAAATAAATTCATTAAAAATCCTACAATGTGATTTTCTGGATTTTACCTGTACCTATGATGAAAATGACAGGCCTCTCTCATATTTTTAAGCGGGGAAACTTGCACAATTGGTGGCTGACTAAATACTTTTTTGCCCCACTGTAAATGTAACTGACATGCGGCAACGTGAATGCAGTCTCCGCTAATGCCGGAACATTGCTTTTAAATTTCAATAACACTAATGCTGAACTTCTGTGATAGGGATTGAATAGAGCCAGGGGAGAAAGACTGCCCCCTCATTGAAGCTACAGAAGTTGAATGCCAACTGCAGTACTGCAGGCATTGTTAGCGGAAAACAGGATCCCGCCCCTTTACAGCGAATGGAAAAATGACAATCTTCTTAAAAAAACTAAATAAAATGATACAAATATTTGATTCTAATAAACCAGATTAATGTCATTGAACTGATAACTTCAAAATTGCACACAGAATAAGTTATAAGGATCATTGAGTTGCTAATGGCAACCTGCAGTACCCCAGTTGGCCTTCAACTTGAGCTACTCAATGAGAGGTGGCATCACTGAGTTAGCCAGCAACATCACTTCATGGATTAGCTCAAACTGCACATGTTATGCTTCCATGAGACACTATCTTAAGACTTCATTTGGCTTGAATGCGCTATTGAGTCCTCACATAGGAATGAATGGTGTCACTTGATCCATGTATGAATGGCCAAAGCCCGTCAGTGAATAGAGACCCCAATCTATTAACCAGCCGTTACAAGTTGACGTAATGTAACTTCCTATGTAGTGTAAGATTACCCACCAAGGTCAGAACTAGCATCATAGGCACTCCATGTCACAATGACTCACACATCTTCTTGTCTGGCCATCTTAAAATGTATCCCCTGGAATATTGGAATGGTACCAATGGTAAAACCATAAAGAACACCAGTTTTTTTTAATTGAACCGGTCTGGACAAATATTTTCTAAAATGGTGGCAAGCTCCTTCAGATATGTGCTGCTGCCTTGGAGGCCAGCACAGCTGAATCTTTCACTTTTGATTGTAGAGAAGAGTGGAAGATGGCACCACAGCTTTTGTTCTGAAAGCGCCTGGTGCTTGCCCTATGCTGGGAGACTGCAACATAGCCCATGACCTTCACCCATCCTGCTTTGCTCCCTTTGTTATTGTGCCAGACACGTGCAATGTTGTTGCCTGCAACCATCTCTGATCCCACAAGTACTACAATGACAGACTCGTAAACCCCAAAGGCTTTACAGGATACAGGTTTAAACTCCGTAACTGTTTTCTTTATTTGGGTTTGAAAGTCTTCCCCGACTTACTGGGGTTGCACTGAGATGTTAGGGGGCCAAGGCTGGGTGGCTGTCCTTCATTAACAAACTACTCTAGGCTATCGCATGGGATGGGGAGGCGCATCGCTGGCTGCAAAGACTGTCCTGGGGGGGGTGTGAACGCACCTGTTGTACATGACATTGATATGGCTGTGAACTGTTTCTATGGTTTTAGAAGTTGATTTGCCGGGATTGGGTTCAGCGAAGACTGTAGCAGACGGGCGTCCCCCATGATTTCTATGGGAGGGAATGCAGCTGTCCATGTTAATGGCAGTTTATCCCTGCTTTGGATCGCATCCCAATCGAACATCCCCGGGAGTGTTCATTCGGAAAGTATTCAGATCTCTTGACTTTTTCCACATTTTGTTGCGTTACTGCCTCATTTTAAAATGGATTTAAAAAAAATTCATTAAGCTACGCAATACCCCATAAAGACCTTGCGAAAACAGGTTTGTAGACATTTTTACAAATTTATAAAAAATAAAAAAACATAAATACCTTATTTACATAAGTATTTAGACCCTTAGTTATGTGACTCGAAATTGAGCTCCGGTGCATCCTGTTTCCATCTATCATCCTTGAGATGTTTCTACAACTTGATTGGAGTCCTACTTTGGTAAATTCAATTGATTGGACATTATTTGGAATGGCACAAACCTGTCTATATAAGGTCCCACAAACCAAGCCTTGAGGTCAAAGGAATTGTCCGTGGAGCTCCGAGACAGGATTGTGTCCAGGCACAGATCTTCTGCATTGAAGGTCCCCAAGAACACAGTGGCCTCCATCATTCTTAAATGGAAGAAGTTTGGAACCACCAAGACTCTTCCTAGAGCTGGCCGCCTGGCCAAACTGAGCAATCAGGGGAGAAGGACCTTGGTCAGGGAGGTGACCAAGAACCTGATTGTCACTCTGACAGAGCTCCAGAGTTCCTCTGTGGAGATTGGAGAACCTTCCAGAAGGACAACCATCTCTGCAGCACTTCACCAATCAGGCTTTTATGGTAGGGTGGCCAGATTGAAGTCACTCCTCAGTAAAAGGTACATTACAGACCTCATGGGCTCTCAGACTATGAGAAATAAGATTCTTTGGTCTGATGAAATCAAGATTGAACTCTTTGCCCTGAATGTCAAGCGTCACGTCTGGAGGAAACCTGGCACCATCCCTACAATGAAGCGTGGTGGCAGCATCATGTTGTGGGGATGTTTTTCAGAGGCAGGGACTGAGAGACCAGTCCGGATTGAATCAAATCAAATTTTATTTGTCACATACACATGGTTAGCAGATGTTAATGCGAGTGTAGCGAAATGCTTGTGCTTCTAGTTCCGACAATGCAGTAATAACGAACAAGTAATCTAACTAACAATTCCAAAAAAACTACTGTCTTATACACAGTGTAAGGGGATAAGGAATATGTACATAAGGATATATGAATGAGTGATGGTACAGAGCAGCATAGGCAAGATACAGTAGATGATATCGAGTACAGTATATACATATGAGATGAGTATGTAAACCAAGTGGCATAGTTAAAGTGGCTAGTGATACATGTATTACATAAGGATGCAGTCGATGATATAGAGTACAGTATCTACGTATGCATATGAGATGAATAATGTAGCGTAAGTAACATTATATAAGGTAGCATTGTTTAAAGTGGCTAGTGATATATTTACATCATTTCCCATCAATTCTCATTATTAAAGTGGCTGGAGTAGAGTCAGTGTCATTGACAGTGTGTTGGCAGTAGCCACTCAATGTTAGTGGTGGCTGTTTAACAGTCTGATGGCCTTGAGATAGAAGCTGTTTTTCAGTCTCTCGGTCCCAGCTTTGATGCACCTGTACTGACCTCGCCTTCTGGATGACAGCAGGGTGAACAGGCAGTGGCTCGGGTGGTTGATGTCCTTGATGATCTTTATGGCCTTCCCGAGGGAAAGATGTACAGAGATCCTTGATGAAAACCTGCTCCAGAGCGCTCAGGACCTCAGACTGGGGTGAAGGTTCACCTTCCAACAGGACAATGACCCTAAGCACACAGCCAAGACAACGCAGGATTAGCTTCGGGAAAAGTCTCTGAATTTCCTTGAGTGGCCCTGCCAGAGCTTGGACTTGAACCTGATCTAACATCCCTGAAGACACCTGAAAATAGTTGTGCAGCGACGCTCCCTATCCAAACTGACAGAGCTTGCAGGGATTTGCAGAGAAGAATGGGAGAAACTCTCCAAATACAGGTGTGCCAAGCTTGAAGCATCATACCCAAAAAGGCTTGAGGCTGTAATCGCTGCCAAAGGTGCTTCAACAAAGTACTGAGTAAAGGGTCTTAATACCTGTAAATGTTATATTTCTGTTTTTGTTTTAATAGAAATGTGCAAACATTTCTAAACCTGTTACTGCTTTGTCATTATGGGGTATTGTGTGCAGATTGATGGGGGAGGACAATTTTTAATCCATTTTCGAATAAGGCTGTAAAGTAACAATGTGGAAAAAGTCAAGGAGTCTGAATACTTTCTGAAGGCACTGTATGAGTATGTCCCAATAGATGCCGACCGACGCCTCGTTGTTCATGTCGTAAAAGCCCTGGGGTGTTATTCCTTTGCCCTGTTGACAGCCAAACTCTGCTGTTCCCACAACTATAAACTGGTGTAATCCTGAACTACATATGTATAGGGTGGCGATCTAAGACGCATTAAAAGTTGGGAGGAGCTATGCGTGTGTTCCCCCTATTTCGGGTACTCAAAGTCATGGCTGAGAAACGATGAGTACTCACAGATTGCTTTGGCGTAAAAGAGGAGGAAAGCGTTGGGCCATAAATTGCAAGATCCCTTAACATTTCACCTTGAGCAGAATATTAACTGTAGCGGACTGACTCATAATGCATTATCAAACGTGCAAAATGAGCTAACCAATTCTTTTATAGCCTGTCCTTTTGCATTTTCGTGAATGGCCAAAAAATGGCAATTGTGGATAAATACGTACTAAGCTTTAATCTTTACTTTCAAACTAAAATGCCTCAATTGAATGTCTCCCAGTACAAAAATCTACACATTCTTGTTTCTATACCTTGCCATACATATATGGTTATATTCTATATTCGGGTCCCTCGGCCCTATCAAATCCACTGTCTAACATCAGTGTTTTCACCTGATTCTGTAATTTGTATTTATTTTAATGGTTTGTGTTTACCATGTGCAGACAATATGCATGGCCCACTATGGGTCACTATGCTGACAAATTCCCCGTTCCCAGTGGCCAATCCAAGATTAAGTTCTACCTGAACACTGGAGATGCTGTGCCTTTTGCCAAGTAAGTGGCCTTTCCCTGGCTTTACTTGGGCATCAGATAACCCTCCGCTTTACTCTGTGAAAATACCTTCTCACACCTCTTTTAAATAGGCATGGTTATTTACAGTATTTAGCACATGTTCCAGTGGCTCAAATAATGCATGAACAATGATTTACTATATACTGTACTAAGTTTTTGTTTTTTCCCCATGTATTCAAATTCCACGATTTCGCTACAAAGCAAATGTATCCATGGATGGCAGCAGATCCCTGCCGGGGATAATGAACATAGCGCTGTATGGAGAGCATGGCAACACACATGCCAGTATCAGGCACACTTCTGATATGAAGTAGTTTATAGATGAGTTGAGATGTAATGTCACACACATTTAAAAATGTTACATTGTTCTACTTGTAATTGTCACATCATAGTCCATAAAATCATTTGAACCTCTGAAGGCTGAACTTGAATCACAGGTCAATTGACAGGACAACTGACTGATCCTGCCCTAAACTAAACTGACTCAAGGAATGAACATTTTCTGTTCTTTCCTAAAGTGGCCTCCTGAGTCCTGGTAAAACCCTACGAGCTCTTCATCCATGCTGAGACTTACATTGTCGAGGTGACTCAGGTGAAGTTCCTCTGGAACAACCACATCAACCTCATGCTTCCCAAGTCTGGCGCCCACAAGATTGAGCTGCTGCGAGGGAAGAATGGGAAATCGTAAATCCGTCTTCCCTGCCAGTCCCACTTGTGTGGCAGCAGTCTGCGCCTCGGGACAAATGAGGGCGTTCTGTTAATGCTAGCCGTATGCCTCTAGTGCCAAATATGGGCTCCTGAGGCTTCAGACTCAGCCCTAACAAAACTAGTACTGCGATAGGATTTACTGCCTTTGCGCCACTTTACCAACCTTTGTGTTAACTTGGTTTGGAGCGTAAACCTATGATGGGAGGAACACATTAAATAACACGCTGTTTGTAATGTATTTATTGTGCACCAGCTAACATGGACTGTAGCCTCCTGTATAACAAGTTATACATTTGAAAGAAAAAAAAGCAGCTCTCTGAAAGATGTATGCTCTGTAAAACCCTAGAGGGCAGTATAGGACCGTCATCTGTGATAAACATTCATCCATTCATGTTCCACTGGCTCACCATATCTCTCTGTTGCAGCTTTTTGTTCTGTGGAAACGAGATGCTGCGTGAGATGGTGCTTCAGGCCCTTATACCATGTGGACCTGAGTGAAGCACAACATGACATCCTGTACTTTTCAATGAAGTTACAGCATCTTTAGTTGTTTCTACAGTTGGGTACGGCAGCTGCAGTGAAATACATCTACACAACGAAGCATTGCAGCAACATGAGTGGAAGAAAAAGGACAGACATATATCCCGACCTGTTCAAGGACAAAGTAATCCTTAGAATGGTAAAAAAAACAATGTATAAGCGATCATAGGAAAGAATATGCAGAGTCAGGTTGAAATCCTGACTTTGTGTGTTCGCATCATGCCTACAGGAAGAAAGTTCTGCGTCTCTTTATTAGTCTAAATGTTGAAAGACTGGGGGCTGCATTTGTGCAAACAAAAATCTACACTAAATTACACGTTAGTATCATGTCGCTCCTTTTCCCATTTAGACAAAAAGTGCAGCCAGCCAGAAAGTCTGCCTAATGTGTCATACGTGTATTTCCAAGAGGCCTAGTGTCTTCACAGCTCTCATTAACGTGTCCCTGGCCTTTCACCAGCTTAGCAAATCCTGATTGGGTCTCATTGTTTTGTCTTCATTTATTTGAATACCCACCCTGTGATTACAGCTAGGGAAAATACAGCATTAAAAGGCAAGCTGCCATTTTCATCAGAACGCTAACAAAGTGCATTTGTATGCGGTGACTAAACAGAGTCGAGCCATCAGCACTCACACAATACCAATCAGAACAATCCGTAGAGCCACAGCCCCGAGAATGACTACATTATGGTATTAAACATAGCATTGAATATGGGGCTAAGGCGTGGGGGGGATGCTTGTGTCTTCAAATCCGCCCTAGACATCCGTCACTGTCTATCTTTTCGATTTCTTTTTAATAGGCTCATTGAATGCAGAGGCTAATGACAAAATAGCTAGCTAATTCCAGTAATTATGTCTGTTTGCCTGAGGGAATTTGTGGATGACAGTGTTTCATTTTGATCAGTGCTCCCAGGGCTCTGGGGGTGGCTTTGTAGCTAACAAAGCACACACAGGTCAAGCATTAGCAAGGTATACTTAAAACAGGGGAAAACACGACAGATGACAGAGAACAGATTTTTCCATGTGTCTGCAGTTATATAATTGGATGTGTATACAAAAGGATGCTACCATATGAATGACAGAGAGAGGTTTTGGTAACTTTGAATTAGGTAATGGTTGGACGAGATAATGGCTTGGTTGGACTCCTTGAATACCAATCTTCAAAATCATTGCTTAGCAAAAACCTGATTGTATTTGTGTTTCCTTTATATGGTTGGGATGTGGTTTATCTAGATTATCATAGACTGATAAAGAGATTAGGATGTTTCCTGGCAAATGGAAAAAGCTCACCAGAATCATTTTGTAGCTGTACCTGTCCTAAACATACTAGGACTACTCCGTAGTGGGTAAGGCCTCCTCAAACTGAAGTTGGTTCCCCCACTGGTCTGACTTTACTATGCCATGACTTTACTAGAATATCTAACAGTTATTTATGTAAAACCCGCACTCAAAAAATACACACGTGCAGTCGCATGTTCAGTCAGCCATCCAGTCCAATAAAACTGTCTTGACTCTTTCCAACACTGGATTCTGTTGTTGGAATATATTACAGTAAGGAGTGCCATTCCTCTCATGTACACAATTTGTTTGTATGTATGTGCCTGTGTATATGTGTGTGTGCAGCACAGGTGGCTGGTGGCACCTTCGTTGGGGAGGACTGGCTAAATTTAATTGATGGAATTAATTATTAATGAGATGGTATCAAACACATGCAGTCTCCTATGGTGTGCAGGTATGTTTGTGTGTGGAGGGATGTTACCCAAACAGACCTCTCATCAACATGCAGTGACACTCATCTCATAGATAAGGGTGTCTGCTGAGCAAACAAATACTAATTAAATCAAATTATGGCTAGGTAACCTGACAGAGGGGGGAACGGCCCAGCAGAGCACAAACGTGCCCCAAATGGAAAGAAAACGTGTGAAGAACTGTGAGACTTCAGGCATGAACATCAACCGCAACATCACGCTGGAATGAAAACATGTTGAGCTCCCAGCTCCAAATCTCACTGCTTTCCTGACAGAATATATGAGTGTGTGAATGTGTGGGAGGGATCAAACCAGCAACTCAAGGGCCTACTTTGAGAGTTTCCCCTTGAAATTGCTGTAGCAACTGCCCTACTTTCCAGCCATTTTGGAGATAACCAGTGTACCTATCCTATCCTTCACCCTACCCATCCCCCTCTCACACATCCAACAACTAAAAACAACCTTGCCCTGTGTGGGGTTGAGAGCCTCTCCACAAACACTCCTGTTAGAATAACACACTCGCTCCTAAATGCACACAGTGGTTGAATAAGAAGTGTTTAGTTTCATATTCAGCTCGTTGGATCATTAGCGAGTGCGCTTGAGGCTAACTACAATTTAGCAGTGGACTTTTTAATCTGCAAGCTGAGTAGAGCAAGGGTTCCCAAACTTTTTGGGCCCGGGGACCCCTTTTGTGATAGAAATTCATCAGGGAACCCACATAATCAGAACACAACAAAATGGCATACAATGAGTTTTGCTATGACTTTGGCAGTGCATAGCCTGACGAACCATGTCTTGGGCCCTGGGAAGAAACATTTTTAAGGCCCATGGCATTGGAGAGAAAATTGAGCAATTTTCAAGCACATTTACTGCAATTCTACAATTTGTTTAATGGGGCAGAGATATTTTTTGTTGTTGCAGCTTTAAAGCTAATATCCTGCAATTCTTCACATTTTGCCATAAGGCAGAGAGAACTTTGCAGTTTTATTGTGTTGTATTACACCCACAATTTATTCCAAAATTCCTTTAATCTGTTGTTGGTAATATTCATATAAAAAAAATGAAATGCAGTACTTCTGCGGACCCCACTTTGAGAACCCCTGGTGTAGAGAATAGCACATTGAGGTTGGTTTGAAACATGTGCTTATTTAGCAACCTCTGTTATTAAACCTGGGATTTTTAAAAATAAAAATCCTTGCTGTACTATATGAGTACAACTGAACACAAGGCACTCCAAAGCCATTAGGCCTAATAGGTACCGGCAGTTATGAACCCATGTCTCCATAACGTCACAACTCGACACAGCACACGTCAATGAGTCTTGAATTTCAGCAACAACAAAAAACAGCTGGAGTTTACTTTGGATCTACTGTTCTTTCTCCTAATACACTGTTCTGGCCCGGGTGGTGAGATCAGAAACAGACGAGCAGCAAAGTTTGAAATAATTTAGAGCTGTCATTATCATAGAGATATAGACCACTGAGTTAGTGGAGGCTGCTGAGGGGAGAACGGCTCATGATAATGACCAGAAAGGAGCAAATGGAATGGCATCAAACACATAGAAACCAAGTGTTTGATGTATTTGATACCATTCCACTGATTCCGCTTCAGTCATTACCACGAGCCCTGTTCTTCCCAATTAAGGTGCCACCAACCTCCTGTGCACTGAGTTGGAATCGTCCGTTGCGAAAACACCAAAAACATGTCAAAGGTGGTGAAGCAGGGTATCACTACTGCATAGCACTGTACTAGTTATCCCATCATTTCAATGCTGTGTTACGTAGTCTCAGGTACTGTAGTTTCAACACATGTTGGTAAGACTTTATTTGGATATTCCATCTATTAACCTTAACCCTAGCCCTAACATTTACCCTTATCCTAACCCTTTATTCTAAACCTAACCCTAACCATAACCGTTTCATGCAGTTGCTTATCAACAGATAGTTTGTTGATGCTATGACCATGTAGAGCATCTACAGATGGAGTATCCGGAGTACCCAGATAAAGTGTGACCAAAATATCCACTGGAGAGCAGTGTTGCTTTTCTGATATTCTTATTCTCGGCTCCTACTGAGCCCGAGGGCACAGACCCAAATTGGTCACACCCATATACAAATCTGTGGCTGCTTTGGATATACCTCATCAAATTGTGCTAACACTGAATAGAACACATGGAAAAATATGAATAAGCTTGAATTGGGTTTCCAAACTTTGATTTTATTGCAGAATACATTGTAGCTGTTGTTTCCAATATTAGTGATAAAACAGCAGTGACTGTTTATAGCCACTGCACTGGCACCTTGCCATCTTGGCCTAAATAAACATGCAAATTATAAATAAGGTAATTAAAAAGTATGATATAGTCTGTTTCCTTCTTCCCCTGTTACTTTTATTGATGTGATCTTTTTGATGATGCATGTGTAGCATGTCATGAAACCAGCAAAGAACAACGACAGGTAGTCAGATATTCTTTGAAATACACATTTTATTGGATGACAGTTTGGCTGTGAATACTTGGCATTGAAATACAACTCATTTGAGTGAAAATAGTAAGAGCAGGAAACTTGTAACTCAACAGTAGAAAAATCACATGTGCGTAAACCCAAGGATAAACTGAAAAAGGTATGATTTGTGAAACATTTAAGTGGCAATTTTGGTTGAATAGTGAAGTAATTTGTTCTACAGCGAGCATAGAATCAAGTAGCAGTGAACTTTCATGTCCTGTAATATTGTAAGTTCTAGATAAAGAGTTAAGCACTTTCTGTCGTAGTATGCAGAAGCTAGCTAAACTGATGCTCCTTAACTGTCTCCACCCACCCATTCAATTACAGGTTAATAAATGACACTTCATAGAATTTGAAATATTTACTCTCTTTAAGGTGCCAATTGTCATATTCTGCTGCGTTATAAACTCAATACGATGCGAACTTCAGCTAAACATGTCTTCATACAATTCGGACTCAGCTTTGAATATAAACCCGCTACATACAGTATATTGTGCATGACATAATACTGAAGGCGGCACGAAATACATGGTATTTATCAAAGTAGCAATACATTAAAGAAACAAATGCTGTGTTTTTCTTTCCTTCAATTCAATAGTCATCCATCGACCTCCGTGAGGATGAGGAAAGGGTTGACAGATTAACCTGTTACTAGTTGTTAGGATGGAGATTGAGCAGATCTGCTGTGATAACAGTGTGCGAGATGATTGACTTGGGACATGCCATGAACATGTCAAAACATTTCCTTCGCAGTTCATTATTCATTTTGTCATTACATCTAAGAGTTGAAAAGGCCACGCTTTTTCTCCACACATGGTGGTGTAACATTATCAACATACCCTCAAACCTAAAAAAAAAAGAAAAAGGGTGGTTACATATTGTTTTCTCCTCATTCGTAAAGATTTAATCATGCAAAACGTGCATTGCAGGAGAGTGCCAAAGGCAGCATCAGGGATCAAAGCTTGTGCACTTTTTCCACGTCAACAAGTCAAGGGAGACCAACTTAAATTCACAGAGTTTTTCCTGTGAGAATCTACCTTACATTAGTTTTAAATCCTCAGTGTAGGGTTCTCAGAGAGGAACACTGCTGGAAGACCATAAAACATTATTTTAGGGTTATCATGCATCGTCTGCGTTATACCGTGTTACCAACCACTCAAATTGAGTGCATCTGCAAACAACAGCTATTGTAGGAAACAAAATCAATTCAAATCCAAACTAGTGAGTAATATACTACCTCTGTCTTGAATCAAGACTAGGGACATGAATTGTGTCTATATGCTGAATAGTTTTGACATCACATCTTATGTTAGGCATTCATTTGGGTAAATGATTGTATGTTGGGCCATAAACTTGTTTTCTTCTCCAGTGTAAAGCTATTTATTGTATCTATGTGTTTAAATATCAAGTTGTTTTTTTATTGCGTTGTTTCCTTCCATCAATACTTGATTTAGGGGATAATACTTTCAACAGCAGCTTCCGGTAGCTGCATCCTTGAAACAAATTTAAAATGGAAGCACGGCACAAAAATGTAAATGGTTGAGTTAAATTGTGGTAAGGAACAATACCTTGCAATTGTAAGGTTTTATTGCTCTTGTATTACATTTGTTGGGGAAGAAAGACAATGATTTGAAACTGTCATTTTATATTATTTGCAGGGTGGTTGAGGTATAGTTTCAGTTGACCTGGTGTCTGTCAGTATGATTTGCCAATTACTGTAGTTAGAAAGACCCCAACAAATATTTGCTATTGATATTTTGAATACAGGTTTTTCAAAAGCCGAATTGGGACAGTCATTTTTATTGTAAACATTTACCTAAATACAAATTGAATAGTTACAAAGCAAACACAAATATTTGCCCAACCCAAAGAAACTCCATGTTCCATAACAAGAACCACTCATGTTTTAAGGAAAGGTATTCAAAGTCTCTTTCAATGCTCACTTTCACTCATTGTCGATGAACGCGGCATTCAAATTCTGCCTCGACTCACATGCTATGGCTGGTGAGAATAATGGGAAAAGGTGTCTGTGCGAAAGCATACATACTCTCGGTTTTAAAGCTGCTAAAATCATAACGCTAAAAATCTGTACAATATTTAAATACTGTATTTACAGAAATAAACATATTTTCAATTTCATCTTTCCTTTTCAACGGCCGACACAATCTCCTGAATTTCAGATATTCAAGAAGGAAATTCAGGGTCTTTTTGTCCTCTGTCGTCTCATAAGCATAACAAATGAAGGCAACCACAAAGCACATCGCAATGGCTATATTCAAATCAGTTTGCCGGTTCAGCTAGCAGCATTGTCAACTCTGCCACTTTTCACATTCTCGGATTTATATTTTGTTGTGGATCAGCGCAACATGTTAAAACAGTGAGGTGGATTTTTACATTGTTTGTAAGAAATGATAGAACGTCTTGACAATCAAGCCTGACGTCTAAACAGCTAGTTGTTAGTCTCTCTATATTTCTAACACATAGATTTGTTTGCAGTGCTGAATAAGCCACATTTAGAAGCCAACCAACAGATATTGTTGACAGGATAGGAGACCATCTGCTTACATTTGACCAAAAATGAACTGAGTTTCCATGACTTCAAATGTATTTTAAAAGCTAATGCACCAAGTTTGTTTTCATAAGGTAATATAACTCCTTTCTATGGCATCTCATGCCTAACCACAGGAGACGGTAGAGATAAATACAGATTTGAAAGCTATCCTGTGAAGTTTAACTGATCAAGTGAAGTGTTTTTGTTGGAGAACCACTGCCTTCCCTCATCTCAGGTGCTCTCCAACCCTGACTCAATAAAACTCTGGTCTGATGAGTAGAATAAGCATCTGAATGATAGTTTCTAAATGTTGTTCAAGGAAACCCCAGGATTTCGGTTTAAATGCCTAATGGTCATAGCAGTTATGAAAATTTGGTCCCATGAGCGAGGGTTGGAGAGGACATAGGTTTGTGGAGCATTGTGTCATAGCATAGTGTTGTAGCTGTAAGAGCTGCAAGATAGGGGGTACTATTGTATCAACCTACCATGACCTAACACAGCTACAGCACACAACCACAGATAACACACAATGGACCTGAAACAAGGCTGTACGTATCAATAGCAATATATGCCTATAGTACAAAGCTGTGTTGCATCTCTGTACATACTCCAATCTAAACATCTCTAGAGCAGAGCACATCAATATAGCCTGCACTTAAGACTAGATACACAGATGGTACACAGGGATAAAACCTGAGTGCTAGTTTGTTTCTGACCAAGGAGTCAGCTAAAGCAGAAACAAACTAGCACTCATGCTAATCTGAACAGGCCCAAAGATCAATATACTGCTACATTCTAGCCACTGTCCCTTGGCTCATTGTGTGTGTGCTGCTGGAGGTTTCACTTCCTATGACCCTTTGACCTTATTGCTCCATTTCACCCTATTTACTGACTGAGGAAGTCGATGCTAGCCTTGACGGTACGCGAAGTGGCTACATCCACCGCCATGGCCCGGATCTCCGTGTCCCCAAACTGCATGAGCGTCTGGATCTCACGGCGCACGACGGTGCTCTCCGTACCGGTCACATCCAGCCGCAGCGTGCCGCACTTCCTCACGCCCAGCTCGCTGATGAAGCCCACGCCTTCCTTCTCCGAGCAGTAGATGTGGATAACGATGACCTGCTGGCTTGGCTTGGCGGGCGTGTAGCTACGCTTCACCGTCTCTCCCAGGGCCACGGACTGATCGCAGGTGATGAAGGTGTCGAAGACGTCGGTGCACCAGCGCGTGCCGTCCTTCACCAGCATCTTGTCGGGCGGGTGCTTGCCCTCCACGTAGCGGTTGAGGACGCCCACGCCGTAGGTGAGGGGCGAGCGGCGCACCTTGATGATGCTGGGGTCCAGGCCGAAGAGAACGGCCCCCTTGAGGATGGTGAGGCCCACATCGTGGGGGATGATGATGCGGCTGCGTCCTTGCAGCATGTTCTGCACCGCCTGCTGCAGCAGGGGCGACTCAGCGAAGCCGCCCACTAGGAACAGGAACTTGATATCAGACACCTCCGGCTTCTCAAAGAGATCAGCTGAGATGGAAAGAGTTGTTATTCAACTAGAGTTTTACTCTATAGTATGTGAAGCATTAATACAATTTCAGTTTTCTGCAGGCAATAGCATAGCATGTGTTATGCCAGAGGACAACATTTCCTGTTTGAGCCCCAGTGTTATCAGACAGTTCATTAGACTCCAAGCAGACCATGCTAAAGTAATGTGACCCACTTCTTACTCTCTGTCCAAAAACACTGCATGCATAATTGAAGTAGGTTGGTTTATTTTGGGTGGGACTACTGGGAAGACTGCTCACTGTACAGTGAGAGGAAACCTTGGGATGCAGTGTGCACTCCCCAGAAATCTCTTCTGGGATCTCAAATCCTTGAGTTGAGAATGGGATGGGAATGCTTTCAATTCAGCCTGGGTGGAGTGCCAACCTGGACTCAGTGGTAGACGTAACATAATAAATGTAAATCCGGGACACTGCAATTAGTATGATATGTTATGTTTCATATGGTATGTATACATTTGTGAATGTCCATCATCCATTATATTATGTATAATATGTTACGAATTACAATTTGTATATGTTACGAATTACAAATTGTTTGATATATCATGAATTGGAATTTGTACAACATATTATGAATTGCAATTTGTATAATATGTTACAAATTTGAAAAATATATTAGATGTTACAAACTCATATCTGTTGTGGCTAATGTTAGCTAGTCTAGGGGTTAAGGTTAGGATTTCTGTGATGAGATTCAAACACACAACCTTTGGGTTGCTAGTTCACATTATACGTCAACCCATCTACCCCGACCAACCACCCTACTTTCATTTTTGCCTTAAGTAACATTATTTTATATGTAACCATACCAAATGTAACATATCATACGAATTTACTATGTAACGTCTAGTCTGAGACAGGGCTGGGCGTGCTCACATACAGTATGGTGATGCATACAATCCAATCTCAAAACATAATCATGCTGATGCTTTATTCATCTTGGTCAGTTGAGCTTTGTCACTTTGTCAAGACAGCAGCAGGGCCAACAGCTGAACATTATATAGGATGCAGTATTGCTACACCTAAGGTTTGGCTTCCTAATATAGAATGACAACAGGCAATATCTTTCAGATACTACCAGTACACTGTATATGTTTGTCCGTACTAAGAAGTCCCTTTAAGAATTTTTTTAATAGTGGCTACTTACTGAGGTGCTGAATGATGTGATCTATGGTGGGCTTGAAGAGGGCGTTCATGGCATCAGGGTTCATTCTCAGCATGCCCTGGGAGGACCACTTCACAAAGTCCACACTGCAGAGAGAAGAGAGGACAGATAAGCATGCCATTATTGACGCTGCTCTGATTACCAGTAGATTTTGTAGGCTACCGTATAAGCACTGTTACAATACACTCCGAAGCAGACTTCCTCCTTCGTCAGTAGGTGGCCTATAATGACATTAGGACATGTAAAAAACGAAACAAAAAGATTTACAGTCTGAATGAATATAATGAAATCCCTGTATCTTTCACGAATGTTTACCCATTGTGTTTCTTGGTAAATTATCTGTATGGAGATTTAACACATGTACATAGGAATACATGTACTGTAGGAGAACAATAGATAAGTAGTGCCTGCCTCCATGCAATAGCTCTCTTGAGACCACTGTTTTTCTACATGTACTGTATACTCACCCCCTCAGTGTTTGTATTGTAACAGATCTTATAGGAGTGTATAGAATCCATCTGGTATCTTTTGAGAATTATCCTAGATGTGAGTGTGTGCTTGCCAGTGATCTCTCTATTTCACAGAAAGGCTATTGCGGCACAGTGAGACATCCTAAATGATTTACAGTTATGACTATGAGTCAGAGGACCCGCAGGGCCCCTGGAGGCTCAGGTTTCTGGCGTCTGAATGTCTTTAAGGGTCCCATGAGTTTAATACAGGATGAAAATCTATACTAATGTAAGACAGTACTTTTAACAGCCAGACTACAGGATAGTATCAAAGTGAGACAAGGTCTTATATACGCAAGGTTTATTTCAAGTTATTCAATCATCTTTAGTGAATTCAAGTGCACATACTGATTCAAACATTTATTAGAGTAACACTCCTACTGCACATACTATAAGCAGAAAGAAAGCATTTTAGACTTATCTAAGGCAATTTGAACTGAATGAACCAGAGTGGGAATACTTAGTCAGCTAATGACACTAGTCTACTATATTGTACAATAGACAAGTCTCTTAATGAGCTGACTGTAAGGTGGTGGAGGGGGAAATGTGGTGAATTCTGAATTCACTGGTTGGCTTACTGGGCAGTGTCAGACTGTATAATGGATAATCATTGCCAGTGCCTGGACAACTGATTGATCGAAGTAATCCTCATTGAATAGATTTTGTATTGCACTATTTTCTGTGCATTTTACTGTATCGTATTGCATTGTGTGTTTTAGTATTATGTCCTATGTTTTCAAGCACATGTACACAAATGAAGTTCCACTGGTGGGATAATAAAATGTATCTAATCTAATTGATCACACAGTATCACAAACAAATGGATAGTGATGGTCATATGTTGGTCATTTAATGTTTTGGGTAATGGAATTGAGATCTGTTGCAGAGGAGACGTGTGTGTATTCCCCTGGATACATACACCAAGTAAAAGTATAGTACATCCGACAGCTAGCACATGCTTATTCAGACACATGCTTATTCAGACACATGCTTATTCAGACACATGCTTATTCAGGCACATGCTTATTCAGACACATGCTTATTCAGACACATGCTTATTCAGGCACATGCTTATTCAGGCACATGCTTATTCAGGCACATGCTTATTCAGGCACATGCTTATTCAGACACATGCTTATTCAGACACATGCTTATTCAGACACATGCTTATTCAGACACATGCTTATTCAGACACATGCTTATTCAGACACATGCTTATTCAGACACATGCTTATTCAGACACATGCTTATTCAGACACATGCTTGGGTAATCGGGTAATCACTCAATAGGGAGTTGAGGTGAGCTCTAGACTTTCAGTGTATTCTGTATCCTATACCGATCCTCTAACCCTCCTCTGCAATCATACACACACTCACATATGCACACACACACACTCACTTGCTCTTGCGCAGGGCGTGCTCCACACTGTGACCTCTGAACTTCTTGTAGTAGTCGATGAAAGAGAAGGGCAGGTTGATATTCAGGGGGTTGGTCCTGTCCGGGGCCGCTGCCCGTTTCCGGGACTCAAACGCGATCATCAGATCCACCCAGGCAGCCGGCCGCTTGACCTTAAACTGGTCGATGAAGTCGGGCCCGAAGATCTTACACAGGAGTTTCTCAAACTCATAGTCAATACCAATGGAGCCATAAGGACCGCCTAAGGAAGTGAAAATGAGTGTCGGTCAATAAGAGTTCAAATGACACCGAGTCCACAGAACAGAGGGGATGCATGGACCCTGATTAAGCCTTTGAAAGAGTTTTTTTTAGACTAGGAGTCCATGTGTGGCTCATGGGGATGTGTGAAATTTACTGCTCAGCCTGAAGTTTCCCCACTTGCGCCAGCGAACAGCTAGCTTTTCGCGTGGCGCAGACTGGTAAGACACTCCAGGAGGGTGGTCACATGTGCTAGCAAGGCAGAGGTCCCAAGTTTGTGCCAGGAATGGGACGAATTAGGAGGAAGTGGTACTTACTAAGCTAGCAGTGTGACGTCCTTTACACATGCAGCCACCCCAGAATGTGATAGAACAGCCAGAAGAATGTGATTATTTTGAATCGAGGATACTACCTAGATCCATCTCAGTGTAACATGAATTCAGTGAGAGCTGCTATCTGAGCATTGAGCACTCTCTTTACCTGAGGCCTTATAGAGCTCCTTGAGATGTCCCTCAGGGAGCCGAATCTGATGGACCGTGAGGTCAACCGTTCCGCCACCACAGTCAACCACAACATAGCGGTCACCTGGGGACATGGAGAGAGAGAAACGTCATTGGAGGCGAAGGAGCAGAAGACTATAGTGGTAGCCAATAACGCCTCTGAAGCATGACTTCTGATCATTTCCTCTAAAAGCGGCTTCTGTTTTTGGGACACACTCAGTGGATGTTCAACATGAGTAGTCATGATGCTATCGCGCCCTAAAACGGGGCGTGGGTACTGGAGAACTAGATACAGTGTATCAGATAGAGGATAAGCCAATTGCTATACTGGATTTCAGTCTTTTTATACAGTAGATAACCTACTATCACCATGCCCACACTGTCACAGTGGTCAGTAATCACCATGTGATCATGTAATCAACCATACGATCATTGACATGTCAACATCCAGCCAAACCTACAGGAAGCATTTGATTAGTAGAGAAATGTAATCGATTAGACTGTAAAAGCATGAGGTGATTAGCAAAAACTAGAAAGATAATAAGTAGAGTAGATCCTCCTACTCAATAAACATAAGGCTGTTGTTTTTCAGGGCACCGAATAACAAACACGATGCATTGATCAGCAGCAAAAGAAACAGCAGGAGCAATTACTGTATAGAGAGGGAGGAGGGAGAGAGAAAAAATAAGCGTAAAAGAGAGAATGAGACTCTACCTTCTTCCAGCTCCGACCAAAGCTCCCCTATGACATTTTCCACCAAAAAGGTGCGGCTCTGCCGTTTGCTCCGGACATGCTCCTTGGCTGGTTATTGACAGAGAGAGAATGACCGAGCGTGAGAAGGGTGGAAGCGCTTTGGTGATGCTGTGTGGGTCATACAATGTAAGTCAAGCGACAGGATGATGGGGCTATATGATGTCTAGGATGGATGTGTGAAGTCAGCAGCAGAACTCCAGAACTGTTCATATAGCCTAACTGCAGGTACCCATCCCAGAAACTGTGTTGACTTGCAGGAATGAGCAAATCCAATGTGAGACTGTTTGGATCTAGTGTTTCATTTTCCGTTTTTTATGTTCAAACTGTATTTTATTAGCATATACAGTTGAAGTCGGAAGTTTACATACACCTTAGCCAAATACATTTAAACTGTTTTTCACAATCCCTGACATTTAATCCTAGTAAAAATTCCCTTTCTTAGGTCAGTTAGGATAACCACTTTATTTTAAGAATGTAAAATGTCAGAATAACAGTAGAGAGAATCATTTATTTCAGCTTTGATTTATTTCATCACATTCCCAGTGGGTCAGAAGTTTACATACACTCAATTAGTATTTGGTAGCATTGCCTTTAAATTGTTTAACTTGGGTCAAATGCTTCAGGTAGCCTTCCACAAGCTTCCCACAATAAATTGGGTGATTTTTGGGCCATTCCTCCTGACAGAGCTGGTGTAACGGAGTCAGGTTTGTAGGCTCGCACACGCCTTTTCAGTTCTGCCCACACATTTTCTACAGGATTGAGGTCAGGGCTTTGAGATGGCCACTCCAATACCTTGACTTTGTTGTCCTTAAACCATTTTGCCACAACTTTGGAAGTATGCTTGGGGTCATTGTCCAGTTGCAAACTGTAGTCTGGCTTTTTTATGGCGGTTTTGGAGCAGTGGCTTCTTCCTTGCTGAGCGGCCTTTAAGTTTATGTCAATATAGGACTCGTTTTACTGTGGATATAGATACTTTTGTACCGGTTTCCTCCAGCATCTTCACAAGGTACTTTGCTGTGGTTCTGGGGTTGATTTGCACTTTTTGCACCAAAATACGTTCATCTCTAGGAGATAGAATTGATAGAGATCCTTCCTAAGCAGGCGATGGGAGATCTCCTTCCTAAGCAGTATGACGGCTACGTGGTCCCATGGTGTTTATACTTGTTTACTATTGTTTGTACAGATGAACGTGGTATCTTTGGGCATTTGGAAATTGCTCCCAAGGATGAACCAGACTTGTGGAGGTCAGAATTTTTTTTTCTGAGGTCGTGTCTGATTCCTTTTGATTTTCCGATGATGTCAAGCAAAGAGGCACTGAGTTTGAAGGTAGGCCTTGAAATACATCCACAGGTACACCTCCAATTGACTCAAATGATGTCAATTAGTCTATCAGAAGCTTCTAAAGCCATGACATCATTTTCTGGACTTTTCCAAGCTGTTTAAAGGCACAGTACACTTAGTGTATGTCAACTTCTAACCCACTGGAATTGTGATACAGTGACTTTTAATTTAAATTAGCTGTCTGTAAACAATTGTTAGGAAAATTACTTGTGTCATGCACAAAGTAGATGTCCTAACCGACTTGCCAAAACTATAGTTTGTTAACAAGAAATTTGAGGAGTGGTTGAAAAACAAGTTTTAATGACTCCAACCTAAGTGTATGTAAACTTCCGACTTCAACTGTATGCTGATGAAATGTTCTTCCTATGAGGGAAAAAATGTGTTAGCTGCAGAGGGACGAGAGAACGCTGGCCAAGGAAAGGACATTCTACTCTAAATGTTCAGAACTGGAGACTGCACTTATGATCAGTACTTACAGGCTAATGATTACATTAATTGCATATGGACCTTGTAATCACTGGTTGAAAAGAGGACAGCAGTAGTAGTAGCATGACCACATCGACCCAGATGTCAGAAGGACATTTTCTCCAATAGAGCGGAAACAATATGAAGGGAAAGGAGGACTTTCCTTCTCCCATTAGTCCTCAGGAGGGTGTGAGAGTGGGGTCTGTCTATGTCACCATTAACTATTCCATCAACATGTCAAAACACAATGAAGAAATAACTTTCCGGGAATGCTGTGAGAACATTATGAGTTAGCTATGGTGGAAGCTGCTCGAATAGAGGATTATGGGAAAGTTAATGTAAGGAGGAAACAGCAGCAGCTGGACAGAGAGTACACTTTCCCTTCCCGTAGGCTTCCTTCCAACATAAAAACACCTCAGTTGGAAAAGAGTTGTAGCATCCTGTTGGAAACACCATCAATAGGGAGGGGACATTGACTTGTGCCCCCTTCTTTTGGTCCAACCTTTCTCTGACGTCTGCATTGATACTGAAGGTAATTCAAACACAAACTGACCATATATCAAAGGGTTCATTTCAAACCAACTACATTTCCCATAATTATTATGGAAAGACAGATGATGGAGTAGAAGATATTTCCGCTGGATGGCGCTACATTGTCGTCGCCGGTTCTAAAATCCAGTATATACTGTATGCTGAGCACTTGTTGATTGCTTTTCTTTCACTCTGCCGTCCAACTCATCCCAAACCATCTCAATTGGGTTGAGGTCGGGTGATTGTGGAGGCCAGGTCATCTGATGCAGCACTCCATCACTCTCCTTCTTGGTCAAATAGCCCTTACACAGCCTGGAGGCGTGTTTGGGACATTATCCTGTTGAAAAACAAATGATAGTCCCACTAAGCGCAAACCAGATGGGATGGCGTATCACTGCAGAATGCTGTGGTAGCCATGCTGGTTAAGTGTGCCTTGAATTCTAAGTCAATCACAAACAGTGTTACCAGCAAAGCACCACACCTCCTCCTCCATGCTTCACAGTGGGAATCACACATGCAGAGATCATCATGGACTTGGCCTTTTACCAAATAGAGCTATATTCTGTATACCACCCATACGTTGTCACAACACAACTGATTGGCTCAAACACATTAAGAAGGAAAGAAATTCCACAAATTAACTTTTAACAAGACACACCTGTTAATTGAAATGCATTCCAGGTGACTACCTCATGAAGCTGGTTGAGAGAATGACTAGAGTGTGCAAAGCTGTCATCAAGGCAAACGGTGGCTACTTTGAAGAATCTAAAATATATAGTGATTTGTTTAACACCTTTTTTGGTTACTACATGATTCTATATGTGTTATTTCATAGTGTTAATGTCTTCACTATTATTCCACAATGTAGAAAATAGTAAAAATAAAGAAAAACCCTTGAATGAGTAGGTGAGTCCAAACTTTTGACTGGTACTGTATAAACTCTGCAAGTCTTACAGTAATGTGCTCATAATCATAGCTTTAGCCCCGGACCTAAGCCGACCAGACACAGCTTAAAGCAGGTAATTGGAGAGTCTTTAAAGAAAAACATCTGCTCCAAAGAGCCACCGCTCTTCCGCTCTATAATAGCATGAGGTTAGCATTGTGTGGATGGAGGCAATGAACATTAAATCAAATCAATTATCTCCATCCAAGAACCTTAAGGTAGCATGTGTCTAGTTACAGAGCAAATACTGTTTTCATATTGTTGCAGTGAGTAATAAGCATCAAAAATACTAATGTATACAGTACAGTACATCATCTCTCATCTCAGTTCTTATTAAAGACAGTATACCATATCTACTGTAGTCCTAAAGGGTTTCCTCTACTGTATGTGTGGGCGAATCAGATTGAATTCCAACTAAAGCTACAGTACTACTATATAACCATAATATAGCCTTCAGCTTCTGTACAGAGGTTTAACCTCCTTAATACGCACAAGGTAAGCTGTTGAACATAAAATAAATGCATTCAAGCAAGTGAATGCTAGTGTGAGTGTGGTTTAGTCCTATCAATAGTCAGAAACATAGCGAGGTATGACTGAAGGGCACTAAGCTTCTAAATATCTTGTTTAGATGATATATAGAGAACCAAAACTTTTTACCGAAACAAAAGATCGATGAGGAAAGGCTTGAGGGAGTTTATGGTCATTTGCTATTGCGGATTCACGTGGGTGTCAAATATGAGATTGGATTTCATTGGATAATATGGACCAGTTCTAAGGTAGCATTATTTAGTATTTGAATGACCTTTTGTGCATTCAGATGTCAGTACATTTTCTGTGCTACATCCTGAATACGAATAGTTGTTGGCTAATTTTCCCATAGTATTCAAGGGCTCGTGCACATTTTCGGAAAAATAAGCAAAAGCAAATAGACATGGAGAATGTGATGATTTGTATTTGTCCATGCATTTTTTTGTATCTGAATATGAAAATAAAAGTTATGTTAGGGTTGAGGATATTGTCCCATACACATTATCCGTTGAGAGGAAATGTATGTTTAAGATTCATTGAAGGCACTGGTTGTTTGACTATTAGCAGCATTTTACATAAACGTACAATATCCCTGCAGTAACCTGTGACCCGACTTGAGTAGGAAGACGGTTTTCCCCGGCCACCACTACATCTCCATCGTGAATACAGTTATCCAGAATGAATTCTACAGACAAAAACACAGATTTGACTCTTTTTGGAATGATAAACATGCTTGTCGACCAATAACCAATCTATAGTCCAAGATTAGTTTCAGAGGCACATATTGTATGAAATCGTTACATGGGGGATGCAAAATGCTACCATGGTACATTATTGTGACGTTCAATGTGATGCTCATGTTCTGATTGGCCTGTGGGGTGACAGGGTGTGGGATTTACCCTGGGTCATCCCTGCCCCTACATTCTCAGTGGGGCTGAAACCGTTCTGGTTGGTCTTGGTGCCAATGTCAATCATCTGGTGGAGGCGGAGCTTGCGGCAGTAGATGGAGGCTGCCTCGGGCTCAAGGGCAATGATCAGCTGCTCTGGGTTGTCACGGGGAACCAGACCAGCCTAGAGAACGGCAGAGCACAAACAGGAAATACTGGACATCAGCTTTTTCCTTAACAGGTCTCAGAAAGATGACCTCAATAAAACCAGCAATGTGAATAACTGTCCTAGTAAGTTACTATAAACATCCCTCATTGGTAAATATTCAGTGTATGTTAAGGATTCAAGATACCTCAAAATAGAAAGTAAGACAATATGGCCGTCAGCACCAAACTTTTTCCTGAATTAATTTAGGAACATCAAAGTTACAATGTCTACATACCCTTACTCAGTAATACAACACTATACCATATACAGCTGAAATGGAACAATTTAACACAACCATCATTCATCTAAAACATCATCTAGTTCACTACTAAATCATAAATGGCTTTTGGAAAAGTATTGGGCTCATGGGCAGGCCACAGATTTGAATAGGAAAATACTCAAGGGATAAATCATGCAACCCTAGCATAAAAGCAATCCCCAAAAGCTATTACATTTCTCAAAACATCCACAAGCAACAACTACTTTTACAGCATTCGAACAACGTTTTAACTTGAAGGCCTATCAATCAACATGCTGTTCTGGCTGGTTTGTGTTTCTGTCCACAATATACTCAGAAAAAGACAGGCAAAGTATAAAAGCTGAACATTGCATCACATCCCTGTGCTTTGTGAGATTCTGCATGTTGCGGTGAAGGGGTCAAGGAGAGTGAGGAGGAAAGGAGGAGAGGGAGATGTGGGTAAGGTAGGGGTGTTTCGTATCCCCCAGTACCAGTAATAAATGATCCAGCCAGAGGATGCTGAGTCACTGCAGATACGCAGCCACTCCCCCAGCCCCTAACCAAACATCCTCCCCCTCTTACTGTGCCTCAACCTCCACTGCAGATATCAGGTGATCAAGCTGTCTAAAGAGCCTCTCTCCTCTTCTTCTCCCCTCCTCTCATATCTCTCTCCTTCTATTGCTCTCTTCCCTCTCTCCTCCTCCTCTCTCTCCAGCCCATCCTCTTTGTTCACTGCAGAGGGGAGGGTGGTGTCTCTATCCGGCGGCTGCAGCCTCAGACAGACTGCCACACCCATGTGACACTCTCTCACACATACTAATGTGCTGTACCTCCACCCCTCCTTCCTCACACGCCCCTCCACCCCTCCCTCCTCACACACCCATCCACCCCTCCCCATACACCCCTCCCTCCCCACACACAAACTCATCTAGCCCTCTCCCCTGAAATTCCTGTACACAGAGTACCACATCGTATTACCACGTGCCCATCGCACAGCTCTCTGCAGCTCCCTCCCACCACTGTGCTCCTCTGGGGGAAAACAAACAACCCTACCTTTCTTACTATGCTGTAAGCTGGCATGTGTGTATTGTGGAATAGCATACATTGGAGTTAGAGTCGAACCAAGGTATTTGCCTTATTTATTTTCCTCTCCCTCACAGCCTATTGAGAATGATCACAATAGCCCCTTCATTCTCATCCTCAGTATGCACCCCCTCCCTGCTATCCCTTGTCTAACTGTCCTATCCTCAAATTCTCTCTCTTGGGACGACTAGTGATGAAATTATCCCTCTCCCTGGTGGCTCCCTCCAGCTGCCCTCCCTCTACTCTCTGTCCTCTCCTCTACTGCAGTCGTGGTGGATCAGTCTTTTTCTCTCTACCCCCATACAGGAGAGAGAGCAAGAGAAAGAGGGGGAGGAGAGTAGTCGTCACTGTCTGGCACTGCAGCTCCAGAGCAGCAACCAAACTCTCTCCTATCGGTAATAAATCACAGCAGCAGCCAGGGTGGTAAAGCTAATCATGCACCGTCATCACTTTCTCTCCCAAGTACCTGCAGTGCCACTGCCAAACGAGAGCTAATGGCGAGACTGTACGGACACATCATTTACTCTGAGGGAGATAGATGGTTTGAGCGGCAAACGTTTGTCATTTGAGCTGTTGAAAGCAGACTACAGCAGACAGAGAGTAATTTGAAACAAGGAATATTTGACTTTCAACCTTACAATGTGTGTCTGTGCATGTGTTTATGCATGCATGAGCGTATGTGCCTCCCTGTGTGATTGCATGCGTGTGCACATGGACGTGTGTCGATTTACAGGGGCCAACCCACCTTGTAGGCTGCCTCCCTCATGAACTGCTTGGCTGGCATCTTCCAGATGGCTGGCACTGTGATGACCCATCTGATGTCTGCATTGTCAAACTCTGCACCCGCCTGGTCACTCAACTCCTGCACGGGATCACATCAAGCATGGCATCTATGTTCCCTGACCCACCATAACATCAGCACTATCGCTGAGCATTAAATGCGACATCTAATTCATATAAGATACAATAAGATATAAGATATGTATTCAATATATCAAACTAATGTATTTATTTTTTTGCATGTACTATATCATGCAGTAGAACCTGGTAATACTTTACCTTTAGTGCTTGCTCCTTGAAGAACGCCAGAGCATATGCAAAAATATCAATAGCTTTTACTCTCTTCCCATTGGCTGCATGGAGTTCTGTGTCGATGGAGAGATTCTGATTGGGGGAAAGAAGGGACGACAGAGAAAACTAAAGCTCCATCTTATCGTAATCTTTTCATTTAAACACCCTACAGACATCTACTGATAAATACTAAGACAGACCCCAGTCAACATACTCAGCCTTATCCAAATCGTGTCCACTTTACCAAATCGTGTCCACTTCACCTCTATGGTGAAATATGTGCAATAACAGTAGCCTGAGCTCACAGTTATTGGCGGTGTTACCTCTTACTTGGCACAGAACACAGAACTTCAAGAGCTTGCTGCAATGTCAGCTCAGGGCAGCCAAGCTGCTAGCCCAATAATGGACTAGAGGAGCCTAACGTTACTCCAAGGACCTTACATGTTCTGCTTAAAGGGCGAATTGGCTCTGGAAGTCAAAACAGCCAAAAAATGCCTTCTAAACGTGAATCGATTCTCAATTGCGGTACGGTTCTGGAAACAGAAATCTCTTTACTTTCATATCACATCAAAATAATTTCACAAATGCAAGACATACACTTACTCTACACCAGTGGCGGTCAGTGCCGTTTATGATGAGGGAGGACACATTTTTTTCATGAGCATGGCCTTTCTATTACAGCATGTTGGATGACTGTCATTCACATTCCATTCGCCCAGTTCAATGTAACATCGATAGGTTTAGGCTACTCAAACAACACAACAGACAACACATCAGCTGTGGGACCAGGCGAAAAAACCTTTCCAAGCCAAACCATGTCATAACCGCGACACACAGCCCTATATCGTTGTCCCTATATTAGCTAAAGTAACGTCCTAGTCAACATAACGTTAGCTAATAGAACTAACGCGTTAGTAATCCCGCTACAATCATGCAGTAACGTTACAGTATATAGTCAGTAAGCAGTTACACCGGCAGTCCCCAGTGGCAATAAATTCATAAAACCAAAAGCTTAACCTGAGTTCCAGTGTCGTGTTGGATAGTCATAGCCAGCTAGCTAACATAGCATCCCTCTGTTTGAGCCGGGTGTTTGACTAACTAAACCAGCCAGCTGCATTTGCTAGCTAAGTACTGTTAACTAACCCCTGACACTGTACGTTAAATTGTGACGTGCCATGACCTAACGTACAGCACGCATAATGCAACTCATTCTGTGTCGTACAGCCTCTCTCCACCAGGTGACGCGCTTCTCTCGCAGATTAAAAACAAGAAAGGGACAGGGTAAGGGGGGATACCTCGTCAATTGTGCAACTGAATGCATACATTTTTTGCGTCATTGCTGCAAGCCAACATGACTCTCAAAAGCCACGACAGCTGCTGTTTCCTTCTGAAGATAACTTTAGCACCGCCCTAAAACCCCATTTCAAATTCGACACGAACTTTCAAATAGGTATGTAATGAAACATTATATAAACTCTTAATAGTGTTTTATTTACATTTTAGAGGTGATAAGTTGGACAGATCGGGTGAAAAAAGCTGTTTCCCAACACGGCTTATCTCCCCTTTCCCTATCATGCAGTAGGTTTCGCTTCCCCACCCGTCATTTTTAAAAAGACCAGACGGAGCTCATTGCCTTCTTCAGTCATGCAGAGATGGGCATCATAAAGGGCTCCTCATTGATTTTGCTGGAAAGGGGAGAAATTGTGCTTTACAATGGTATTCATATTACAGTTGACCTGGAAGTATTACGTTTTTTGTGCGCAAAAATAAATGTAAGTTACTGCGTGATGTACAAAAGTGCGTACGCTAACTATAAGTGAAACTGAAAAAAAAAGACGAAATCTCTCTCTCCTCCTTCATTTTGGAAGAAATTAATTTGTTGAAAACTGTTCAACTAGTCTTTCTCTCTCTTTGAGTCAACTACTCACCACATTTTATGCACTGCAGTGCTAGCAAGCTTATGTTTTCAGTACTAGATTCATTCTCTGATCCATTGGTCATGTGGACAACATATCAGTTCATGCTGCAAGAGCTCTGATAGGTTGGAGGATGTCCTCTGGAAGTTGTCATAATTACTGTGTAAGTCTATGGAAGGGGGTGAGAACCAAGAGCCTCCTAGGTTTTATATTGAAGTCAATGTACCAAGAGAAGAACGGAAGCTAGCTGTCCTCCGGCTACACCATAGTGCAGAGTGCTGTTGAGGCTACTGTAGACCTTCATTGAAAAACAGTGTGTTTTAATCAATTATTTGGTGACGTGAATATATGTAGTATAGTTTTATCTAAAACTTTTTCCAATTTTTATTTTTATGAAATTTACTGAGGCATGGTCCTCCACTTCCTCCTCTGAGGAACTGCTGTACACTGTTTTTACCGGCTTTAACACAGTTGCAGCCGACAGTATTTTTCAGCCTTTCGTTCACACACAGGTGTTAGGAGATGCAGAAAGCTAATTAGCACAGGTAGTCGACTCTATTTTCCGTCCGTTTTCCATAAACACTAACATGGAGAAATGGCCGTGTGAGAACACTAACACTAACCCTGTGTTTAAATTGAACATTTTATGTCTTTTTTAAATTATTTCTCGCTGATATGAAAGGTCCTTATGCTTCCAAAACTGTACCGCAAGCGGTGCGTGTTAATGTACAGGCCGAGCATCAGGGCTCTTAACAACACTCCCCCATATAGAAGACGCCTTCGTCCAATGACTCTTATGTGTAATGTAATGGAACTGAGAGTCTTGATCAAGGGCTACCAAGCTGCCAACCCTGCACAAGGGCAGACACAGAGTAATAAGGGAAGTGTGTGTTTGCGCGAGTGTGCGTGTGTGTCTTTACCGCTGTTGTATGGAGTTTCATTTTGAACTTCTCCAGGTAGAGCCAGTGCTTGGACTCGGTAGGGTCCAGGTCGTGGTAGAAGTCACGTGCTGCATAGCCAAAACTATGGAACTTCCTGTCCGGGGTCAGGAGGATGGTGGTAGGCGTCTTCTGATTGGACACTCCGGGGTCGCCGCCCTCCCAGCGTCTGGGAATGAACACAAAACATTTAAACCAATGAGCAACTTGGTTAAGTCAACGTAGTTCAGTTGAAGTTTTACTCTAATTTCAATGTTTACAACGCAGGTTCAAATGAGATGACAACAGCACTGGGTGATTACTTTTTTTCAGATCCAATGTATTTTCCACGTTTATTCCACGTTACAATACGTTGACAATTTACGTTGAAACAACATTGATTCAACCAGTGTGTGCCCAGTGGATTCTATCTTTCATCTGTTGAAACAACTGGTTGAAAACTACGTAGGCCTACTTGCAAATGATACTGGTAAATTATTAAGGGCCCAGACAGTTCCCTGCAGTGCATTTTCTCTATTTGTGTCAAAGGGCTCAATATGGCTCAATAAGGTGGAATGCATAAGAACATTCGTGTATCCTGTCAATATTCCAACCTGAACTAAAATGTCTGCAGACTAAAGACACGACCAAGGTCAATCACACAAATTCAAGTAGTGTGTCCTCATCAGTCCCTCGTTGTCAGTCTAATGGCTTTCTGAACCTGACCTACACGTTAATTGAGCTACACTAGTTCTGGGCAAATCAAGACTAACTATAATTAATTTGCTTCCCTTGGAGATTAGTGTATGTTTGCTAAGTGTCCTGATGAGATTATGGGTCTGTTTTACTGGGGGAGAAGCCTGCTGTGATGGACTAAATTGGAAAATTTGGGGAAACCACTAGATGCTCACTGCTAATCTAAATCATGATGGAGATTATCTTTGGCTCTTCTGCGCACAATCCAAGTTTATCATTGATAGTTCAGATGTTCTTCAACATCATCATTGTGATCATTGCCATCGTCATGACCATATTCATCATCATGCTAGATGGTATGTCCACAGCCATATGGGAATCGTGATCCTTTTTGAAAAGACCTAGAGAATTCTGCTCCACTCCAAATCACATCACAGTGTTTCATGATCATGCTCTATGAAGCCCTAATCTATGCTTGGTTACTAATTAACATGGTAATTTGATACAATCCAATAATCCTGACTTGAAGCCTATTTATTCAAAACTCATTCTGTCACATGATTCAAACATTGCAACAACAACATAGCCTCAATGTGACTGCATCAGCGTATTAGTCATTGTAACAGAAATTAAAACATGGTTGTAATTTAAACTATCAATGAATGCAAATTGTTTCACAGTATAGCTAAACTGATCTACATGTAGGAACATGACAAGTGAAGAATAGCTTTCTGTATAACATAACCTTAGATAGTCAGGACTGGAATATGCCTTACTGCATTAACAGCTCACTGAATAATGCATTAAGGAGTGAGAGTCTTTAAATTATGCATTTATTTTCACTGTGCGTACAGTATGTACAACTGGGATTTAGAGCAGTGGGAGGCCAGAGGTCAGACCTCTTGACAAACACAATTTAAAAGCCTTACATGCTGACCAGACCGGACACGTCGCGTGCGCGAGCGTCGCAAAATAAATGTAGAAATACATGTTATTCAATTATTGCACCTACACTGCTCGCCTGCGCCAACGAGCGTCTGCGTTGCCAAGAGCTAAAATAGAACTCCTTTCTATTTCTGACGCAGATCGCGCTGAAGGTCCTGCCTCTCCCATCTCCTCATTGGTTTATAGAAGCAGGTACCCACGTGCCATCTCCTCATTGGTTATACCCACGTGGGTGACTGAAAGACGAAGTGTTTTGCCGGTAGTCGTGGTAATACAATGAAAGTTTACATGCGATCACCATATAAATTAAACGATGAAAAAGCCTGGAAGGAGGAGAGATAACTAGAAACGATTCAGTTGGCCGTTTAATGTGTGGATTAATTGTCGGAGTAGAGGTCCTTGTGCATTTCAGGTAAAATAACAACTCAATGTTTATATCCCAGGACAAATTAGCTAGCAACATCAAGCTAGCTAAAGAGGAAAAATTAACGTTAGCTAGCAAGTGCAAGCTAACTAGCTAAATTGCCATACATGTTTAATGATTTTCGACCTGTCCCCAAATTAATGTCATTGGTTCAGAGTTTGTTTTGATATTTTAACCTGCGTGTCGTGATCGCGTTTGGTGTGAGGGGGGGGGAATACATTTATGCACGATAGCGCACGATGGTTTGGGTTCCGTGTTAGTGCACGTACAGTACATATTACTAAATGTGTTTCATCACCCTAAGGATATTACATTAACTATACTCCATTTTTATCTAGAACAAAGACATAGAAAGAGTTGGAAGTTTATTCAGCACAGAATTTCTACATCTCTGTGTAGGGGCTTGTGATGCTGTTCTACCTTGTAGTCTAACCAACAAAAGTTTCTAAACTGCTACAGAATTGATTTTTTTGGCGCTAGAAAGTGTTACCTGTTGTCTGTTCATATTTTGCAAGTGGGAAAGTGCTGATTTTGATTGAGAATCATGCATAAAACTGTAACAAGCTGTATATAGAGTTCCCAGACATGCTTTCTCTATGGAAAACTCATTAGAACTATTGGTGATTACCAGTTAAATCAACAAGTTTAACTTCAGAATAGCTGTTTTTGTCTCAGGTTGGTTTTCTATTGGTTTGAGTGTTTAGCTATGCAATTGGATCAGTGGTGTAAAGCACTTAAGTTGTTGTTCGGGGAATCTTTACTTTGCTATTTCTATTATCCACAACTTTTACTTCACAACATTCCTAAAGAAAATAGTGTACTTTTTACTCCATACATTTTCCCTGACACCCAAAAGTACTCGTTATATTTTGAATGCCAATTCACACATGTATCAAGAGAAAACCCCATGTCATCCTACAGCCTCTGATCTGGCGGAATCACTAATCAAACATGCTTCATTTGAAAATTACTTCTGAGTGTTGGAGTGTGCCACTGGCTATCCGTAAATTAAAATAACAAGAAATGGGTGCCGTCTGGTTTGCTTAATATAAGGAATTAGAAATTATATATATATATATATATTGTTAAATGTTTTAATTTTTAAGTATATTTTAGCAATTAAATTTACTTTGATACTTAAGTATATTCAAAACCAAATACTTGTAGACTTTTATTCAAGTAGTATTTTACTGGGTGACTTTCACTTTTACTTGAGCCTATTTTCTATCAAGGTATCTTTACTTTTACTCAAGTATGACAATTGGGTAGTTTTCCACCACTGAATTGGATTCCTGCTCCATTGTGAGGGCCAGCGACAGTGAGGACAGGGGATGAATACTAATGTCTATGTCATAGAGACGCAAATAGCTGATGCTCACTATCAACAAACCCATGCATTCCTCCTCTATTCAAAGAGGAGTTCTACCCTGAAATCTCTATCATGTGAAAATGTAAATGTTACAGCACCCCAAAATAGTTCATTTGAGGTATGGGCAAACTTTACAGATCCAGGCTTATCCAGTGAAGCCATTGTTTATGTAAAGTTTTGGGGAAGATGGTTCCATCCAAACTAAATCATCTTAGAGCTCTGGGTGTTTTCACTGCAAGGTCTAGTAGAACTAGTAAAAATATATTGCTCAACTGTTATCTGATGTTTGGAGTTAATGACAGGAGAGGATTCCGCAATAGACGCTTCTCTTAGTCTGGGTCTCTGTGTGTCTTTGTGTTTCATCACCCTAAGGATATTACATTAACGATACTCCATTTGTTATCTAGAACAAAGACATAGAAAGAGTTGGAAGTTTATTCAGCACAGAATTTCTACATCTCTGTGTAGGGGCTTGTGATGCTGTTCTACCTTGTAGTCTAACCAACAGAAGTTTTTAAACTGCTACAGAATTGATTTTCTGGCGCTAGAAAGTGTTACCTGTTGTCTGTTCATATTTTGAAAGTGCTGATTTTGATCGAGAGTCATGCATAAAACTTTAACAAGCTGTAAATAGAGTTCCCAGACATGCTTTCTCTATGGAAAACTCATTAGAACTATTGGTGATTGCCAGTTAAATCAACAAGTTTAACTATGAATTGAAAAATTATTAAAATCAACAAAAACCTGCAACCACAATGGCCTTTTACAGATAAGATTAGCCAGCCCTGCTCTAAGGTATACCATGAATTCAAAGTTCAAATAGGGCCCCTTATAACTAGCGCATGAAACCATATAAACACCTGTCGGTTTTGTGAGGTACTGCAATGCAGTGTATGGAGGTTGGCCCTGGTGCCTGGCACACACAGAGGAGAGAGTTGACCTGTGTGTTTTATGGGTCAGAGGATCTCAGGACTGTAGTCCAGCTTGTTCCTCAGCTCAGTGAACCAGCTCCTCCTCCCAGCTCTAACAGGACCATTACACTGACTGGGACAATGACGACCGCCAATGAGGCATATAAGTGGTGAGAGAGGGAGCAAACACTGTTTCATTTGCCTTCTAAAGACAGTCATTGGGAATCCAGTTAGAAACCTCTGAACCCTATACATCTCCATTTGATGACAATGAATTTGAGGAGCAATACTTTGATCAACACGTTTAACCTGGCTATCAGCAACCCTTCTGGTATGATTACGCCTAGACAAGTGCTAAGACCAGAAAGTTGAACTATGCATTCTTGTCATTATTAGCTATCTCTCTTGCATCACCTGACAAATAATATTTAATAGGACTGCTACGGAAAAGAACAGCCTGACCTGAGTGAACCTCCCTATGACTCCTTCAATCTCGCTCTCTCCTCCTGCTACCAGGGACTGCATTGCAGCGTTGGCTTGGCTCACCTCATGGTGTGAATGCATTCTGGCTCCTTAGTGAAGGCGTAAGCATAGCCGCTGGAAGTGGTGCCAAAGTCGATAGCAACCACCACGATGAACGAAGGTCCCGTGTGGGCATTCGAGTCCGTGTCATTTTGCTGAGGTGGAGAGGACAGAAAATCAGAGTCAATAAATGGAGAATGTTTAAGGAGATGTGTGATTTATTCTGGATGGAAAAGCAGTTGTTTGACTTTGACTTCATTCGGCTCTTATGGATCTATCTCCACACAGAATATTCAATGGAATGTTTCTTACCTGAATGTGGGAGGGTGACAGTGGGGTGATGCCAGGGTCACCCATGCTCTTTGCTGGAGAGGGAGTTGCCATTGCATCTGAGGAGACAGAGAGAAGTAGATACAACGAGTGGTAAAACAATAACAAACAACAGATACTGTGCCTTGCAAAAGTATTCATCCCACTTGGCGTTTTTCCTATTTTGTTGCATTACAAACTGTAATTTAAAAAATAAACATATTTTAAATTTTACCCCCTTTTTCTCCCCAATTTCGTGGTATCCAATTGTTAGTAATTACTATCTTGTCTCATCGCTACAACTCCCGTACGGGCTTGGGAGAGACAAAGGTCAAAAGCCATGCGTCCTCCGAAACACAACCCAACCAAGCCGTACTGCTTCTTAACACAGCACGCATCCAACCCGGAAGCCAGCCACACCAATGTCATAGGAAACACCATGCACCTGGCGACCTTGGTTAGCGTGCGCTGCGCCCGGTCCGCCACAGGAGTCGCTGGTGCGCAATGAGACAAGGATATCCCTACCGGCCAAACCCTCCCTAACCCGGACGACGCTACGCCAATTGTGCGTTGCCCCACGGACCTCCCGGTCACGGCCGGCTGCGACAGAGCCTGGGCGCGGACCCAGGCCCTAGACCACTGCGCCACCCGGGAGGCGTACAACCTGTAATTTAAATGGATTTTTATTTGTATTTCATGTAGTGGACATACACAAAATAGTCCAAATTGGTGAAGTGAAATGAAAAAAATTACTTGTTAAAAAAAATAAAAAATGTAAACGAAAAAGTGGTAAGTGCATATGTATTCACCCCCTTTACTATGAAGCCCCAAAATAAGATCTGGTGCAACCAATTACCTTCAGAAGTCACATAATTAGTTAAATAAAGTCAATCTGTGTGCAATCTAAGTGTCACCTGAACTGTCACATGATATTAGTATATATACACCTGTTCTGAAAGGCCCCAGAATCTGCAAAAAGGCATGTGGGAGACTCACCAAACATATGGAAGAAAGTACTCTGGTCAGATGAGACTAAAATTGTGCTTTTTGGCCATCAAGGAAAACGCTATGTCTGGCGCAAACCCAGCACCATCCCCACAGTGAAGCATGGGGGTGGCAGCATCATGCTGTTGGGGTCTTTTTCATTGGCAGGGACTGGGAAACAGGTCAGAATTGAAGGAATGATGGATAGCGCTAAATACAGGGATATTCTTGAGGGAAACCTGTTTCAGTCTTCCATAGATTTGAGACTGGGCCGGAGGTACACCTTCCAGCAGGACAATGACCCTAAGCATACTGCAAAAGCAACACCATGTGGTTTAATAAGGGGAAACATTTAAATGTCTTGGAATGGCTCAGTCAAAGCCCAGACCTCAATCCAATTGAGAATCTGTGGTATGATTTAAAGATTGCTGTACATCAGTGGAACCCATCCAACTTGAAGGAGCTGGAGCAGTTTTGCCTTGAAGAATGGGCAAAGATCCCAGTGGTTAGATGTGCCAAGCTTATAAAGACAGCTGTAATTGCTGCAAAAGGTGACTCTACAAAGTATTGACTTTGGGGTGGGGTTGTGAAGTTCTCCGTTTTTTGTCTTATTTCTTGTTTGTTTCACAATAAAAAATATTTTGTATCTTCAAAGTGGTATGCATGTTGTGGATATCAAATGATACAACCCCCCAAAAACCTATTTTAATTCCAGGTTGCAAGGCAACAAAATAAATAAAAATGCCAAGGGGGGTGAATACTTTTGCAAGCCACTGTAGCTCAATCAAAATAATGAGAATTAGTACATACTGTATGTCTATTAGTATATTGTCACTCACTATTTCTCAACCATTCATATAAATTGTGCAGCTGTGATCTTAGTTTTGATTATTCAGTCATCCTCTGATAATACACTACAAAGAATATTGCCATTCTAATTTTATTCGAAACTCCTAACGATATAACAACTCTTCATTTAAGAGAAAACGGCTGATGCACCTGCCTTTTAAACAAAACGCCATTTGAAATGAATTAAAGATTGTATTTGTCCATTTGCCACCACTTTCATTAGATTCACTTAATACTGCAGCACTTATGAAAAGGCCCTTTGACAATGCACAATAACAGTGCTTCCTATACAGTTTTAAGTGTCTGGGGATGGTCTCTCAATGGGACATCATGTTATCTGTCCTTTTTTCTACATGGCACATCCTTTTCTCGCCCTTACAGAGTGGCTGAGTGGTCCGAATCCCCACAATGCACTTCGCTTGGTAATTACTGTATGGAATTATGGACCACCTGTGGATAGACTCCACTTTCTCCACCGCCTTCCCCATGCCCCCATCCTAAAATCATAACCTTGAGTCTTATTTTAAAGTGCAATCTGCATTTCCTACATCCATCCTTTTAATTTAAATGAATGATACACATTGATTCTTGGAGAACATCATTTATAAAGGCTGCATGAGCTTAGCTCTTACTGTTGTGCTGCAAACTGGATGTAGACATAACATAGTAAATGTAAATCTGTCTCCCTCCATTTAGTATGATATGTTACATTTATTAATTTGTGGATGTCCTTCATGTATGATATGTTATGAAATGTTACAAATTGCAATTTGTACAATATGTTACAAATTTGCAATACATATGATACAGTATGTTATGAATTATGATTTGTTGTGGCTAATGTTAGCTAGGTGGCTAGATGGCGAATGCTAGCTAGGCTAGGGGTTAGGGGTTAAGGTTAGAGTTAAGGTTATGAGTTATGGATAGGGATAAGGTTAGGGGAAGGATTAGCTAAAATGCTAAGCAGCTGCAATAGCTAAAAAGTAGTAAGCAGTTGCAAAGTTGCTAATTAGCTAAAGCTGTCCATGAAGTGATTTGAACACGCAACCTTTGGGTTTAAGTAACCATACCAAACGTAACAGGGCCAGGCACAGACCTTTCAGGGGCAGCCCCCATTCATATCTCAAATTTTTTTTGAGCATATGCCTATTTATATCTGGACCAACACACTCACTCATCATCACAAATTGTAAGCATGCTAGTTACAGTGCATCGGGAAAAGAGGCTGGGCTAACAGCTGATCATTGATATTGTTGATTGCTGTAAATCTTCTTGTTAGCTAGCTTGATTTATTTGACTGATTGTGATTTACCTCTCTATGTCTTTCTGCCTCTCTCTGCTGCACATATCAGCCAACCAGACCGAATATTGATGACAATGTAGGCTAAATCAATTGTTATCAAGTGTTAATCAAATGTCATGCTGCTGTGGCAGTACTGTTGACATTTAAACTAGCTAGCTAGCTACACACACTCTATCTCTCAAGCCATGCAGCATTGGATACCGGGTGTGTGCAATTTCTGTACAGACTACTGTGAAAAAGGCAACCGTATCCACAAGCTCCGTAAAGGGCAGATCAACAGGCGCAACAAACGGACGGGGTGGGGGGTGGCGAACTTGACGACGACTTGTGGGCAGTGGGTTCCGAACAGCAATGACAAAAATGTATACAAAAAATAATAATTTGGGGGGAAATTATACCACCACCTAAAAGGGCACTTTGGAGAGTGGAAGGGAGCCCTATCTGTGCACGTGCCTGAAACGTAACATATCATACTAATTTGAGTGTCACAGATTTACATTTACTATGTTACGTCTAGTTTTTGAGGCCAGGCTGCGTACCCCATCATAACCCAAAATATAAGCCTGTTTAACGTTCTTTGTAGAAAATTTAATAAGAATTGTAAACAAACACTGGTTAACAAACATCTCCTAATATGGTTAAAACTTAATTTTGATATCATGGTCCTTGTATCCATAGCTCTGTCTATGAATTTGAGAGTGGATACATTTCTCCAGCCGCGTCCCTCAGCTGTTACCAAAAACACTGGTGGGGAGCCGTTGGTTATTGTTTGAAATGCAGGTTTCCCCTTTAAAAGAGAGCAAGAAAAATCAAATCAAGGAGTCTGAGTTTGTGTGTGTGTGTGTGTGTGTGTGTGTGTGTGTGTGTGTGTGTTTGTGTAGTTTGTTTACCTGGCAGAATAAAAGTCTTCATGAGAAATTGTATAAAAATGTGTATTGAGTTCCATACAAGTGGTTGAAAATATCAATGCAGACCTTTTTTCAGACAATTGAGTACAAGTGGATTTGGGCATCTGGTTGAGAATGTTATATTTATTTATTTTCAATTTGATTGAATAATCCATTAAATCATTTACACAAGTCTACCAGAAACTAGAAAGCGGTGTCGAAGTCGATCAATCACTGACAATCACATTGTGGAGATGGCAATATAAACGTAAGTCAATTTACATAACTGGCAACAGCAAATACATTATTAATTTAATAGTGTGGTGCCTTCACACTTACATAACTGTAATGTTATATAACAATATCATTATTTTATTCAACATCCCCCACTATTGTTAATGTCGGGCTCTGAAAAAGTGCTTATAATTCATCCGAAATAAGCAAACAATGCTCTTGCTCAACCTATCAACTGCCAACAAAGTTTCCTCAGAGTGAGTGCTAAAGAATCAATGTTTCAATGAAGGTAGCTCACTTCAGAGAGATTGGATTGAATAGTGAAGTGGAGAAGCCCTAGAATAGCCTACAATCCTGAATTCTAATAGTCAAAATACAATCAAGTCCCAACAGCACGACATCATTTTCTTCTAATCATCAGAGTGAAAAAATAAACATTGAGCCACCACAAAAAGAGCTGCTAGATGAAGCCATAGATAGAGTATCCTGTTTCCCCTCCCTTTCTACATCCTAGCAGAGTGGTCCTGCTGCCTGGAATGTTCTACACACATTCTGACAGGAAGCAGAGCCATTCCTCCTCCATAAGCGACTGACAGGCCTCCAGCCAGATATGTGTGCTGCTATCTATAAAGTTGAAAACTTTTTCAGAGGTTCTCGATTTTTGTGCCTGGACTTTTTTTCTCTTCTCGGCAGGAGGAGCTTTTTCTTCCTGTTCTCGTCACATTCCTCTGTTTCCCCAGACAACTCTTTGCATTTTTCAGGCCCTCAGTACAGATCTCAGAATGAGTTTATACAGGAGAACTAGGCCCCAATCTATAACTGCACAGTGGAGGTTTTTCCGATACCACAAATGAGCAGCAAGAACAGGAATGTAAAACTGGTGTCAAAGTTAATTACAAGTTTAAAGAAATAAAAAAGGGGGGCAGTAGCAAGCTACTACTGCATTTTCCTGTGTGCATATTTGGTATTGTATAGGCAAAGGCAGAGTTAGGATATGTCAGATACATCGACCACACTAGAGCTTTTCTAACCGACCTGAGCCCTGATGGGCCCCGACATTATACATCGGGTTTGGGCCGGGTAGGGCCTGTTTTTTAATCTGTAACTAGGGTACGGGCAGGGCTCGGGTATCATACAATTGATCAGTAAAAAAATGTAAGCTGAGCCATTTGCTTGTGCTCTGCAGCACAGTACAGTCATATCTGACTAAAATCATAACATGGTGTCAGAAGTGCTTCAACCTCATCAAATATAAGACAGGAGAGATTATTTCACCGAAAATAATAATGCTCCTTGTGAGTGATGAAAAAGTAGCTAACAGCTAACTGCATTGAGCAGAGCAGCCCAAGCGGAGCCATTGCTATGGATACTCTCAGACCCAGAGCCGCCATGAGCAGTGCGCATGCAGAGCGAGCAGTGCTTAGGGAGCGAGTGACACATAGAAAGGAGCAGCTAATGGATTTACTAACGGAGGAAGTAATTTCTGATTTCAGGTTTTGGCCTAAACATCGCGGGCATGGGTAGGACTCAGGCTTAAAATTCATGCCTGTGCCTCTATACCTCACTACACTACTCATTTGAATCCTTAAGACACAAATGGTTTGGATAGCTTCAAATAGACCGTGAAAAACTGGTTATTTCTACCTCTAGAAGCCTGGGTACATTGACAAGCTCTTCGTCCGTCGAATGACATTGATGATTCTTCCCGTGTGATCATCATAGCCCACTCTCAGTGAGTGCCTGTGTGATGAAGAAAAAAGAAGCCAATCCAATCCAAGCTTTTAACCTCTGGCCATGTGCCACTCCCCTGGGAAATGATGTCAGAGCTTCCTCTTGTCATCTCTGCCCAGATAGCTAGGCTCACACCACCTCTTCAATACAACTTCAAGTGTAAGGGGAAGGAAAGAAATGGCCGCACATGAAATGACCTTCACGTAGTCTCTGATTTTCTCATATTTTCATACTATAAGATTGAAGGACCAGTAAATTTCATTGCTGCCCGTACGGGAAGATGAGAGCAAGAAAAAGGCAAAAGATGCATAAACACGATGAGCAAACACATTCCTTGTATTACTGTTGTTGTTCAGAGATGCATACAATTACCAAAAAAAGAGGCTAGTCTTTCATTATGGATAGCACTAACATTTGATTAAAAAGGAACAGGGTAAGGACTTCTCCATCTTGGATCATCTGCTAATTTATCAAGAAGCGAGTTCACGATCGGTGCATTATCAACGACAGTGTTGAAACCCATCCTTTACTCCCAAAATGTATGACCTATATGCAAGCATATACTGTACTTTACCTTCATTAAAGACAGAAGCAGAGGACTCAATATCTCATAGTGCAAGGCCTGATTAACTTCAACATGCTCCTTCTCATGTCTTGCTTAGGTTAGATGTAACCTGTGTGTCTTGTCCAATAGACCTAATCTACAGATCGTTGTATTTGGAATCTGCCAAACTGGCCAAGCATGTTAAGCTAGAAGAAATAGGTCCTTGGAGCAATAAACCACATTTTTAAAACATTCTTTACGTTTAGCGCAAAAATAAACACAACATTTTTGTTAAATAACTAACATCTGGCGAGCGAGTGAATGTTAAATGCTGTACCACAGTCCACAGCCCATTCAAAGGATCATTTAAAAATCATAGACAAGTGAGATTCTTGTCTCTTTGCAAGTCTGATTAGATCTATTTGAAATCCGTTCCAGAGTAGTTCACAAGGTACTGTAGGCCTCATAGGCACACAGACGGATAACTTCAGCCTTAAATGACAACAATGATATTCTACAAAGGACAAGTGCATGTGTATTGTGCATGTAATCAATTCAAGACATTCTGTACTTTTATGTATTATATGGTACAGCATAGCCTAGTGGTTAGAGCATTGGACTAGTAACTGGAAGGTTGCGAGTTCAAACCCCCGAGCTGACAAGGTACAAATCTGTCGTTCTGCCCCTGAACAGGCAGTTAACCCACTGTTCCCAGGCCGTCATTGAAAATAAGAATGTGTTCTTAACTGACTTGCCTGGTTAAATAAAGGTACAATTTAAATAAAATTTAAATAAATAAAAAAACTGACATGTATAGGTACTGTAAACATCAGAGAATGTGAAGATCAACCATTTCTCCAGAGAGTGGACACTGATTGGGACAGCAGATGCCATTTGTGGCGTAATCAACAACGTCTACAAAGGCAAAGAGATGCCCCATTACATTCACTGCCACAAACATTTGGTGCCACAAAAAAAAAATCCCTATCAAAAGGCTACATTCATGTGGATGAAGGGAAACTTAGATTGGGCGGCTCTCCTTTTGAGAGAATGTCCTACTTCTTCCCTCATCTGTGGTCCCATTCATGCCATGCGGCAGCACAGCAAGCAGTCAGAGGGAAGCTGAGAGAGAGAGAGAGAGAGAGAGAGAGGGGCCGCCATCATTCTCCCTCTTTATCAACTGCATCCAGCTGGCCAAGTGCCCAGACACACAGTGCAGAGAAGCAGCAGCCTGACAACAGCTGTGGCTAAGAGAGTTTCTAGCACCCTTGATAGTCCGCACACACTCATGCATGCATATACACACACTCATTGCTAACTGTTTCCAGACCTGCTTTTCTGGTGTCCTGCTACGACTACTATAGGCCTGTTTAAAATAAATGTGTTAAAACTGAGATACTCCTCCACAGATGAGTGGAATGTATTGTGTAATAGTTACAGATAATGACTATTGTAGGGAGAACGGTGGACGGTCATTTGGCATGCTTCAGAGAATATGTCAACATTACTCCGAATATTTAGTGAAACATGCAACTTGTTAGAGAAAATATATAAAATCACATCATAATTTACACACTAAAAAGTATATTTCCATATACAAATGCAATCCCTGTGTGATAAATCCTGCATATTATGAAAAGTTAAAGATTCTCCCTCCATGTCCTTCTACTGTAGCAGGAAGCACTGAGAAAGGTACTGATATAAAACTGCCTTGGACTCAGAAATCAATCTTTAGATCTGCGTCTACTGCAGCTCAAGGTCAAACGGTTTCCCAGCAGTGGAGAATCTGCAGATAAGACAGAAATAAACCTCCGCTCCACTGAGTGAAGCGTAAACTGATTACCATAGAACACAACTAGGTTTATCTTGATCAGCATATCCTCACCCTCTATGGTGCTGTAGATACTGTATGCATAGCTCTACCTTTCCCCTACATTATCTGCAGAGAAAAAATGGTGTAGGCCTATATGTCAAGGAATATAAACTCTATGGCATGAGAGGGGTGAAAAACTAGCTAATATAACTTGTGAGAAATTGAGGGACTTCCAACCATTGTATTGTATTGCATATTTCCAATGGTCAAGGTGCAACGCAGAAACCACACGGTTTCTCTGAGAAAGTACCCATGAATGCCCTCTCAGGGTATCCTCCAAACAGAGCGGAGGAGACTGGGAGGTAGGGACATCTGCTTAACTGTTTCATAGTAAAATAAACATGTCCAGCTAGCGGCTCCCCGCCGGACCTTTTAGAGAAAGAAGTCCTTGTTCTAGATCGGTCTGGAGGTAAATCAGTGTGACACTTTGACAGCAGCACATCAGTTGTCTGAGGAGCCTCAAAGTACACAGCTCAGTGGCTACACATCTTGTGCTTTTGACTGGCCCACTGAGCAGGGGAGCGGCTGGGAAATGGTGGGAACAGTGGCGCAACAATAAACATACACAGATTTGTCAGTTTGTCAAGGCTCGCTCAATGTCAATGTACATTTTCTGACCTGGCCTCCACAATCACCTGACCCAATCCAATTGAGATGGTTTGGGATGAGTTGGACAGCAGAGTGAAGGAAAAGCAGCCAACAAGTGCTCAGCATATGTAGGAACTCCTTCAAGGCTGTTGGAAAAGCATTCCAGGTAACGCTGGTTGAGAGAATGCCAAGACCGTGCAAAGCAGTCATCAAGGCAAATGGTGGCTACTTTGAAGAATCTCAAATATAAAATATATTTTGATTTGTTTAACACTTTTTTGGCTACTACATGATTCCATATGTGTTATTTCATAGTTTTGATGTCTTCACTATTATTCTACAACGTATAAAATAGTAAAAATAATTACAAACCCTGGAATGAGTAGGCGTGTCCAAACATTGGAGTGGTACTGTATGTAGGTAGGTAGTCTAAGTTAGACAAACAGCTATCTAAATCTTGTAGTAACCATGGCAGATAATGTGCCGATGGGGCCCTCGACCCTCAGAGGGCCCGCAATGATTTGTTGAGTCACTCAGGTATCATACGAATGCACATAAGACATGGCAAAATGTGTAGTATTTATGTATTTATTTATTTATTAGTATTAGTATTTATTTATTTATGCTGCAGTAGTTTGTGTCGGGGGGCTGGGGTCAGTTTGTTATATCTGGAGTACTTCTCCTGTCCTATTCGGTGTCCTGTGTGAATCTAAGTGTGCGTTCTCTAATTCTCTCCTTCTCTCTTTCTTTCTCTCTCTCGGAGGACCTGAGCCCTAGGACCATGCCCCAGGACTACCTGACATGATGACTCCTTGCTGTCCCCAGTCCACCTGGCCATGCTGCTGTTCCAGTTTCAACTGACCTGAGCCCTAGGACCATGCCCCAGGACTACCTGACATGATGACTCCTTGCTGTCCCCAGTCCACCTGGCCATGCTGCTGCTCCAGTTTCAACTTCCACCTGACTGTGCTGCTGCTCCAGTTTCAACTGTTCTGCCTTATTATTATTCGACCATGCTGGTCATTTATGAACATTTGAACATCTTGGCCATGTTCTGTTATAATCTCCACCCGGCACAGCCAGAAGAGGACTGGCCACCCCACATAGCCTGGTTCCTCTCTAGGTTTCTTCCTAGGTTTTGGCCTTTCTAGGGAGTTTTTCCTAGCCACCGTGCTTCTACACCTGCATTGCTTGCTGTTTGGGGTTTTAGGCTGGGTTTCTGTACAGCACTTTGAGATATCAGCTGATGTACGAAGGGCTATATAAATAAATTTGATTTGATTTGATTAGTAGAATTGTAGGAAATTAGCTTTAAAACTGTAAAATGAGGGGGCCTCCTGAGTGGTGCAGTGGTCTAAGGCACTGCGTCGAGTCACTACAGACTTGGGTTCAATCCCTGGCTGTGTCACAACCGGCCGTAACCGGGAGTCCCATAGGGTGGTGCACAATTGGCCCAGTGTCGTCCGGGTTAGGGGTGGGTTTGGCTGTGGGCGGGCTTTACTTGGCTCAAGCGTGGGCCGGGTGCCTGACTTTGGTCATCAGTTGAACAGTGTTTTCTCCGACACATTGGTGCAGCTGGTTTCCGGGTTAAGCGGGCGGGTTTTAAGAATAGCAGTTTGGCGGGACATGTTTCGGAGGACCGTCGCCTCTCCCGAGTCCGTTGGGGAGTTGCAGTGATGAGACAAGACAGTAATTGGATCGCAATTGTCACGTTCTGACCTTAGTTCCTTTGTTTTAGTATGGTTAGGGCGTGAGTTGGGGTGGGCAGTATATGTTTGTTTTTCTATGTTGTATTTTGCGTTTGGCCTGGTATGGTTCTCAATCAGAGGCAGGTGTCGTTAGTTGTCTCTGATTGAGAATCATACTTAGGTAGCCTTTTCCCACCAGTGTTTGGTGGGTGATTGTTTTCTGCGTCTGTGTGTTCCACACGGAACTGTTTTGGTTTTCGTTTCTGTCTTTCTATTTGTTATTTTGTATTTTCATGTTCAGTGATTTTGTTCATTAAAACATGACGAACACTTACCACGCTGCATATTGGTCCGATCTCTCATACTCCTCGTCAGAGGAGTACGAATTCTGTTACAGCAATTGGATATCACGAAATTGGGGGGGAAAAACAACAATAATAACAACAAAAACATTATCTTCACCCCATGGCAAAATGTGTAGAATTGCAGGAAATGTGCTTTAAAACTGCTAAATGTTCTCTCCGCCAACAAGAGGGGTGTCAACAGTTTGTGGTTGCATGGGTTGTGAGGTGGGGGGGTGGTACTATGCTGACAAATTATAATATCTATCCGGACCCTTGCCACCTAGGAAATTGGTGTGAGCGGACATTATCAAATAGCATTTGAGTACCCCTGCCCTATAGCCTCCCTTGGTTCTCTTTTTAGTCCATTATTCCAATTTCCAATTCATGTAGCACTTCAAAATTACATGTAAGCCAAGCTTCAACAGCACACATTGGATAGATAACCTAGATCAAACATGAGAATAATGTAAAAGTCCTTAGTCTGTGGCCTTACTACTAAAACAAGAATATGGAACAATGGTAAGAGGAATTTGAAAGAAAGGAGTGAGCCTGGTTTCCTACAAGGGCACAGCGTTTAGGTCATACTGAGGAAATTGATAAAACCTCTCCAAAGAACAATGGCCTTACTTCCTTCCTCTCTCTATGTTGGAAACCCGGATAACAACAAAGCCAAAACGAAATAATAAGACAATGTCTGATAATAAGACAATTAAATTTGATACACAACAGATAAAAATAGCTGCCCATTGTTTACGTATTGCAGACAAGTTAACACTGCACGCTCAAAAGCATCCTCTAACAGCAACATCTGCTCGGCAATGACCCTTGTTATCAGTGCTTTCGTGCTATCATCCATTTCAGTGTTAAACACTGGGTTACACATAGCGATGGTGCTTTGAGTTTAGTTGTCTGACAATCTGCCAAGTTGTTTATTGGGTCTTTCCACGAAAAGAGTGCCTTTTGCATCCCTTTGATATATAAGTATTAACAAATGAAGAACCCTTTAATATAGACCACATCAACAATTCAATAAATCCGATTTTTTTTATATGAAAACAAACTTCCTAAGTGCCACAATTCTGCATTTTGACATGTCCCTCTGTAAACCCTTCTAGGAAGATTTTAACCCATTCAACCCCAACCTTTCTCCAAGTTTTCACCATCACTGTAAATACCTAGTTATTATGTTGCTTTGACAAAGTCATTTCTGAAGATAATTATTTATTTAATGTGATTATGCGGTCTCTCCTTCACTGCAGCCGAGGTGAGTAAGACATTTAAACGTGTTAACCCTCGCAAGGCTGCAGGCCCAGACGGCATCCCCAGCCGCGCCCTCAGAGCATGCGCAGACCAGCTGGCCGGTGTGTTTACGGACATATTCAATCAATCCCTATACCAGTCTGCTGTTCCCACATGCTTCAAGAGGGCCACCATTGTTCCTGTTCCCAAGAAAGCTAAGGTAACTGAGCTAAACGACTACCGCCCCGTAGCACTCACATCCGTCATCATGAAGTGCTTTGAGAGACTAGTCAAGGACCATATCACCTCCACCCTACCTGACACCCTAGACCCACTCCAATTTGCTTACCGCCCAAATAGGTCCACAGACGATGCAATCTCAACCACACTGCACACTGCCCTAACCCATCTGGACAAGAGGAATACCTATGTGAGAATGCTGTTCATCGACTACAGCTCGGCATTCAACACCATAGTACCCTCCAAGCTCGTCATCAAGCTCGAGACCCTGGGTCTCAACCCCGCCCCTGTGCAACTGGGTACTGGACTTCCTGACGGGCCGCCCCCAGGTGGTGAGGGTAGGCAACAACATCTCCTCCCCGATCCTCAACACTCAACACTCAACACTGGGGCCCCACAAGGGTGCGTTCTGAGCCCTCTCCTGTACTCCCTGTTCACCCACGACTGCGTGGCCACGCACGCCTCCAACTCAATCATCAATTTTGCGGACGACACAACAGTGGTAGGCTTGATTACCAACAACGACGAGACGGCCTACAGGGAGGAGGTGAGGGCCCTCGGAGTGTGGTGTCAGGAAAATAACCTCACACTCAACAAAACTAAGGAGATGATTGTGGACTTCAGGAAACAGCAGAGGGAACACCCCCTATCCACATCGATGGAACAGTAGTGGAGAGGGTTTTTAAGTTCCTCTGCATACACATCACAGACAAACTGAATTGGTCCACTCACACAGACAGCATCGTGAAGAAGGCGCAGCAGCGCCTCTTCAACCTCAGGAGGCTGAAGAAATTCGGCTTGTCACCAAAAGCACTCACAAACTTCTACAGATGCACAATCGAGAGCATCCTGGCGGGCTGTATCACCGCCTGGTACGGCAACTGCTCCGCCCTCAACCGTAAGGCTCTCCAGAGGGTAGTGAGGTCTGCACAACGCATCACCGGGGGCAAACTACCTGCCCTCCAGGACACCTACACCACCCGATGTTACAGGAAGGCCATAAAGATCATCAAGGACATCAACCACCCGAGCCACTGCCTGTTCACCCCGCTATCATCCAGAAGGCGAGGTCAGTACAGGTGCATCAAAGCTGGGACCGAGAGACTGAAAAACAGCTTCTATCTCAAGGCCATCAGACTGTTAAACAGCCACCACTAACATTGAGTGGCTGCTGCCAACACACTGACACTGACTCAACTCCAGCCACTTTAATAATGGGAATTGATGGGAAATGATGTAAATATATCACTAGCCACTTTAAACAATGCTACCTTATATAATGTTACTTACCCTACATTATTCATCTCATATGCATACGTAGATACTGTACTCTATATCATCGACTGTATCCTTATGTAATACATGTATCACTAGCCACTTTAACTATGCCACTTTGTTTACATACTCATCTCATATGTATATACTGTACTCGATACAATCTACTGTATCTTGCCTATGCTGCTCTGTACCATCACTCATTCATATATCCTTATGTACATATTCTTTATCCCCTTACACTGTGTATAAGACAGTAGTTTTGGAATTGTTAGTTAGATTACTTGTTGGTTATTACTGCATTGTCGGAACTAGAAGCACAAGCATTTCGCTACACTCGCATTAACATCTGCTAACCATGTGTATGTGACAAATAAAATTTGATTTGACCTTAGCCATTTAAACTCAGTTTTTCACAATTCCTGACATTTAATCCTCGTAAAAAATCCCTGTCTTAGGTCAGTTAGGATCACCACTTTATTTTAAGAATGTGAAATGTCAGAATAATAGAAGAGAGAATGATTTATTTCAGCATTTCTTTCTTTCATCACATTCCCAGTGGGTCAGATGTTTACATACACTCAATTAGTATTTGGTAGCATTGCCTATAAATTGTTTAACTTGGGTCAAACGTTTCGGGTAGCCTCCCACAAGCTTCCCACAAGAAGTTGGGTGAATTTTGGCCCATTCCTCCTGACAGAGCTGGTGTAACTGAGTCAGGTTTGTAGACCTCCTTGCTCGCACAAGCTTTTTCATTTCTGCCCACACATTTTCTAGGAGATTAAGGTCAGGGCTTTGTGATGGCCACTCCAATACCTTGACTTTGTTGTCCTTAAGCCATTTTGCCACAACTTTGGAAGTATGCTTGGGGTCATTGTCCATTTGGAAGACCCATTTGCAACCAAGCTTTAACTTCCTGACTGATGTCTTGAGATGTTGCTTCAATATATCCACATAATTATCCCTCCTCATGATGCCATCTATTTTGTGAAGTGCACCAGTCCCTCCTACAGCAAAGCACCCCCACAACAGGATACTGCCGCCCCCGTGCTTCACGGTTGGGATGGTATTCTTCGGCTTGCAAGCCTCCCCCTTTTTCCTCCAAAAATAACGATGGCCATTATGGCCAAACAGTTCTATTTTGGTTTCATCAGACCAGAGGACATTTGTCCCCATGTGCAGTTGCAAACCGTAGTCTGGCTTTTTATGGTGGTTTTGGAGCAGTGGCTGCTTCCTTGCTGAGCGGCCTTTCAGGTTATGTCGATATAGGACTTGTTTTGCTGTGGATATAGATACTTTGATACCTGTTTCCTCCAGCATCTTCACAAGGTCCTTTGCTGTTGTTCTGGGATTGATTTGCACTTTTCGCACCAAAGTACGTTCGTCTCTAGGAGACAGAACGTGTCTCTTTCCTGAGTGGTATGACAGCTGCATGGTCCCATGGTGTTCATACTTGCATACTATTGTTTGTACAGATGAACGTGGTACCTTCAGGCGTTTGGAAATTGCTCCCAAGGACGAACCAGACTTGTGGAGGTCTACAATTTTTTTCTAAGGTCTTGGCTGATTTCTTTTGATTTTGCCATGATGTCAAGCAAAGAGGCACTGAGTTTGAAGGTAGGCCTTGAAATACATTCACATTACACCTCCAATTGACTCAAATGATGTCAATTAGCCTAACAGAAGCTTCTAAAGCCATGACATCATTTTCTAGTTTTGTAGTGATTGAAAAACGAGTTTTAATGACGCCAACCTAAGCGTATGTAAATTTCCGACTTCAACTGTACATCTGTCCCTCATTTTAAGGTCAAACTATTAAGTGAACTGAACTCTTATTTCAAAGGAAACATAGCCAAATCATAGTATTAAAGCAGGTGAGCTGGTTCTACTATTTTTGGCCATTTTCTAGTGTTTTGTGGTGAAAAACTGAATGGGTCGAGCATAACAGGTCAACCCGTAAATAGACAAGCTAGATTTTTTGGGGGGTGGGCTGTAGCTTGCGTTCAATTACCATTCCCTGTTGAACACAACAAGCATCCATTCCCCCTATCACAAGATGATTTATGGCTGACTACGATGAAATCATCAACCCTGTTATTTTATTTAGCACTTAATAGGCACTTTCTATAGTATTTTTTTAATTTAACCTCTTGAAATGGGAAATCATGTTTTTCATGAAGCTGAACATGTGCTCTTTATCACAATGTTAAAATTAGGTGAAATCCAATACATATATATTTTTTACCAATTTATGCTTCTCAAAAAGCACCGAATTGGTGGAACGACCCTATGAAAGTAATCCCATCAAGTCTAAACTAGTCATCAACCAGCACACCATATATTCAACTTTTGTGAGTTTTTAAGTTGTCCTGAATTGTTGCTGTTTTTTGTGTTTGAACTGAGGTAGTTAAGAGCAACAGAATCATTCAGTAAAGGTTCTTACGTAAATCTGTCAAAGGGAACACAGGTCCCAAACACTTTGAAAGGTGGATGTACAGTAGACATTGCAATGGGATGTAAACATTGCTGTGGTATGAGGAAGAGCTTGTATCTGACAGCATCAGGATGGGAGTGAGAGATGTGAAGAAACAGTAACCCATTCCGTGTTTACATTCTTGGAATTCCACTGAAACACATGCAACCAATTAGGCTACATTGGACATCAAACAGGCTTGTGCTTCAGTAGGCTTTGGTTTCTAACATTGAACTAGTGAGAGTACAAAGAGTACCGTGGTGAGAGTACAGAGTACAGCTTTCTGTGGAGTACACTGTGTTTGATGGAGGAGAGAGAGACACATACAGACGGAGATTACAGTATTTTCATGAAGGGCCTCTTGGGTAATCGAAAAAAATGATGTCAGACTGCTGATGTCTAACAGCTGTTTAGGTCTTATTTTCACATCGACAATCCAATGGCATGTGCAAAGCGCCTCCCTCCCCCTGCACCGCCTACTCCAAAACAGAATGGGTGCCTCCTCTGGAGGGTAAACAAAGCCAATATCTTAGTCATGACATAATGCTGAGCATTGGACTTCTTGTCCCCTCCGAGTTTATTTGCCTTCCAATTGTAATTATTTTCAACCTCCATCAAATGTAGCAACCATGTTATTACTGTAGTAATAACAACATTATTGGTATAAAACCATCTAATGTGAACTGTTACCAACACGGAATACCTATAACAAAAATGTGACCCTGTGATGTGATTAATGTCACCCATTACCACCTAGTCACAACATGAAAGATATCTTTGACTGAGAGAACACACCTGTGTCATGGTGGGCCCTCTGGTGTGTGTCTCGTCTTGGAATAGCGACTGGATCTGTTTGACCTTAGGGCCTCTGTGGAGCTGAAAGACAACTTCCTGTCTGGCCCTGGCCCATCAGATTCAGCCCCCCTCCCACTCTTGTCTCAGGGACTCTAAGTCATTGGGATGACCTCAAACAGAGTCGTTAATGCCTGAGGTCTTAAATCACCTCTGACTGCATCCTAACCCCCTCCCCTAGCCTCAACCCCTTGCCCAGCCACCAACCCCCAAAAACCCCATGCACTTGGATGCCAACAATGGCTTCAAGTGAAAAAGGGCAATTGTATACTAGAGCTCAAAGTCTCGTACAGAGGCTGTACATGTTTAAAATGATAACAGCTTTATCACTGCTGTAGCATGCAGCTGCCCTTGAGTTGTAAAACTACATGTGTTGTGCTGTATGAATGCCTAGCTTACTTCTGCAAGAAGACAATAATGTGTTGGTTTCTATGGGAACTTAAAATGTTGTGTGTCACTAAATCAAATCAAATGTTATTTGTCACATACTTCATAAACAATAGGTGTAGACTAACAGTGAAATGCTTACTTATGGGTCCTTTTCCAACAATGCAGAGTTAAAGATACAAATAAAATTGAACTAGTGACATGAGGTATAAATGCACAGTGAATATCGAATAAAAATAATGAGTAAAAATAACATGGTTATATACAGGGAGTACCAGTACCGAGTCGATGTGCAGGGGTATGAGATCATAGGAAATGATGGCTGAGACATTATGTACAAAAAAGTTAAGATCAGCATAAAAAAAACACATGACAGCTACTGTCCATTGCAGCGCCATCTTTCGTTTACAGAATTTGTGAGTGCAATGATGACAGCACACCTGTGGATCAATTTGTTTTTGACTGCTCATGATGTGCTGAGCCACATTGAGGTATTATATTGTATAGTCCTTTTCGATGCTTGTTGCTGTTCACCTATTAGTCACCCAGCTGATTTATGACCTGAATGACCGTGTAGTGATTCATACAATGCTATCTTATGGTAAAAGGTCTCAATGCATTTCTCAATAAACTCAATGCATTTCAATGTCTTCTCCGAAATGTCATCTGACCTGACCTCATCACATTTACACTCTTTTGTTAATTGATACTCAAGATTGGTTCCTTGAATGCATGGAATGTGCAACGCTGACCCTAGACTTTAACAATACTCTCCAACGGTTCTCTCCTCTCAGTGAAATTGATGAGGAGGCATCACACATTGGTTGGCCGGAGCCACATGTGTGGGAGTGTCCGTAAGTACTTGGATATTCTGTAGAACACCTGGACAGAGCACACAGAAAATAGCCCAGTGATGAGGTCCACTTTGTGCAGCTCAGCAGACCAGAGGAAAACTGGGCTTTACGACTGGGCTAAAAGTTGGCGATCACAGTGAAGCTGATTGAATTCCTAGATCATAGTACAAGTCGATCTGGAGAATCCACCCACAGAAAAACACTGGGGCTGACTGAAATGCTTTCAGATGTTAGAGCATTGATTAGACACGAATGTATGACTGACTGTTTCATGAACTAGTTGGTTATAGATGACTTTTGTATTTGTCACCTTTTAGGTTAACGCCTCGTTGCATCAAGCTGTCACCAATGCTATCTACAAAGGCAACACAAGATGAATCTGTACATTTTGGAATCTGTGATCACATTAATATCACAATCCAACCAAATAAATGTCTGAGTATGACTCCCCCACCGCTCTCTGATCTCTCCCTTTCTCTCTCCACCTTAAATGTGTAGAACATGTGTGGTATCCCTAAGGGAACATAAAGCTCTCTGTTAGTGTGGTCACTGGGTGTTCTCACTTGGCTAAAGCCAGTCCAAAATAGTTTGGGATTTTGCTCTTTAAAATAAATTACTTGAGCAAAAGTGTACAACAGAAAATGTGCTTAGCAAGTTCTGATAGTGACATCAGCAATTAGAAGTACTGATAATTTGAAACAGATCATTGCAGTTTTGGTTGTGTCTACAAGCAGTATCAGAGGGTTTAGATGCTATTTGTCATCTTTGGGATTTGTATCAGCACACTAATAGGTACTTGAGTACTTGTAGCTCAGGTAATCAGCTGAGTGCAATATTAATTTATGTCCATTTGTCACATTCACACATTTTACTGCACACAATTACAGTGCCTAATATTAGCCAAACACTGCATATCAATAATCTGAAAAGGTTCAACATTACTATACGAACATGTGCTGCTCCACTGACTGTGACCACACCCTGAATAGTATGGGGACTCCATTGTCCCGTTCTGCTTGCCTGACGACTCAAACTGAATTCCTCCGCTGCTCTATATTCGCTACATACCTCAGTCTGAGACTGCCATCGTTGAAGTAATTTGTGGTGACATCAGAATGAGGGGTCTTGTACCAAACAAAGTCATCAGTGATGGGATAATCTCGAACTAATCAGAGTATCAAAGCCAATGAAATGTTTTAAAAAATGCTGATGTACCTACGTATGTTCTGGCTCTGGCCAAACCAATCGATTTCTGGGACCAATCAGAATAGTTAGAATGTGTATGCATTCTAGAAATCACCGAGGAGATTCTCAGATCCAGAATCATTGCGGAGTACTAACTAATGTCGGTGGGCGTGGCATAGAATTTGGCCGCAGCAAGGAGTTTGGGTAACCAGGCAATCGTTCTGCTGCAAAGCTCAAGTGTACATATTGATCGATTCCACAGTGACTGTGCTGGCAACCTCTATATCAGTGAGGCTGAGGTAGCTGTCCGCACTTCCCATTCCAAAATATGATTGGTTGGTGCTGTGCAGACTGAGCGGCAGTCTCTCTTCAGATAAAGTTTCAAGTTGTATTAGTTGTATGCACGGGAGACACATGGTATACAACATCAAGAAAATCCTTACTTGCAGGTTCCTTTTCGACAATGCAACAACAAAATGAAATAATAAAAGATACGAATACAAACATAAAGTAAACGGCTCATTAGAATATAATACTTTAAAAAAAATATCATTAGTATAATACAGATAGGCACAATTTATAGTCAAATATTTACATGTGTTTTGGGGTTATGGGGGACAGATCTGGCAATGTCCCACTGCGTCTGCCTCATCCCTATGTGCAGCTGAGCTCACTGAAGTGCAGTTAGTGCACAACCCCACCCATCATTTCACAATGTCAGGAGTGCCTGGCAGGAGAGATTAGGATGGGCAGCACTGCCCAAATAGTGTCGTGCTTGTAAAATGCATAGTCTGTTTAAAACTTTTGAAGCACCCTGTCACAACCCAGTAAATGATTCCCAGTCAAATACTTGCATGTTTGTTGATATGTTGTCTGGATCAACAATGAACACCATAACATAATACATAGTAAATTCATCACACAGTGGAAAAAAACACCCTCTAAAAGTTTTAACAGAGCAGGTGAAATGTAACCATACTCTAAAGTCAATTATCATCAATGATACTATTTAGGCCTATATAGCATTTTGGGAAATCATCAAAAAAGGGAAAGGGTCTGAATACTTTACGAATGCACTGTAGGGCCTACTGTACTGTGCACGATTAATCTACACCCCCATATTACATCATAGGAGAGGTGTCACGTGATTTACTGTCCTGCTGTGGAGCAGATATGACACCTCTGTGAAGCTTGTAGGTGATGGAAATAAAAGTCAATATTCCTATTCCTAAATAACATGTTGGGACATGAAAACCTAGAAGAAAACGTCAAATAAGTAAAACAACATGAAAATAAGAGCACTGGTTGAGATTGTAATAATATAATTTGTCCCATAATAGAGGAATCGCTGCTTTTAATCAATTCAGATTATATAGCGATTCTTATTTACAATCCGAAGTTTTAACGACATTGCTGCGATACCTAGGATGATAGTAGGGCAAGCATACTTTTGCTGCATTGAGTCAAACCTCCCGTGGGACTGACCATGTGACCATACTCTGCACGGTTATGGAGGACCAAACCCTACTGCGTGAGCATACCTTTTCTGCCCAAGGAAAAGGGGCGTCTAAACGCGACTGGTGGCGATTTTCTGGGGCTGTAGTGGAAATATTCTTCAGAGTAAAATAATGATTCTAATAATGAAATGTGTTTCTGTCCAGGTGGATTATCATATTTCCTCCATGTTGCGGCAGAGCTGTTTTGAAACTGCATGGCCACGACTGTAGCCTATACGCGTTACAATAATAGCTTCATTATAAACCTTGTATAGCTAAATACATTTAAAAGGAGCGAATGCCTCTATATATCATTGCCATCACATTGGCTGGACGACTATAACCCAAAATCAAACGTGAAAACGGAAAAGGAGTCTCCTGGCAAGATCTCAAAGGCTCTAATGCGCACCGCCACGGATATAATGAGCGCACCTACTGTGTAGCTTTGAGACTGAAATAATAGGTAGAGAGAGGGCCCTTTGAAGGATAGCCTTAAAAATGAAAGCGTTTTACCTGCTATTATCTTGTCTGTTGCCGATTCTTTCTCAGTCATCATGTCCCGCTGTTTTATCTTTCCTTGAGTTTCCCCTAAACAGTTACACATTCAGTTTGTCCTTGATTACTTGTCAGTCTGAAGCATTAGATTTAAACTGGAAAATAGGATTTGCTATGGATGGCGCGCTAAAAAGAGCATTTAAATGATGCACAGCGAGGTTGACCCATTCAACTGAAAGCTTGTAGTCGAGTTTGGCCGATCTACACCTCCAAAGCAAAGAAGTCTGGTAGTACCTCAGGCTGCTACTTTCCGATTGTTAGGTAGCCCTCTGTCCCGCCCCTCCCGTCAGCTCGCACGGCTGTTCTGGCAAGGAATGTCTCCAAATCCAGACCTAAAAGTCTACAGTAAGGGCTTCTAGGATGTAGCACTAGGTTTAAATCATCAGGGTCTTAGCTTTCCTGCACTGGCACATTTTCATTAGTCATCTCCTATGCAAATAAGAACCCCCCCCACCACCACCACCACACACACACACCACACACAAAAAAAATCTGTACAGTAGTTTTCAGGTTACCTGTCATGTTTTGCTTTTTGACTATTAGGCCTACATCAATACACTTGTACTGCAGTATTGCATAAAAATTTTAGGCACGGTAAAATGCACTATGCTTCTGGAATTGTTGTACATTCATGATGACACTTGATGATGAACACTGAGTTCCATGCATGATTAGACAGTCAAGGCTGGGCTCTCTAGCAATCAGGTATATGTTAAAAATATGTTTGTTTTTTTGCTTTATGAGCCACATTACAATTCCCGTCAAGTGGGTTAACCCTATTGGTGCAAAGCATAAGGTGTTCACCTTTCATGCCAGTGAGCCTGTAGGGGTTCTGAAAATAATACAAATATATATATTAATACAAATATATCATTTTTTGAAGAATGTTTCACAAAAGTAGTGCACTCGGCCTTTAATAGTATTGTATTAGAGGACTGATATAGCCCACAGAGAAATCAAACTAAACATACTCAATTGACTAAATATAGTAAACAACATGTATTCAATGTCTTAGCAGATGAAAATAAACCCAATATAACTTTGCTATCTATCACACAATGAAAACGTTATGCCAGGTGCCACGATATTAACAGCCTCAAATCATTAGCATGCTAATGAAGAAAAGAGCAACTACGTAAAGGAAAGGTTCACCCATTTTGAATGTTATATTGTTTTTTGTGCATCTCCGAGTGATGTTCTATCGATTCCCTGGGTCATTTCATGTTTTCACGTGTATCTGAGTTATTGTCATTCAAGCAGGCAGAAATCCGTCCGGTATGACGTAGCACTGTGATAGAATCACTCTCACTACACTGGAAGTGAATAGGAGTATGACTTTTAGATTGCGAAAACGTCAATCACACGTCAGATTTCAATACTGGCCGATGTAATAACTCTGGAGAATGTCTTTTCTCGAATCAGCCATTGATAATATTTTTGTAATATACAAGAGTGTCTACCACTTTTTCCTATTTGTCTGCCTCTTTAGTCCAGAATGCATTGCACGGTGCCATTGCCAGAGATATTATAGAAAGGAGATAGTAATCCAATGAATGAAGGAACGTATAATACCCCACCCAGCCAACTGTCGACCAATCGCGTTCACAGTGTCATGAGGCTTCACACGGTTGCTAAGCTAATGGTCACGCAATCCCTTCTCAAAGTCAGTGTATATGTCAAGAAACGTGCCTATTCCAAAGTTATACGATATTATAGAGAGCAATTAGTTATCTTATGTAACAGGGTTATATTGGTGATTCCCCTTGCCACTTTATTGTTAAGCCAATGGGTTTTTGGTTTGAGTTTGTCTTGCCTTCACCTACTCAACATGGCATCTTATTGGCTGGTTTGTGTAGCTTGCTTACGAGGGTGGATGTTCCAGTTAGAATCGTCCCAATGAACAAGCACCAAACCAGCGGTAAGTTGTTGGTTGCAAAGCACTGTACATCAAAAGTGATTTTTATACTCTCAAGTGATGATTTAAATGTACAATTTATATCAAATTGTTTGTAAATGTTATTCGAACATCACACATAAGATGCAGCGGTTTTTGGAGAATATTTGTTGTGCATTTTGTTGTAAAGAATTCCCGCCAGTACTAGCTAGCAACTTACTGTGTCTGGTGGGGGGGGGGGTTCATATATTTTGTACAGTGCCTGAGTGCAGAGTTGGATGGTGAGACGTGCATTGCATGACGTGCAATTTTGTGCCTTTCCTATCAGATACATTGTTAAAGATATTATATTATATATTGTAATTGTATTATTTTGGTAACTATCCCAGTGAACAAGCACCAAACCAGCATGCATGAGTGCAGAGTTGGATGGTGAGACGTGCATTGCATGACGTGCAATTTTGTGCCGTTCCTATCAGAATAAATCTACATGACTGGTGCTACATGTTGGAGTTCCGTGTCGATGACTGATTGTACACAACGCAAGAAGAGTACTGTTACAGTGGTGCCGTGACCGCTCTTCTGGATCGGATCATCCTTCGCTGGATTTCCATCTCAGAACTTCGCCGTGGTTGCTGTTGAAGAATCAGATAAGACGTTGCTGGTGCAATTTATGGCGATATCGCATTTCGCCACAAGAGGGCGCCACTAGAACGTTTTATTATCGGAATTGATAATTTCTCTGGCTGAGGCTCTTCACAGATAAACTATACCTTTTGTGTTACTTGTTTATTTGCAATTCTAATGTATATCTGATATAAGTCGGGTGAGTTTTACCAGTGTACTAGATATAGGTTAGATTTTGACGATTTGCGATTTACATTTTTATTAGGGTGTTGATTTCCCATTGTTAAAATGGAAGGTGTTGGGAGAGGTAGGGGTTTCCTGTCATTTAATCTGTCACCATCTGTTGGTAGGGGTTCAGCCAAAATTCCAGTTACTTCTACACCTATGCCCAAACTGGAGGGTTTTGATGATAGTTTACCCATGGACACGCCCAAGGATGTGTATGAAAGAGTTTTGCCAAATACAGGGAGTGGGGGGGTCTCCATGGATTTCATAGCAGACATAGTACAGCCGATTGGTCATTCCATTGGGGAGAACATTGCCTCCTGTTTGGAGTCAAAGGCAATTGTTGGACATGTTGGGGACAATGTTATGGGGAGTGTATGCAGCTCGAGGGGTATGGATGTGTCAGGCCTGAACCTGGTATTGAAGTCTGATATCAGGGAACCGGTGTACTTTCGGGGGGATGGCTCTGAAAAGTGCACGCTGCTTGAGTGGGAGGATATGGTAATGGTTTACATGCGTAAGAGGGGCGTGTCTGTGATGGACCAAGCAGTTGAGGTTATGGGCAGGCTTATGGGAAGGGCCTGCGATGTTGTTAAAGTTGGCATACGCAGCAATCCCTCCATTGATTTATCTAAAGGCCCGAGTCCCATCTTTGACATACTGAAACAACATTTTAGTGACACTGTTTTTTCAAGCATGCCCCTCGCTGACTTTTATGCCACATTACCTCTGACTGATGAATAACCATTTGAATATTGGCTCAGACTGAACAGGGCTATGGAGGTTGCTGAAGATTGTCTAAAGAGACAGGAAAAAAGTGTTGAAGACCCATCTCGTGAGCTCACAGTCATGTTCATCAGACATTGCCCTAATGGTGAACTGTCGCTTATCTTTAAGTGCAAGCCATTACAGCAGTGGACTGCTGCAGATGTTCATGAGAGGCTGGATGAATACAGGAGGGAGCGGAGGTACTCTCACTTATCTAAGTTGACCCCAGCCATCGCAACAAAGAAGCAGGAAGTTGGTGCTGTCATGCCGATCACCATGCCTGCTGTGAGAACCCACATGGAAGTACCCAATACGTTGCCTTACCCAGCCCAGACTATTCAAGGCTCAGCTGAGCCGATGGAACGTATCCTTGCAATGCTGGAGCGTGTGCTGGAGCAGAGGCCACAACAGTCTGACCATAAGTTCCATAAGTTCATAAGTAAAAAGGGAATAGGAGCAAAGTGAAGTCTAATGGGCCATGTAACGTGTGCGGGGATGCTGGACATGATACTTACTTTCACTGCAGGGCCAATCACCTCTGCTTTCTTTGTCATGTAGCTGGCCACGCACACTCTCAGTGCCCCAAGGCCACAGCTCTGAGCACAGCTGGTGGAGTCCCTACAGTAATCACTGCTCAGCTCCCCATCAGTGAGAGCTGTTGATTTGGAGTCTGTATATAAAAGTGTTTGTGACGAAATGGAGACTGAGAAGAGTATCATAATGCAGAACACACAGAGACTTTCCCTGTATGATGATTTATTCTATGCCAAGGTGTTAATAGGAGGAGAAGTAGAAGTGAGAGCTATGCTTGACAGTGGATCCATGGCTTGTACCTTGAGCTCTAGGGTCTTACCTGAACTGTTGCATGCAGGAGTGTTGAATAGTCCATCATTGAGTCCTACAGAGGTAGTCTTGGTTGGTTGTGGTGGGTTGAAGACGAGGCCTTTGGGAGTATGTGAGCTGGAGATGGAGGTGTACGGATGTAGAGTTGCTGTGCCTACACTGGTGGTTGAAGGCCAGAGTGATGACCTCATCTTGGGCAGCAATCTCCTAAAGCACTTGATTCGCCACCTGAAGACGGATGGAGATCTCTGGAAGAGGGTTTATACTCCTGTGTGTGACGTGGGTGAGGAGAGCAAGCTAATCGATATGATGGCTAATGTGGAGAGATGGAGAGACAGTGAAGTACCTGACAAAGTTGGAACTGTGAGACTAAAGGGGGCTGTGACTCTAGAGCCTATGCAGGAGCACTTAGTCTGGGGCAGACTACGAAACACTCAGAATATATCAGCTGGCAGTGCTGTTGTCATTGAGCCCAGCAGTTCAAGGTCAACACCAAGGTCAATACTGGTAGGGAGGACAGTAGCTCTATTGCGGGGGGATGGGTGGCTCCCTGTTAGAGTGATAAACCCTTCTCAGAAGACAGTGACATTGAGACGAAACGCCACTCTAGCCGATGTCTTTCCTTGCATGGCTCTAGAGGATTTTGACTGTTCGTGTGTGAATGATGATTCATCAGCAGCTTTCCAGCAGCAAGTGCAGAGAACGGCTGATATACTCACTGACTGCCAAGATGACTTGACACTGACTGACGGTTCCAGCCAACTTCACGATACTGACGGACCTGACAGTTCAAGCGATTCTGAGGTCTTACGTGACTTAGGTTTGACTGATATTGATGTCTTCTCCTGTCAAGCGTCTCCTGCTGGTAAGAAGAAACTCATCCAGCTCATAGCTGAGTACCAGTCTATTTTTTCCAGGCACAAGTTGGATTGTGGAAAAGCTTCCGGATGTCTTCACCGCATTCAACTGAGTGATGAGAAACCCTTTTGGATGCCCTACCGACGCCTTTCACCAAATAATTATGAGAAGCTCAAACAAGCATTGAATGAGATGGAAGAATGTGATATCATAAGGAAGTCTAGTAGTGAGTTCGCCTCTCCCCTTGTCCTTGTATGGAAGAAGTCTGGAGACCTGAGACTCTGTACTGATTTTCGTTTGCTCAATGCTCGCACCATCAAAGACGCCCACCCACTCCCTCACCAGGCTGACGCGCTGGCTGCGTTAGGTGGAAATGCCTTTTTCTCAACAATGGACCTTACCTCTGGCTACTACAATGTGGAAGTGCATGAGGATGACCAGAGATTCACAGCTTTTACGTCGCCATTTGGATTGTACGAATACAATCGTATGCCACAGGGGTTGTGTAATAGTCCTGCAACCTTTATGAGGATGATGCTAAACATCTTTGGGGATCAGAACTTTCTTAGCCTGCTGTGTTACCTTGATGATGTCTTGGTCTATGTGCCCACTGAAGATCTGGCTATACAGCGCCTGGAAATGGTTTTTGAGCGTCTCAAGGCTCACAACCTGAAGTTGGCGCCAAAAAAGTGTAACTTTCTGCAGAGGTCTGTGAAGTTTCTGGGTCATATCATTAGTGCGGATGGTGTAGCTGACCTGAGCCCTAGGACCATGACCCAGGACTACCTGACATGATGACTCCTTGCTGTCCCCAGTCCACCTGACCGTGCTGCTGCTCCAGTTTCAACTGTTCTGCCTTATTATTATACAACCATGCTGGTCATTTATGAACATTTGAACATCTTGGCCATGTTCTGTTATAATCTCCACCCGGCACAGCCAGAAGAGGACTGGCCACCCCACATAGCCTGGTTCCTCTCTAGGTTTCTTCCTAGGTTTTGGCCTTTCTAGGGAGTTTTTCCTAGCCACCGTGCTTCTACACCTGCATTGCTTGCTGTTTGGGGTTTTAGGCTGGGTTTCTGTACAGCACTTTGAGATATCAGCTGATGTACGAAGGGCTATATAAATAAATTTGATTTGATTTGATTTGTAGCTACAGAAGGTGAGGGCCATTACAGGAGTAACAGAAGCTGATCTGATGAAAGATGGCACTGACATTCCATCTCAGAAGAAATTGAGGTCATTCCTTGGGAAGGTGGTGTATTATCAACAGTTCGTTTAAGGTTTGCTCGACCATTGCAAAGCCTCTCTTTGGATTGACTACTGGACACAAGGCTCCACGCTGGAAAAAGAAGCGAAGCTCACCTGTCAGGAAGTTGACGGCTGCCGACTGGACAACAGAATGCAGACAGGCCTTATTCCAGCTAAAGCAAGCCTTACTGGACCAGGTTTTGTTGGCCCACCCCAACTTCGAAAAACCCTTTCTACTCTCGGTGGATGCATCCAGCAATTGCTTAGGTGCTATGCTATCTCAGGTGCAGGAACTGGGAGCTACAGCGAGACCTATAGCCTTCGCGAGCAAGTCCCTCAGTTATGCACAGTCGAGGTATCCTGCGCACAGGCTCGAGTTATTTGCCATGAAATGGGCTATCTGTGACAAGTTCCACCACTGGCTACGGGGACAGCAGTTCACGGTATGGACGGATAATAATCCCTTGACATACATTCTGACCAAAGCAAAGCTTGATGCTTGTGAACAGAGATGGGTCGCCAAGCTGGCACCGTACGAGTTTGACATCAAGTACATCCCTGGAAAAATAAATGTTGTTGCAGATGCTTTGAGCAGAGAGCCCTTCGTACGACCCAGTGCACTCCATCGCCTGACAAGGGTCCCGTACGAGACCTTGCTTGCTGAAGCCGACGCTGTGCGCACAGACAGAGTGCAAGATGTGTTTCGCTGGTCCAGCCACCCCTTTGACAAAGCCTCTGACTCCAACGAAGTGGTCATTAGCTGCCAGGCTACTGTTGACCCCCCCATCTGGTGTTTTATCAAGACATGAAGTTGCAGCTGTTCTTCATTCACACAGGTGCTGGGTGGGTGAAGTGGGCTCACATGCATTGCTGTTGCCACAGCTCCCACAGGCTGTTATGCCATCAGAGCAGACCGATGTCGATGTTCTGCCACACGACCTACTGATGAGTAAGCAGCGTGATGACAACGTGATCAGCAAAGTCATCTTCTTTGTGGAGAGGGGGAGAATACCATCCCGGAATGTGAGTGCCCATGAGGGTGTTGAGGTTTTGTGTCTTCTCAGAAGTTGGGACAAGTTGACCATGAAGATGGGTGTCCTGTATCGTGTTTCAAAGAATGTGGTTACAAAGAGGAAAATGTATCTGCATGTGGTTCCAGCCTCCATGAAAGCAATGGTGTTGAAGGGTGTCCATGATGAAGCTGGCCACCAGGGCCAACAGAGAACAGTCTAACTGACAAGACAGAGGTTCTTCTGGCATGGCCTGGAGAGGGAGGTAAAAGCTTATGTGAAGTGCTGCAGGAGATGCGTGGTGAGCAAGACTCCTGATCCGGAAGCAAGAGCTCCTCTTGAGAGCATAATAACAACTGAGCCTCTTGAACTAGTGTGCATAGACTTCTGGTCTGCAGAAGATTCTTCAAACAAATCCTTGGATGTGCTCGTTGTTACTGACCACTTTACCAAATTGGCTCATGCCTTCTTGTGTCCGAACCAGTCTGCTAAGTCAGTAGCTCATCAGTTGTGGAACAACTATTTCTGTGTCTACGGGATGCCTCGCCGTATACACTCAGACCAGGGAGCCAACTTTGAGAGCGCTTTAATAACCGAACTGTTGAGTGTTGCAGGCGTTCAGAAGTCTCACAACACGCCGTACCATCCGATGGGGAACGGGTCCTGCGAAAGGATGAATAGGACTTTGGGAAACATGATCCGGGCCCTGCCAACGAGAGCAAAGCACAGATGGCCTCAGGCGCTGAAGTCCCTTATGTTTGCATACAATTGTAAAATCCACGAGACCACAGGCTTTGCCCCTTTCATGCTAATGTTTGGAAGGATGCCAAGACTGCCTGTTGACATAGTCTTTGGCTCTGTCATAGAGAACCCAGAAGTTGTCAACTATGACCAGTTTGTTCAGTCTTTGAGGAGAGATCTGAAAGAAGCCATGAATGCAGCACAGGCATCTGCAGCGAAGCAGTTGAAGAGACATGCTGACCTTTATGACAGAAGAGTCAGAGGAGCACCAGTGGAGATCGAATATTGCTGGCTAACAAGGGGGAGCGGGGAAAGCGGAAGCTCGCTGACCGTTGGGAGGATACTGTCTACCTTGTCACTGGATTGAATGCTGACAGTCACACTTTTAAGATTCAGAACAGCTCCACTGGACGGGAGAAGACGGTACATCACAACCTGATAATGCCAGTCAACTTTCTTCCTCTTCCCCATGCTGCTGTTGAGGAGGGAACAGACATGTCTGGATTAACAGAGTCTGAGGACATGAATGACAGCCTTGTGGTCTCTGCAGTGGATGATGGTGCTGAGTACAGAACCAGAGTGTGGGTGTCAGAGTTGTCTTCTGAAGGAACAGGTGACACAAGCCTGGAGGGTGATGTGCGATCCTTGGATACTCAGGATATTCCACCTTTGGATTCCGTGGATGATATACTGCAGCTGGAAGGTCTGCCTCGATCAGAGAGTCTTCAAGAATCTGACCGAGACTGTAACAGTGTAGTGAGTGAGCTAATTAACCAGCCTGCTTACGATAACCGTACTGACCTACCAAACGCGGACCATTCCTTACCTGATCATTTACGTACTGACTGTGTTGACGGACACACTATTGCAACTACACAACACTGTTACCCCTTATGCAGTTGAAGGTAGTCGGGGTCATATTAGGTCAAGGGCAGGAAGGCTATTTAAACCAGTGTCAAGACTGATTGAGATTATGAATCAGCAGAAAGTTAGCTCTTGAAGGTTAAATATGTGAATAGAGGGTCAATGGTATTGACATCTTTTATTTGTTTTGCTGTTATCATTGTGAACATGATTAGAGGTTGCAGGATGGTAATGTGACATATGATAAAGTCTCTTATGGTGGTTTATTTTATTACTTGGATGTTTTAAAGTCACCGAGTGTACTTAACATGTGACAGGCATGTTTACCTATGAGGGCTAAGGGGATTGATCAACTGCTTTTCACTCTAATTCTCAAGGAGAATAGTCTAATGACTGGAATATTTAGTGACTGATTTAAAGCAGGGTCTGCATCCTTGATATACACAGCTTTACCTTTTAGTTTTCTCTATTAGGTAGTATATATATATATATTTTTTTTTTCTCTGGATTATTCTGTACATATGTTGAGTGTCTCTGTATCTGGTATGATTGCACAGTGCCGTTTTGTATTTTGTTATTTTTCTTGGCAAGTGGAATTCAGTAGGGGGGAGTGTAACAGGGTTATATTGGTGATTCCCCTTGCCACTTTATTGTTAAGCCAATGGGTTTATGGTTTCAGTTTGTCTTGCCTTCACCTACTCAACATGGCATCTTATTGGCTGTTTTGTGTAGCTTGCTTACGAGGGGGGTGTTCCAGTTAGAATCGTCCCAGTGAACAAGCACCAAACCAGCGGTAAATTGTTGGTTGCAAAGCACTGTACATCAAAAGTGATTTTTATACTCTCAAGTGATGATTTAAATGTACAATTTATATCAAATTGTTTGTAAATGTTATTCAAACATCACACATAAGCAACTTACTGTGTCTGGTGGGGGGGGTTCATATATTTTGTACAGTGCGTGAGTGCAGAGTTGGATGGTGAGACGTGCATTGCATGACGCGCAATTTTGTGCCATTCCTATCAGGTACATTGTTAAAGATATTATATTATATATTGTAATTGTATTATTTTGGTAACTTTCCCAGTGAACAAGCACCAAACCAGCGTGCGTGAGTGCAGAGTTGGATGATGAGACGTGCATTGCATGACGTGCAATTTTGTGCCGTTCCTATCAGAATAAATCTACATGACTGGTGCTACATGTTGGAGTTCCGTGTCGATGACTGATTGTACACAACGCAAGACGAGTACTGTCACACTTACATCTCGGAAAATATTTGTAATGTTGTACTTCTGGTTGACGAAATTCGTGCTAACGTTGGGTTTTTGAGCTAGCGCCCAATAGACTACCATTCGCTCCTTGAAGGACAGCGCTCCTCTTCCCAGAATCGCCCAGAATGCACCGCGCGGCCCATTGGCGTAGCATGGGCAACATTTCCCATCTCCTCAAAAGTATATCTGCCATTGTGAATGTCAGACTCCACTCCGTGAGGCACATCGATCTGCAGGTTGAACATGGTGAGATTGTAGGCTCCTAAATTGATAGTCTAGTTTGTTTTGCCGATTTTACAGCTAACCAGCTATTTTACATGCAGATATTTACTTTGTTATTAATGTGTGTAGCTACATTTGCTACCTAGCTTGTCACGACTTCCGCCGAAGTCGGCCCCTCTCCTTGTTTGAGCGGCATTCGGCGTTCGACGTCAACGGCTTTCTAGCCATCGCCGCTCCATTTTTCATTTTTCCATTTGTTTTGTCTTGTTCCCTGCACACCTGGGTTTCATTCCCCAATCACACTACATGTATTTATTCCTCTGTTTCCCCTCATGTCTTTGTGTGAGATTGTTTTGTGTTACATGTCTATGTTGACGCGCTTTGCTGGTATGCGTTTATTTCCGTGTTTTATTTCACGAGGTATGTTATTGTGTTTATACAATATTATTGTGACTTTGCGCGTTTGCACATTTGCATTGGCTAGAGGTTTCGACGCAGTGGCGTCCGTCTGTTGGTTTCTCCTGCCTAAATAAAGTGTGTGCCTGTTCACAACTCTCTGCTCTCCCGCACCTCACTCCGCTCCCAGTACGCACGCCATTGACATAGCTAGCCAGCTAGCCCATTGAGAGAGCATTGCAGATTTTGTAGTTGACTGGAGCTGCAACAGATTCCCACAACAATTGTCCATGTTGCTACCAATCTTATTATAATGCCAAAATGAAACATTTGTTCACCAAAACTATTGTTCTCACATATTAGTGTAATTTCACACTATAAATGAAAGGAATGAGTGGTTATGAGTGGATTTTCCTGAAAAATTTCCTAGATCAATTGTTTATTTAGTATTGTTATGTAGTTTCAACATTTACATGAAATGTGAACAATATTGGGATGTTGGAGTTGGCTTATGGTAGAGAAATTAACATTCAATGTCCACCAGAGCTGTTGCTAGAGAATTTAACGTTAATTTCTCTACTATAAGCCACCACCAATGTCGTTTTAGAGAATCTAGCAGTACATCCAACCAGCCTTACAACCGCAGACCACGTGTAACCATGCCAGCCCAGGATCTCCATCTGGCTTCTTCACCTGTGGGATCGTCTGAGACCAGCCACCCGGACAGCTGATAAAATTGTGGGTTTGCACAACAGAAGAATTTCTGCACCAACTGTCAGAAACTGTTTCAGGGTAGCTCATCTGCGTGTTCATTGTCCTCACCAGGGTCTTGACCTGACTGCAGTTTGGCGTCGTAACCGACTTCAGTGGGAAAATGCTCACCTTCGATGGCCACCGGCACGCTGGAACAGTGTGCTCTTCACAGATGAATCCCGGTTTCAACTGTACCATTTCTATTTTACCGGGCAGATGGCGTGTATGGCGTCATGTGGGAGAGCATTTTGCTGATGTCAACTTTGACAGAAACAAGCATCTTTCTGGTAAGAAGAGGGGTGGGGGTGGTATGCTTTTATGATTAACAAGATGTAGTGTGATCATAAGAACATACAGGAACTCAAGTCCTTCTGTTCACCTGACTTAGAATTCCTCACAATCAAATGTTGACCGCATTATCTACCAAGAGAATTCTCTTCAATTATAATCACAGCCGCATATATTCCCCCCCAAGCAGACACATTGATGGCCCTGAACAAACTTTATTTGACTATGTAAACTGGAAACCACATATCCTGAGGCTGCATTCATTGTAGCTGGGGATTTTAACAAGGCTAATCTGAAAACAAGACTCCCTAAATTCTATCAATATATCGATTGTGCAACCAGAGCTCGTAAAACACTGGATCATTGTTATTCTAACTTCCGTGGCGCATATAAGGCCCTCCACCGCCCTCCTTTTGGAAAAGCTGACCACGACGCCATTTTGTCTAAAACAGGAAGCTCCCGCGCTCAGGTCTGTTCAACGCTGGTCCGACCAATTGGATTCCATGCTTCAAGACTGCTTCAATCACGTGGATTGGGATATGTTCCGCATTGCGTCCAACAACAACATTAACGAATATGCTGATTTGGTGAGCCAGTTCATTAGCAAGTGCATCGGCGATGTCGTACCCACAGCAACTGTTTAAGCATTATCTGCCACCCCACTTAGAAAGTGCCACAAGAGGGCATCAGAGTTTAACAGCACTTAACCCCAACATTTCTCCAAGTTTTAACCATCATTGTAAAGCCATAGTTATTTTTGTTGCTTTTTGTTGTCATTGCAAAACATTATTATGTGATTCATTTTAAGGTCAACCCTGAACTCTTGTTTTAATATTGTCCAACTATTCCTATTAAATATATATTTTAAAAGAAACATTGAAATGTTTTAACAATTACATATTTTTGGGGAAGCTTACATGCAATTGCCCCACCCCTTTGCACACAACAAGCTTCCATTCCCCCTGTCACAGGGGGATTTATGGCTGATTTAAGATGAAATTCTCTAACCTGTTAAGGTCAACCCCGTTACTTTATACTTTATTTGGCACTTATTCGGCACTTAATACAGTATTTTTTTTACCTCTTGAGATGGGAAAACATGTTTTTTTATTAAGTTGAGCATGTGTTCTTCATGACATAATGTTAAAAAAATAGGTAGAAACCACACTACCCAAAAGGGACTCATTTCGTCCAGCGCACCAGTTAATTGAGGATTTTCATAAATGTAGGCCACAGATGCTTAAATCTAAGGTTATTAACTCTTTAAAAATACATGATTAGTCATTTTGTTCACAATGTAATTTTCCAATTACTATTTTTATTTAGACACACAACGAATATCAATGGAACCCTCCAATTTATGACATACTAAAAGGGTGTGATTAGCTAATCATTCAAAGAAAATCTAGACCCCTCCCCCAGAACAGTTTGCCACTGGAGGGAATGCTCAAGGTCCTTGTATATCTTTTTAATGAGGGATTTTTAAGGCGGCAACACCAATTACATAAAACTTAGAGACACCTATCATACAGTGCCTTCAAAAAATATTCACATCTCTGGACTTTTCCACATTTTGTTGTGTTACAGCCTGAATGTAAAATTGTTTAAATTGAGATTTTCTGTCACTGGCCTACACACAATACCCCATGATGTCAAGGTGGAATAATTTTTTCTCTCTAAATTTGTATAAATTACTAATAAATTAAAACCTGAAATGTCTTGAGTCAATAAGTATGTTAAGGCTTGTTATGGCAAGCCTAAATAAGTTCAGGAGTAAATGTGCTTAACAAGTCACATGATAAGTTACATGGACTCACAATGTGTCAAATAACAGTTATTTTTAACATGATTTATTAATGACTACCTCATCTCTGTACCCCACACATACAATTATGTGTAATGTCCCTCAGTCAAGCAGTTAATTTCAACCACAAAGACCAGGGAGGTTTTCCAAAGCCTCGCAAAGAAGGGCACCTATTGGTAAATGGGTATTAATTTAAAAAAGCACACATTGAATATCTCTTTGAGCATGGTGAAGTTACTAATTATACTTCGGATTCTGTATCAATACACCCAGTCACTACAAAGATACAGGCGTCCTTTCTAACTCAGTTGCCAGAGAGGAAGGACATTTCACCATGAGGCCAATGGTGACATTAAAACAGTTACACCGTTTATTGGCTGTGATAAGAGACAACTGAGGATGGATAAACAATGTTGTGGTTACTCCACAATACTAATCTAATTGACAGAGTGAAAAGAAGAAAACCTGTACAGAATAAGTGATACTTCAAAAAAATGTGGCATAGCAATTCACTTTTTGCCCTGAATACAAAGTGCTATCTTTGGGGGAAATCCAATATAAACCATTACCACTCCATATTTTGGAGGTGGCTACATTAGGTTATGGGTATGCTTCTAATCATTAAGGACTGAGTAGTTCATGGTTGCAAAGGTGAGGGACGCAAATACCACTCCAATAATCACCCACTTGCTAGTTAGCAAGGACTACTTTATTGATCCCAAAGGGGAAATTGGATTGCACCAACCAATACTGACACAACAATGAACATTGACCAGAACACAAACAACTAACTATCAGTGAATAAAGAAATGCCAAGGTTAATTGATTAAAAAGTCTGTAAACAAGCAGTTGGTGAAAAATATATTTTAAGCAGTTGGCAAAAACAATATTTGAAACCGACATTCTGCCTTGCTAAAGGGTAATATACATATTCTTGAAACAACCCTGTGGTAGCCAGTGTGGAATTTTAAAGTTACATGCTCAACAATTTACCTCTGGGGGTGCTCTTGAAAGAATAGGGTCCCCTAAATGGCCAGAAATAGTGTCTATAAATTACCTCATTGGACAGCAATGGGCACACCTCCCCACGCCCATATGACCTAAAGCTTATATTGTAAAAATGGGTTAGCTTGAGGATTGTGGGGTGTAGTACATGAAATGGGATCCATCATTCTCTCCTATAGCCACGGCCCTCCAGTGGAGTGTTACTATAGCAGTACCATCATGTATCAAACACTCAACTCACTTCCCCCACATGATAGAGTGAGTAGGTGCCATCTTCCAGGGAAGGAAAAGAGCTACACTGAGAAGTGATGCTACACATGCAGAAGAAGTTTCCAAAAAAGTCAGACAGAGCAGAGCCAGACAGCCAAAGCAGCACATACTTCACAATGGGGAATCTTCCTCTCGACCCCATTTCAAACAGAAAAGATGGAGTCATTTGAGAGATGACTAGCCAGAAAAAAAATTGAAAACATTTTCCTCCACTATTGTCTCATTGAGAGGATCCAAATATATTCAGTTACTGTAGCAACTGGTGAAGAAAAGAGAAAATAACCTATCAAGGTCACTTCAGCATCCTAGCCCGTGGTGCACAAACGACCAGCTCCTTACCCCATCTAGTGGTCTTCTGCTATGTGACTTTCTCACTGTCAACTAACAATGATGGTAGTTAATTATGGTAGTACTACATGTTGATTCAGTGGACTGATAAGTGCACATTGTGTAAGTGTGAACAATGTGGTATAGTTCACAATTTTTTAAATAAAAATATATATTTCTTCAGATATATGCCTGGTTTAGTGTACACACCATACCACAGTCCCAAGTTATTGCATCAGAAGTAATCTGTTTACTCCGATTGTGTCAATATGTATTTTTAACTGATAATAACTTATCATCGCTAATTATTTCTAAAGGTAGACTCAGCAATATGACATCCTCATATGCAGCAATGCAACTCCTTGCCATACATTAATTCACTTCAAATAAAAAATAGCCAAGACATCCACTATTGGTTCTTTCTCAAGCTTTCAAATGACAATATAATAAACACATATAACACACCCAGATTGATCCATAAGTCTAACAGAAAATGTATTGAAAATTCATGGTATATTACTATAACAGAAAACAGCCAACATAGCTTAAGATTTTTCAAAAAGTTTGGATTTGATTTGTCGTGCATTTCTTTTCCAAGGAAAGCTATACATTGTGCGTGCACCAGACCTGGGGTCAAATACATGAATATTTTGTATTTTAAATACATATGTCCTGTGTATTTGAGTATTTTCAAATAATGTGGCCAAATCAGCTACTTCTATATGAAGTATTTGAAAGTATTTTGAAATATTTTCAGATAAATAGGCTACTATTTCACACTATTTACAAACTTGTTTCCAAATACATTATTTCAAATACTCCTAGGATCAAACATACCTGGGTTTTAATGCATGGACTATTTCATTATTTGTATTTGAAAAAACCCTTTCCAAGTGTATTTCCAAACACATGCAATCTTCAAAGAAAAAAAAACTTCAAGACGTATGTGAAAGTAATTGAATACAATAAATAGTATGCCAATTTAAACCCAGGTCTGGCATGCACAAACAGTGCAAGTGGCCATAAAGTGCAGTGGAGCATCTCTGAAACCCTGGTAATCATCTTTTTTAAAGGAAAATAAAGGGAAAAAACATCCATTAATGATGCTAGGACACGAGAAGAAATGGTGATGGTGCTTAAGTGCCTTAAAAAATGTATATTGGTTGTGAGGACAAGGACCCTTCTCTCCTACCACAAAGCGCACGAAGGCTTGGATGAATCAGGCAACATTTTAAGTATAGCTGGATTCATGTTCCACCACTAATGATGTTACAAGCGTTGTTTCTTGTTGTAGTCTTGCAGCATTATTATGATGAATTTATATCCGCCTAATTGGAAAATGCTCGCATAATCCTGGAGTGCAAGACATATTCAAGGATGCTAAACACACAAAACGAATTATCCAACTGGGAAAAAGGATTCTGTTTCTCAGATTGCAGAAGCACCGCATTTATGCCTGTTCTTTGCCATTCGCTTCCCACTGGGCAAAAACTGGTTCAATCAACGTTGTTTTCACGTCATTGCAACAACAAAAAACTATGTGATGATGTTGAATCAAAGTGGAAAACTGATTGAATTTGTAAAAAGTCATCAACATGAGGGAATTTCAAATTTTATTTCACCCAACTTCTAACCTAAATCCAATGACATGGTGACATGTTTTGTTGGTTGCCTATTTGTTTCCATTTACGTCAATCAATTACCATCTTGAATTGGGATTAGTCAATGTACTAGAAATTATAACTGTAAAGACCAGTGTATTTCACTATCTATGTGTTGTGTGAATAAGCGACAACGATGGACCCCTCGTTTTCCAACGGATAAATGAACAACAAACGCATTTCAGAGGTATGCTATGCTTGATCTTTACAACATCAACAGTAGGTTATAGTGATTATGCATACCATTGCCAACAACAACTTTATTTGGTTAAAATGGAGAGAAAAAAAGAACATCAATGGGGAAAAAAGAAAGTACCGCGCAGAAGCACATGGAAACTGGAAAATAGCCATAAAAGTTCTAGTTTCATACAGAAACGTTGTCATGATACACTGATCCAAACTACCACTTCCCTATCCACAAGAGGGGGGTGTCGGTGCAGAAAGAAGAGAAGCACCTGCAGGAGGGTCAACAAATTCATGAAACACATTCTCTAACAAGCATAATATAATTAATACCCGAATTAGCCTACGGAGGGTACGTTTCATTCTTTACATGGGGTTGTCTTGTAATAATTATCTTAAACCCATACCTCAAAATGTATTACTTATTTATTATTAACCTTTATTTAACTAGGCAAGTCAATTAAGAACAAATTCTTATTTTCAATGAAGGCCTAGGAACAGTGGGTTAACTGCCTTATTCAGGGGCAGAACGATTGATTTGTACCTTTTCAGCTCGGGGATTTGATCTTGCAACCTTACGGTTACTAGTCCAACGCTAGGCTACCTGCCGCACCATTTTAAACGTTACTTAATTCGTTCCGAAAGATCTGATAAGATCAACTTGCAGGCTACAAGCGCGGCTACTAGCCTATATCCCCCCTCCAAAAAGTGCGTGAAGATGGGAAAATATAATTAAAATAATCATTACAAATCATTAATATAAGTATAATAAATATAATGTGCATGTTATTTGTAGCCTGCATTTTCAAAACCAACTCAACCGTTTGAATTGTTATCTACATTCAGTGACTAGGCTACAAACGCAATCACTCTACATAAAATGTAACACAAGAGAAAATAAGTTTGGATTAATTGTTTTGTTGTTTGCTTCATAATCATTCTCTGTTGTATATACAGGCCTTGAATTAGGCTACCGTTTTGAGACAAGACCTTAGCTATAGGAACAAACAAAAAATAATGAACAAGATGATTTCAGTGCATGTTCAATTATTCAAACAGGCTCTGTCCATTATACCATTTTCGCACAGCACACAGCGTTGGGCATATGTAACCTCTTAGGCTAAATTTTTATTTCAATTATTTCTTCTTATGTACAATTTGATGTGTGCCAACCTTATCTTTAACCATTCATAATTAATAAACAACATGTTTTGATAAGGCTAGTACAGATGAACTACTTTATATATGCTCGTAAATCTTGTGTTATTGTATATGACAGGTATGATGAGAATTTTCTCTAAATATCATTGAAATATATGTTTGAAAGAGGAATGAATTATGCGTTCTTCAAAAAGAGGATTTAAATGCTCTTCAAAGTGATGTTTTCAGAATAGTAAGCATGCTATTGCCTAAATGAAAAAACTCAATATTCGAAAAGTTATAAATTTGTCCAAAATGTTGTACAAATAATGTACATTTAGGCCTGCTTTAATTTCTAACGCACTCATCTGCAGTTTGCTGTGCGATGGACTATTAGTCAGATAGGTTTAAAGTGTTGACATGGCTAAACAAAGATTTCATTAATGGATATTATGGAACTATTATGTATTTTTTCCAAGTAAACAATCTATGTGGGATTCCTATGCTTTTTTCTAAGCATGCGTTTTTTTAACAGAGGTATTGGTCCTATAATGTTTAGACAATTATTTTCCATTTGAAATCCTTATACGAGATATCAGAAGTAATACAATATTCAACTCTACTCCTTCTGTTGTTTGATTCTTTTCAACAACAGATTTCAATATGGACATAGCCTAAAGTCTTAACAAAGTTGTCCTTGGGCGCTAATGACACCTGGTTTTATACAATACCCTCTATTAATGGTGCTCCATATCTATACCCATGTATTTTATCTTAATGTAATCTACTCATGTAGGAACTGATCGATGTGTGCAGTCTACTCTACACTCTTAGAAAAAAAAGGTTATATCTTCTTGAAAGTGTTGGCTGTCTGATTGATACATAGCCGGCCTACATATACGCAACGGTTGTTAGAAACATCGTTCAGTGGTGCATTCAAGTGCCCATTTCAGAATACAATTGTTGTTGGCACGTATAAAACAGGGAGATTAGTGGTTTTGTGCAAAGTACACTCTTAAGACTTGGCTTAATAAATGCACTAGCTAGATCTTGCTTAATTCACTCTCCTAAGCCCGCTGAGAGAGTTCACAGACAGTTTTTTTTTTTGCATTATGAAAAGGGACATACACAGAAACTGCTCTGCTTGGGTTACCTGAACACGCCTGATTATATGTTAAACTATTTGTACTTTTCTTCCCTCGTCACCATCTGGAGCTAACGAAAATGCCAACAATTCATGAGTATGCATTTTCCACCATAGAACCAAAATAGCTGTCAAACGTAATTTAATGCAACATTTAAGGCGAGGACAATTAGCAGGTGAATATCTTATGATACACAACTAGGTCCTTTTGACCTAACTGAACATTTGATAGCCTATAAACATATGAGTTTCGGGTAAATGGGTTCAGAGGCTTTTTCAGGGACTTGAAATAGTTCACCTTTTGAAAATGATCAAGAAACATTTTTGGTCAGTTAAAGGACCATCCTATATAAAAGGTTTGATCAGTTGAAGGATTCTGCAATTTTGTGACAAATCCCATGTGATGGCATATCAAATCAGTAACAGACTAGTCAAACAGCCTATTAAAGGAATAATCCACTCAAAAACTATATTTAGGTATTTCTTTCATTAGTCCACTGTTGGTACAGTCCCAAAATGTTTTGCATGTCAGCAATCACGTTTTCAAGATACAATTAGCTTTTTAAAAGTCCTGTAACTTGACACATCATCATGATGATGCCTTTAACATCATTTGATGCATTTTGCATCATGATGATGATGTGGCAAGTTACAATTAGCTTTTTGAAAGTACTATGAATACTTGATAGCTGACATGTAAACATTTTGGGGCAGTATCAACAGTGGACTAATGAAATAAAATACCAAAATAAAGTTGTGTAGAGGAATACTCCTTTTAATGCAAAGTCCTTGAATATATCACATCCTCGTCATTGAGGTTTTACCTGTATTTTAAGAGTTCAACGGAAAGAAAACAAGTTCAGCTAATGGAGTTAGGGCGACCATCCAATTACAAAAAGGTTTGATAATCTTACGGATTCAATTAACATTTTGACAACTCACATTAGCATGATGTATGCAGCCAAATCATTTTGAAGTGCCCTTATTAAAATGTTCTCTTCAAGTTCGATTGAAGAATCAACCTATTTACTTAATTGAAATATTGTATTATTTGATTCAATAATCACAAGTAACCATCCACTTTGTGTTACATTGGACATTTTGTTTAGCAGCATTTGTTGGCCCTAGACTACATGTTCTATACTAATATTATTTCACTTTAAAAAATAGTAAGTCCAAGGTGGAAAGACATTGAGGAACTTTTATCCACTATACAGCTTTAAGAATGTATTATTCTCACTGAAGAGCGAAATATTGGGTTAGATATATAAATATATGTTTAAAAGACCATCAATACCCCATTCAGCAAACACCTGTTCAAGATTGAAAACATGACTAGGCGGGTATTTCAGTTAGAGATGACAACCTCTCCTCGGGTGTGTATTTGGCGGCTTAAGGCTCATGGAAAAAGACGCACTAATTAGGTAGAAACTGCACTTTTTCATGTGACCCCACCAACACCCCTGGTAAGCTGTTTAACATTATTAGTTAAACAATTAAAACGTGTGAATGCAAATTAACCACCCATCTTGGGTTGGCCTGACAATCACAGACGGGTATTGCATTTGTTATGAAATAATGTGGCGTATAACTCAGCAACAGGTGATTTATAGACTACCATTGTATAACTATAGATTACACTCTTGCTTGCGCCACCCTCTGCAAAATATATTTAAAGGCCTTTCCTTTAATGTTTTTAATTCTCAAGGATTTATAATGTAGTCTATATTGTCCGATTCCAAAAACAGGTCATATTCATTTTTCTTTATTACCAAGTGGCCTATGTGCGCCACCAAATTAATATTGAGGACTGCATAATAAATAGACCTCAGAAAGACAAGCAAAATACTATTTCAAAAGCCTAAGGCCTACGTTGCAATGGTGTAGGTTTTTAGAAGCCTATAGGCACCCCACTAGGCCACCTCAATAAAATAATTGCGCCGGCCCCAAATGCAGCCACAAATTCGAGGGGTTGGGCAAACGGGGCTGGTCTTTTTTGGAGCTAGTATTTTTTTTAGCTTCACTGGACGATTTCTGCAATTGAAACATGTATACTTTAAAAACATCTGCTTCTCAAGTAAGGCTATTTCAGGTGACGCCGTTACTGGTTGTGCTGTCATGTTCTGTCATTACCTATATAAACAAAATATGGTCAGCAATTTGAGCAAACAGAACATGCTTGGTTTTAAATGCCACTAATCTTCCCCCCCAGGTTGCTATTTTCTTGCTATTTTCACAGGGAGGCAGCAAGCAAAGGGATATCCACAATCTGTAAGTTTTTATTTATTTAAATGGCAACCCATTATTGTAACCTGTTTATTGAATTCGTTTTTGTTTGGAATAGAAGATTAGGAATTTCATACATGTTGTGGCACTTGATTTCATGGGACCATTGAGTAGCCAGCTACGTTACATAGTTGTGCTTTTTTAATCATTTATTTCTATTAGATTTTTTTGGTTCTTACAATGGCGGACAAACGGAGTGCACTTTGTTGGTGCTGTGTTGTTTCATGAAAGTCCTCTTCATTTTGTCTTGTATGGAGCTTATGATGTTCACTTTGTTTTGGCACTCTGCCTGCATCTTATTGAACATGTACCTTCTTGCTACCAGCCATTACCAATCATCGGGAGGTCATAATGTATTTGTGCCTCTGATGCATTTAGAAGTCTTCAGAAACAACTTTTTTTCCCCAATTGTAGTTATTGTTTCCCTTTGCAACATAACAATACAGTTGAATTACATTTGACACTAATTGACAAGCATTGAGATGTCCACTATAAATACAAAATATGTGGACACCCCTGCAAATGAGTCTTGTCGGCAATTACAGCCACACCACACACAATTTCAGCCACCGTTGCTGACTGGTGTATACAAATTGAGCACACGGCCATGCAATCTCCATAGACAAACATTGGGAGTAGAATGGCCTTACTGAAGAGCTCAGTGACTTTCAATGTGGCATCATCATAGGATACCACCTTTCCAACAAGTCAGTTCATCAAATTTCTGCCCTGCTAGAGTTGCCCCGGTCAACTGTAAGTGCTGTTGTTGTGAAGTGGAAAAGTCTAGGAGCAACAACGGCTTAACCACGAAGTGGTAGGCCACACAAGCACACAGAACAGGACTGGAGAGTGTTGAAGAGCTCAGCTCGTAAAAATGGTCTATCCTTGGTTGCAACACTCACTACTGAGTTCCAAACTGCCCCTGGAAGCAACGTCAGCACAATAATTGTTTGTCTGGAGCTTCATGAAATGGGTTTCCATGGCAGCCTAAAATCACCATGCACAATGCCACACGTCGGCTGGAGTGGTGTAAAGCTCGCCGCCATTGGACTCTGGACCATTGGAAACATGTTCTCTGGAGTGATGAATCACACTTCACCATCTGGCAGTCCGTCGGACAAATCTGGGTTTGGCACCTGCCCAAATGCATAGTGCCAACTGTAATGTTTGGTGGAAGAGGAATAATAGTCTGAGGCTGTTAGTTCCAGTGAAGGGAAATGTTAACGTTACAGAATACAAGGACATTCTAGACGATTCTGTGCTTCCAACTTTGTGGCAACAGTTTGGGGAAGGCCCTTTCATGTTTCAGCATGACAATGCCCCCGTGCACAAAGTGAGGTCCATACAGAAATGGTTTGTCGAGATCTGTGTGGGAGAACTTGACTGGCCTGCACAGAGCCCTGATCTCAACCACATCGAACACCTTTGGGATGAACTGGAACGCCAACTGCGTGCCAGGCCTAATCACCCAATATCAGTGTCCGACCTCACTAATGCAATTTTGGCTGAATGGAAGCAATCCTGGCAGCAATGTTCCAACATCTAATGAAAAGCCTTCCCAGAAGAGTGGAGACTTTTAGCAGCAAAGGGGGGACCAACTACATATTAATGCCCATGATTTTGTAATGAGATGTTCCACGAGCAGGTGTCCACATACTTTTGGTCATGTAGTGTATAATACAGAAGATAGAAAAGGAAACAACGTTTAATTCTTCACCGACAATCCCCCGACCCTCCCCTCTCACCACAAACATGGTATGTGTCTGCTAGCCAGCTGGTTAAACACACACAAAACTACCAAAAATGAAAAACAAAATGTTGGCCTAACTGTAAATGGCTAGCTAGCTAGCTAATATTATTTGTGTCTTGCTAGTTAGCCAACAAAGGCATTTTGTCCCATTGACTTAACATGGACTTCGATTACCATGATAGTCAAGTAGCATGCACACAGTGGATATTTTTCACAGTTGAACATGACAAACTGAAAACAGTATGAGGGCTATTTATTAACATATGTTGTACAATAAACAAAAAATGAACAACAATTAACAAAAATATCATTGCAACATGTACATTTTTGGTCCCATGTTTCATGAGCTGAAATAAAAGCTCCCACAAAAAGGATCAAAGTGATGTTGTGCTTATCGGGCAGAGTTGTTGTAACTTAAGGATAAGGTCAGACGAGTCTCTCACATAATGAGGGAAAACATTGTACATATGGTTTAATGTAGTAGTCTACGAATTGTGACAGGGGTTCCAAAGGGGAGTTATTGCCTGACACAATTGGTTGTCCGGGGACTGGGACAGTTTTTTTTGTGTATCTTAGGGACTATGTAGATTACCCGCATGGACCAGTTTTTGCTCACCAGAAATCTGTTCTCTTTGGGGGAATTCACCTTAGTGTAGGTTGTCAGTGACAATTTGTTTGATATATATACCAAAAGCTGTTTTGTGGGGTTTGTAGCGAGTGTCTTATAGAACATCTGATCGTTCAGTTGTCTGAGTACTTCAGTCTTATACTGAACAAAAATACAAACATAACATGTTAAGTGTTAGTCCCATGTTTCATGAGCTGAAATAAAAGATCCCAGAAATGTTCCATACACAAACAAAGCTTATTTCTCTCAAATGTTGTGCACAAATTTGTTTACATCCCTGTTAGTAAGCATTTCTCCTGAAAGGTGTGACATACCATGACACTGATTAAACAGCATGATCATTACACAGGTGCACCTTGTGTTGGGACATTAAAAGGCCACTCTAAAATGTGCAGTTTTGTCACACAACATAATGCCACAGATGTCTCAAGTTGAGGGAGCTTGCAATTGGCATGCTGACTGCAAGAATGTCCACCAGAGCGGTTTCTAGATAATGTAATGTTAATTTCTCTACCATAAGCCGCCTCCAACATCATTTTTGAGAATTTGGCAGTACGTCCAACTGGCCTCACAACCGCAGGCCATGTGTATTGCATCATGTGGGCGAGTGGTTTGCCGATATTAACGTTGTGAACAGAGTGCCCTGTGGTGGTGGTGGGGTAATGGTATGGGCAGGCATAAGCTATGGACAACGAACACAATTGCACAATTGCACAATTTTATCAATGGAAATTTGAATGCACAGAGAGAAACTGTGTAAACAAAATCCTGAGGCCCATTGTTGTGTCATTCATTCGCCGCCATCACCTCATGTTTCAGCATGATAATGCACAGCCCTATGTCGCAAGGATTTGTACACAATTCCTGGAAGCTGAAAACGTCCCAGTTCTTTCATGGCCTGCATACTCACCAGACATGTCGCCCATTGAGTTCTGGATCAACGTGTGCGACAGCGTGTTCCAATATCCAGCAACTTGGCACATCCATTGAAGAGGAGTGGGACAACATTCCACAGGCCACAATCAACAGCCTGATCAACTCTATGCTAACGAGATGTGTTGCACTGTATGAGGGGAATGGTAGTCACACCAGATAGTGACTGGTTTTCTGACCCACACTCCTACTTTTTTGTAATTACAGTGGGGCAAAAAAGTATTTAGTCAGCCACCAATTGTGCAAGTTCTCCCACTTAAAAAGATGAGAGAGGCCTATAATTTTCATCATAGGTACACTTCAACTATGACAGACAAAATGAGAAAAAAAATCCAGAAAATCACATTGTAGGATTTTTAATGAATTTATTTGCAAATTTTGGTGGAAAATAAGTATTTGGTCACTTACAAACATGCAAGATTTCTGGCTCTCACAGACCTGTAACTTCTTCTTTAAGAGGCTCCTCTGTCCTTCACTCGTTACCTGTATTAATGGAACCTGTTTGAACTTGTTATCAGTATAAAAGACACTTTCATGTGAAATCCATGGATTAGGGCCTAATTTGTTTATTTAAATTGACTGATTTCCTTATATGAACTGTATCTCAGTAAAATCTTTGAAATTGTTGCAAGTTGCATTTATATTTTGTTCAGTATATTTATATGAGACAGGAATGGCCAACAGTGCAATCCAAAACCGGAGCTGCCAATCAAATTTTGCTAGATAATAAATTGCTCATAAACACAAACACTACATAAAACATGAGTCCTTGATAATGCATCTAATATCTAATCTGTTTTATTTCTTTTTCTTTTGTCAAGTTTAACATAACCTATACTTTGGGTCCTGTGTGTTTGTGTCTTACCTGTTTGTGGAGGTTGAGTTTGTCTTTCATAGTACCCAAACTCTCCACAAGTGGACAGGGGCAGGGCAAGACAGGGACAAATGGACGGAGGATGGAAAATGGTGAAAGAGTATCGTGGGTTTAAATAGTGACTAACATTTCTCAATAGTGAATCTAGCTCGCTAACATTAGCTACAGTAAATAGCTCGCTAGCTAAAACTAGTTAGCCAACAATTACCAGCTAACATTACAGGCTATGTTGTTTGGCTAGCTGAAGAAAAAACAAAGAGTTGCCTACATAACATTATGTATTGTTTTTTCATAGTAGTTTAATTAATTATCTTAGCTAGCAAATAGCTAACATTTACCCCAGAGCCATGTAGCCTATTTAAAGATATGACTCTGGTTAAACCTGTCGCATGCTTCACAGTTGAAACAGTGGGGTCATATAATTTTTTTTCTTGATGCAAGTCAAAGTTCGGTAGCCGAAGTCTATGCCCCTTCATCTGTGATTGGTCAACAGTACTACTCCTAGTAGGAATGTAAACTATGAATGGGATTCTTCAATTAAGTGTTTGTTGTCATTTAAAGAGAGGCAACTACTTTCCATGCAAATTTCTTCACTTGAGAAATACTGCACCAGACATCTTAGTTAAGTGTAAAATTGCGTGACTAAGACCTCCTTGTCAAAAACGTTACAATCAATTTCATATTTCTTCATTTATCTTAGATCAGGGCTCTCCAACCCTGTTCCTGGAGAGATATCGTCCTGTAGGTTCACAGTTCAACCCTACCTAGGACACCTAGATTCTAATAATTAGCTGGTTGATAAACTGAATTGGGTTAGTTACAACTGGGGTTGGAGCGAAAACCTACAGGAGGGTAGTTATCCAGGAACAGGGTTGGAGACTCCTGTTTTTAGATTAATTCAGACTATTTGAGGAAGTGTAAAGAGAGGCCCAACTCAGCAGAAAAGCTGTCTCCCTCCAGCAGGTGGCGTTTTCTTTGTTTCTTTGTTTTTCTACCCACCAAGCAAGGAGTTTTTGTATGGAGGTCAATGAGAGTGTGTGGAATTTGGTCAACAACAAAAAATGTATGGCTTATTTGCTACATGGAGGTTTATTTGATTGAATAGAAGTTGTGTAATGCTTAGGGTGTTAAGAATGTACTGATATAAGTAGGACAAGTTACATCCCTGAAATTTGGAGAAAAAACAGATGGCTATTCCTATTGAAGGCAAGAGACTAGTGGCATAGCGTCTCTTTCCATTGAATACAGGCAGTTGACATCAACAACTCTCATCAAATATTCAAACAAGTATTAAAATAATGAAATGTATCCACCAATCCAAAGAAAGGATAGGCAAGAGCTAGACTACGATGCCGCTTTGTGGACGAGGACTCCCATTGTTAGGGAGGAGAGACAAGTATAGCCATAATCTTTGATACTGGCTATGTTGTTGCTACTGCATCTGAAAAGGGACAAACAGTAACATTGCAGCTTTTTTCTCGTTTTTCAAGCTGAGGTATTTTAAGGGACTATGCAAGGCACAGATGTTGCTTTGCCTAGACAAGTTCTGCTAGAAGCAAACCGAACACGTCGGTCATTTCCAAGAATCCGCACTTCCCTAGTGTTTCTTTGACCAAATTAGAATTATATGCACAAGCATCCTACTGGTTCCAAAATGAACCCTTCTTTGAAAAAGGTTTCTCAAACCACCCATCACATCTGCAAAGTTTAAAGAACGATCTGATGGCAGAGTATGGGTTTTTCAATTAACCTACAGGTTCATGAAATAACCTTAACTTTCCTTTTTTAACCTTAAATGATCTTAAGGATCCAAATCAAATTCAAATGTATTGGTCACACACGTGTTTAGCAGATGTTATTGCAGGTGTAGCGAAATGCTTGTATCCACCAGGAAGCTGTCATTTTTTAGAGTGATGATGACACATGGAGGGTGGAATAGAATTTTTTATATAGATGAAAAGGCTGTAGTGTGATTACTTCAGCTATGTCCAGTTAATGGTGGCAGTAACAAGCAATTTTGTACGACTCTCCACATGACCTAATAATCATGCATGTATAATTAACAATACACATGTATAAATGTGCATAACAATGTATTGCACTGACTGCTTGGTTTTGGACCAATATTGTAATCACTGCTGGTTATCCAAATAAGACGTTTTCCCAAATGAATTACATTAATTTCTGAAGGAAAGGGACTAAACAGATTTGTATTATCTTGAAAACAGTGATGGATCATTATTGACTAGTAGGTTAATTAGTCACCAGATAGTCAACTCAACTCTAGAATTAGTCCTGTTTCAATGGACTCACATCAGCAAATTGAATGCCCTCGATTCCGTGGTGTCGCCGACGCTGGGGCCCTCTCGTTGATTTCCTGTCCTGGTGCAAACTGCCCTTTTGAGTGAACCCTGATTACAGGCTTGAGTTGATACACGAGCCCCCTCGCCGGTGTGGCTGTTCATTCAATGCGGTTTTAGGATCGCTTAGTGTAGGCCACAGTATACATTTGGGTAGAGATAGGGGTGAACAATTTGCTGCATAGTTTTTAAGTAGAGTCACATTCTAAGCAACGTTGCTTGTTGGTTTCAACGTCGAAATAATGAACGCATAGATGTTTAAGCAGATGCGCTGATTTTACACACACACACACACACACACACACACACACACACACACGACGCACTACTAGCCTATATTTTCCATGTAGGCTATTTTCTATTTCTTCCACCGACGATTTACGTTGTATTGATGCTCTTTAAAGATTTATAAAACATAGGCCTGACTAAAACATGGAAATAATATATGTAAATGATGTCAGATATTAAACCACCTCAACCGAACTTGAAGACTACTATGTAGGTGTTTCTAGCCTAACTCGAATAAAGGTTTCGCCATGATGTAAAAAGGTTTACAAAAAAAGAATCTGACTGGAACAGTATGCATTTTCTGTAACTGTTTTAATTTAAAGAGGAAGGAAAATATGTTCAACTCTACAGTCATATATTCATTTTCTATACATTAGCCTAATGCAATTTGTTCCTTTCCTTCAAAAAACTATTTCAGCATGCCAAATGTGAACTACTGCAGTGTTTTCTTCCAGCAAGTGCGCATTTTGATGTCAAACATTGTCTCTTCTAACATCTGTGACCTCTTTGGCAACCAACGGCTGTCAATTTACGAGACTGGTCTTAATTCAAAAAACGAGACATGACCACATTGGTCTCAATCTTTTCCAGGTATGCCGGATTTAACCCTGGTTGTCTGTCAAAATTGAATGCCCGGGTGTTATTATTAGAAGTGGACGTGGTAAATATAAAGATGCAGATTAAACAATCAGACTCACATCTGCGGGGATATTCTAATTCACCGGACATTCTCTATGAGCACCAAACCGGGGAAAGTGATTACCAATTACAAGAGCATCCCTGAATTGTGCTTATTGCGCTCCTCACACTCCGATACACCCATATGCAAGTCCTGATCTCACTTATGATAGTGGAATAGTATTTCTGACTTAAACACGAGACTGCAATATAATTACGTGGTGGATAAGATCACCCATAATCCTCAAACAGGGTTTAAAATAGAGTAGAAGTTCACCATGGAATACCCCAAGTGAAGTCACAAACTCGGGATTAGCCTATATTTTATTTTTTTAAAGGAAAGAGAACGGAATGCTGTCATCCTTACATCATGAAGTGAAACCTATTTCATATGGCAAAGATGCAAATAGCAATAATTTATTCCACAGTGATGTTTAAAGATGTGCCTAGTTGTTGAAGGCTATTATTACATTGTCAGCAAACCCAGGTCTATTGATGTCTGTAGGCCTACTCGTTAGAAATGTTTATTTTTGGGCCTATAGACACATTGATTTGGCTATGAATTGTAATCAAACAGCCATCAACCTCTGTTTTTAAACTAATCAATGTATTGTTATCACCAGTGACTCAAGCCATGTGACCATGAACGGTTGCTCCTATAGTCTAAACAAAATTAGTGTTGATTGAAAATGAATAGCAGTGTTCAACTGCATAGCATGACCATTTCTGTAAGACATTGTTTTCTGGTTTGTTATATATTTTTTGTTGTTGCATTAAATTAATTTTGGTTTGGAAACCCATTGAATAGTAGACGGTTGCCTACTGTTGACTGTTGGATAATCTAACCTATTGTCTATGGATAATCTAATGGATAACTTCAATTAATCACCAGATTTACCTCAGCTAATTGTGTATACAGCCTTCTTCCCTGACACGAGTTATTATGAAAAATTATAGCCAAAATGTGGATAATGCAAAAGATATTGCCATATTTCTAGACAAACTTAAAGCCAGATTTGGGTAAGGTGGGATGTAGTGCAGTCTAAAATAAAGATGTGGCAAGCAGAATGAGGTTAAAGATTATTGGACATTATGCCGATGTGCTGTGTTATGCTATGTGATAGTAGTAGCCCAAAGGTCAAAGAGCAGAAGTGAGAATGGGAAATCCAAAGATCATCTACCGATCATCTTGAAATGTTCCTTTGTTGTTATTTGAAGTTATCCTAACACAACCTCAGGGTCTTTGCTAAACTATACATGACAGAGTCAACGCGTTCAATGGTTTAGACCTAGCCTACTCCAAATCAGGCCTTCATCAACTAACTTGAATTTATTATCGAAAGCATTTGTTGTGGAGGTTTGAGTTAAATACCAATGCCCCCCCCCCCCAAAAAAATAAAAATAAATCCACAATTTAATTATTTTTTTGTGGTTAAAGCTAGGAGTTGGGATGGGGAATAGTTGTTCTTTATTCAATCATTTGTCTCCAGCTCTGTGCACTCGTTTAATCAGAAGTACCATCCACAATTTCCCTCATATTCTTTGAATGGACATTTCTCCCAACAATGGGAGCCTATACTGTAACATTTTTGGATTTGGTTTCTGTATGGCAATGATACCTGGCTCAGCTGCATGGCTAATGAACACTGTAACCATCGTTTTCTGACCCTTCAAGACATATAAACCTCAGCTCCTAATGCTGTTTCCAATATTAATAATACTAATATTAATACATGAATCATTTTAATAATAGTAGGCTATTAATAATAATAATAAAAGTAATAATAGTAATAACAAATAATAATAATAATAATAATAAAAAATCATTAATGATAGGAAATGTGTTTGCTTGTGCTTAAGTAGCTTCTTATTATTATGCAATTCATTACAGTTGTATTATGGTCATACTGTTCTATTTGGGGGTCACATGTTTAACCACAGTTAGCTGAAATCATTTATTATTTCCTAGGTTTTAACTTTTTTGTTGTTACTGCCACATGTATTTATCCATAGGGGATAGTCATATTGAATTAGGTTTTGGACAGTGGTATAAAGTAACTAAGTAAAAAATACTTTGAAGGGGTATCTGTACTTAATTTAATTTATTTGATCAAAATGTTATTTAACTAAGCAAGTCAGTTGAGAACAATTTCTTATTTACAATGACGGCCTACCCCGGACAAGCACTAACCCGGACGACACTGGGCCAATTGTGCGCCGCCCTATGGGACGGTTGTGATACAGCCTGGAATCAAACCAGCCTGGAATCCACTACCTTCCCAAAGAAAATATTTACGTTTTACTCCATACATTTTCCTTGACACCGAAAAGTACTCGGTTAATTTTGAATGCTTAGAAGGACAGAAAAATGGTCAAATTCACAGACTTATCAAGAGAAAATCCCTGGTTGCCTCCTGAGTTGTGCAGTGGACTAAAGCACAGCACTGCAGTGCTTGAGGCATCACTACAGACCCAGGTTTGATCCCAGGCTGCACCGCGACCAGGAGAAACATGAGGCGGTGCACAATTGGCCCAGTATCATCTTGTCCCATCGAGCTCTAGCGACTCCTTGTGGCGGCCCGGGCGCATGCACGCTGACTTTGTTTGCCAGTTATACGGTGTTTCCTCCGACACATTGGCGGGTTAAGTGAGCTGTGTGACTTGGCAGGGTTGTGTTTCGGAGGACGCATGGCTCTTGACCTTTGCCTCTCCTGAGTCCGTACGGGAGTTGCAGCGATGGGACAAGAATGTACCTACCAATCGGGGAGAAAAAGTTAAAAATATATAAATTCAAAACATTTGGTTGAGTAAGTTTGAGGGGTGAACGTAGCACTTTGGGATGTGTGAAACTTACTCCTCAGCCTCGTTAGCTAGCTTTTGAGGTGGCGCGATGTGTTTGTGAGTCCGAGGTTCCAAGTTCGGGCCAGGTATGGGCTAAATAGGTAGGAAGTGGTACTCTCTAAGCATGCAGCGTGACGTCCCATATGTCTTGAACACTTGGAAGTCAGAGATTTCTGAGATCCCAGTTGTTTTGAACATGGCAGTCTCAGTGGAGGGAGAGCGAGCGGTTGAGGGCCTCTCCCGGTTCCTGCTATCTCCTTTCTTTTCTCCAGTGAGACTGACCAGAGAATGGGCACCGTCTTCGACCTGATGGAGAAACTCGAGTCACACCGCATCTCATGCATAAATTCATGTTGTTCCTATGACCAGAGAAATTGAGATATTCATAGATATTAAAATAGACACAACGAGCTGCTAATAATAACAAAAACACAGGGCACACTTGGCTACTCTTTCATTTCCGCACAAGTGGATGTAGGAAGAAGTGCGTTTTATGATTTTTTTAAAGTGCTGAATAAAAGTGTTGATAGTGCTAAATACATATTTAGACATGAACTCACTCGTAAAAACAGAATCTCTTTGCCGTGTTCTTTGAAAGTCTCTCTCTCTGGTAATGGTTTTAAAAGTTATGAAATTTCACAAGAAATGGAGAAAAGGGGGAACAACTAGTCGCCATTAAAGAGCAGAGAAGACTCAGAGGGTTGGTATCCTCTCCTTTAGACAAGATGTTGGAAACCAACTACATTAGGGCAGAGGGTTTTTATATTAGTTTTATTCAGTGCAGTTTTATTTTTAAGTGAACATGGCTGGCAACGGTTTTGACCTTAGAAAAAATATATTAAACGAAATACAGACAAGACAATAACGACATTGACAAGACAACCATAAAAAATCTGACCATTTTCTTCGAGAATTTTTTGTATTAGAATCCTATCCTAAGTTCATATGTCTTGTTGTGCTTCTCTCCAGGCGTATGTCCTAGCTCCAAACACAGACCACGCGGAGGACTTCTCTGCCTTCCCACTGGGCACACACTAGTTGATTCAAAGTTGTTTCCCGTCATTTCAATGAAATTACATGGCGTCTGTGCCCAGTGGCTTAGCTTACCAAGACGACAATTCCCCTGGTTGACATTTGCCTCCTGGTGAAATGGGTTGCAATTTAACTCTGATTTAAGCACTGTTTGGATTTTTTCTATTCCAACACACTGGTTATTTTGTACATTTTGGTGTCATTTCTCCTCCTGGCTTGTTTTCTGATAGAAGCACTATGAAGGAAATGTTCAATTAGGCCTGTGACAAGAAATGCGCTGGTAATGTTGATTGCTTGTCTCATCATGCTTTTTCCACTGCCATATTGAGGATAAGGAGTTACCTGTCTAACATAACACAGAGGGTGTTCTTTGATGGAAGCCTCCAAAAAAATCCAGGTAGAATCAGGAAGGGCAGCTGTCTAGGCCCCTTACTTTTTTCAATATGAACTAATATTGAGTCATCAGCATGTCTATGTATGCTGATGACTCGGCACTATACACGTCAGCTACACGTCAGCTACCACAGTGACTGAAATGACAGCAACACTAAACAAAGAACTGCAGTTAGTTTCAGAATAGGTGGCAAGGAAGAAGTTTGTCCTAAGTATTAAAAAACTTAAAGCATTATATTTGAGACAAATCATTCACTAAACACTAAACCTAAACTAAATCTTGCAATGAATAATGTGGAAATTGAGCAAGTTGAGGAGACTAAACTGCTTGGAGTAACCCTGGATTGTAAACTGTCATAGTCAAAACATATTGACACAACAGTAGCTACTGTAGGATGGGGAGAAGTCTGTCTATAATAAAGCGCTACTCTGCATTCTTAACAGCACTATCAACAAGGCAGGTCCTACAGGCCCTAGTTGTGTCACACCTGGACTACTGTTCAGTCGTGTGGTCAGATGCCACAAAGAGGGATTTAGGAAAATTGAAATTGGCTCAGAACAGGGCAGCATGGCTGGCCCTTGGATGTACACAGAGAGCTTGAATATGTCAATCTCTCCTGGCTCAAAGTGCAGGCGAGATTGATTTCATCAATACTTGTATTTGTGAGAGGAATTGACATGTTGAATGCACAGAGTTGTCTGTTTGAACTACTGGCACCCAGTTCGGACACCCATGCATACACCACAAGACATGCCACCATGTCCAGAACAGACTATGGGAGGCGCACAGTGCTACATAGAGCCATGACTACATGGAACTCAATTCCACATCAAGCAACTCATGCCAGCAGTAAAATTTTATTTAAAAAACAGATAAAAATACACCTTATTGAACATCGGCGACTGTGAAGCAATATAAACATAGACACATGCATACAAACACACACTAACATATGCACTATACACACACGTACAAATGGATTTTGTGTTGTAGATATGTGGTAGTAGAGTATAGGCCTGAGGGTATACACTTAATTTATTGTTATGAATATATTGTAATGTTTTTAAAATTTATAACTGCCTTCATTTTGCTGGACCCCAGGAAGAGTAGCTGCTGCCTTGGCAGCACCTAATGGGGATCCATAATAAATACAATTAAAAATACAAAATACACTAATGTCGGCCTTGCCCAGCAGTTGCGCAGCCTCAGACCATAGAATATTGGCAGTCATTTTCTGATCATTTCCCAATGATTCTATGAATGACCACCATTCGTCGACACCAATTAGTGCTGCACACGGCTGACTGTTTGAGTTGGTCTGTTTTGTCCTTTACACACTTGAGTCTTGCCAGTTACAGTTAGGGGTGTTCTACAAGATGTCCCTCAGTGGTGATTTCATAGATGTACAGTTACAGACTGAACATTCAGATCACTCATCACAGGAAAGACTAGGGCTGTGTTTACGCAGGCCTAATTCTGATCTTTTGACCAATCAGATTGTTGCAAAAAATCTGTTTGGCTGCCTGTGTAAACACACCTTAAGAACAGGAAAAACATACTCTCCTGTGATCAGCAACCACTATCCAGCTGTGGAGTATACAATATATGTACAGTATTCAAGATTAAATGCACAAAGCTTGGGAAATTGTGAGCAGTGAAAAGCGAGGGCTGCCCATGAACAGAAAACATAGTTGTTTTTGTACAAGATGTCACCATGCTTTAATAATTGACACGTCAGAATCTGGTTCAAAGTAAATAACTGTCAAGTACAACGGTGAGTATAAGTGGTGGTATTTTATTTAAAAAGGCTGGTATATTTCATGTTCTCTGAGCAGATATTTATTGCATGATAATCATGAATGAGATGAGGCCCCTTTAGGAACATCTTGTATGTTATACTGATTACTAAGGATCACAAAGAAGTACAAAAATATTTAAACTGTAAATAAGTAATTTGATATACTGAAAACAATGAATTAGTACTTTTAAGTACAGCAGCTCAGCAAAAAAAGACAACTGACTGGAAGCTTCACTGGAGAATGAAAGAAATCTGGGGCATTTTAAGTGAAACACAACCGTGCAGAATGCCATCGATTATTCCAGAGAGTGGAATCGTAGAAGTTCTTCTTTGCATTACATTTCCATCTGCAACATTCTGAAAGATGGTCTCAGAAGAGCATACCCTGAGTAAACACTGTGCTTGTGCTCCATGTAGAAGGTCCTGACTGATGGGCAGCTCTGGCAGCTCCTGACTGACGGGCGGCTCTGGCAGCTCCTGACAGGAGGGTGGCTCTGGAAGCGCTGGACAGGAGGGAGCACCTGGAGGGAGGAGACGGAGAGACAGCCTGGTGCGTGGGGCTGCCACAGGAGGCCTGGTGCGTGGAGGAGGCACCGGATGTACCGGACCGTGGAGGCACACTGGAGGTCTCGAGCACCGAGCCTGCACAACCTGTCCTGGCTGGATACCATCTGTAGCCCGGCAAGTGTGGCGGGGTGGAACAGACCGCACTGGGCTGTGCTGGCGAACCGGGACACTGTGCGTTGTGCTGGTGCCATATAACCCGGGCCGAGGAGACGCACTGGAGACCAGATGCGCTGAGCCGGCTTCATTCCTCCTGGCTCGATGCCCACTCTAGCCCGGCCGATACGAGGAGCTGCGATGAAGCGCACCTGGCTATGCGTGTGCACTGGGGACACCGTGCGCCTCACCACATAACAAGGTGCCTGCCCGGTCAACCTCTCTCCACGGTAAGCACGGGGAGTTGGCTCAGGTCTCCTACCTGACTTAGCCACACTCCCCGTGTGCCCCGCCCCAATACATTTTTGGGGCTGCCTCTCGTCCCTGTTGCGCTGCCGTGCTAACTCCTCATAACGCCGCCGCTCGGCTTTAGGTGCCTCCAGCTCTTCCCTGGGGCGGCGATATTCCTCAGCCTGCGCCCAGGGTCCCTTACCGTCCAAAATCTCCACCCATGTCCAGGAGTCCGGAACCCTCTGCTCCTGGTTACCACGCTGCTTGGTCCGGTTGTGGTGGGTAGTTCTGTAACGAACCTCTTCCTCTTCTGATGAGGAATAAGAAGGATTGGACCAATATGCAGCCTGGTAAGTGTCCATGTTCATTTATTAGAACTGAACACACAAAACAAAATAACAAAGTGAATGAAAGAAACTCAACAGTCCTGTCAGGGGAAACAACACACTAAACAGAAAATAACTACCCACAACTCAAGGGCGAAACCAGGCTGCCTAAGTATGTTTCTCAATCAGAGACAACGATTGACAGCTGCCTCTGATTGGGAACCATACCAGGCCAAACACATAGAAATACAAACATAGAACAAAACATAGAATGCCCACCCCAACTCACGCCCTGACCAAACTAAAATAGAGACATAAAAAAGGAACTAAGGTCAGGACATGACAATATATTTATTAAACATAAGAATGAGTGTGAGTTTTTGTCACAACCCGGCTCGTGGGAAGTGACAAAGATCTCTCATAGGACCAGGGCACAAATAAAAATATTATAATAATCTATAATTTTGCTCTTTAGTTAGCCATCTTACATATAAAACCTTATTTGTTAATCAAAAATTGTGAATAACTCACCACAGGTTAATGAGAAGGGTGTGCTTGAAAGGATGCACATAACTCTGCAATGTTGGGATGTAGTGTAGAGAGTCAAATCAAATTTTATTTGTCACATACACATGGTTTGCGGATGTTAATGTGAGCGAAATGCTTGTGCTTCTAGCTCTGACCGTGCAGTAATATCTAACAAGTAATCTAACAATTTCACAACAACTACCTTAAACACACAAGTGTAAAGGAATAAATAAGAATATGTACATATAAATATATGGATGAGTGATGGCCGTGCGGCATAGGCAAGATACAGTAGATGGTATGAGTACAGATGAGTGAGATGAGTAATGTAGGGTATGTAAACATTAGAAATACAGCCTGAAAGGATGCTCTCAATTGTGAACCTGTAAAAGTTTGTGAGTGTTTTCGGTGACAAGCCAAATTTCTTCATCCTTCTGAGGTCTATGTGGGTGGACCATTTCAGTTTGTCCGTGATGTGTCCCCCGAGGAACTTAAAACTTTCCACCTTCTCCACTACTGTCCCGTCGATGTGGATAGGTGGGTGCTTTCTCTGCTGTTTCCTGAAGTCCACGATCATCTCCTTTGTTTTGTTGACGTTGAGTGTGAGGTTATTTTCCTGACACCACACTCCGAGGGCCCTCACCTCCTCCCTGTAGGCCGTCTCGTCGTTGTTGGTAATCAAGCCTACCACTGTAGTGTTGTCTGCAAACTTGATGATTGCCATGGCCATGCAGTCGTGGTTGAACAGGGAGTACTGGAGAGGGCTGAGAATGCACCCTTGTGAGGCCCCAGAGTTGAGGATCAGCGTGGTGTAGATGTTGTTTCCTACCCTCACCACCTGGGGGCGGCCTGTCAGAAAGTTGAGTCCCAGGGCCTCCCGGGTGGCGCAGTGTTTTAGGGCGCTGTACAGCAGCGCCAGCTGTGTCATCAGAGACTCTGGGTTCCCGCCCAGGCTCTGTCGTGACCGGCCGCGACAGGGAGGTCCGTGGGGCGACGCACAATTGGCCTAGCGTCGTCCGGGTTAGGGAGGGTTTGGCCGGTAGAGATGTCCTTGTCTCACCACGCACCAGCGACTCCTGTGGCGGGCTGGGCTCAGTGTGCGCTAACCAAGGTTACCAGGTGCACGGTGTTTCCTCCGACACATTGGTGCGGCTGTCTTCCGGATTGGATGCGCGCTGTGTTAAGAAGCAGTGTGGCTTAGTTGGGTTGTGTATCGGAGGACGCATGACTTTCAACCTTTGTCTCTTCCAAGCCCGTACGGGAGATGTAGCGATGAGACAAGATAGTAGCTACTAAAACAATTGGATACCACAAAATTGGGGAGAAAAAGGGGTAAAATTCAAAAAGAAAAAAAAAGAAAAGAAAGTTGAGACCCAGGGTCTCGAGCTTAATGACGAGTTTGGAGGGAATTATGATGTTAGATGCTGAGCTGTAATCAATTAACAGCATTTCTTATATAGGTATTCCTCTTGTCCAGATGGGTTAGGGCAGTGTGATTGCGATTGAGTCGTCTGTGGACCTATTGGGGCGGTAAGCAAATTTGAGTGGGTCTAGGGTGTCAGGTAGGGTGGAGGTGACATGAGCCTTGACTAGTCTCTCAAAGTACTTCATGATGACTGAAGTGAGTGCGAATGGGCGATCGTCGTTTAGCTCAGTTAACTCAGGTTTCTTGGGAACAGGAACAATGGTGGCCCTCTTGAAGCATGTGGGAACGGCAGACTGGGATAGAAATTGATTGAATATGTCCGTGAGCACACCAGCCAGCTGGTCTGCGCATGCTCTGAGGACGCCGTCTGGGACGGCAGCCTTGTGAGGGTTAACACGCTTAAATGTTTTACTCACGTTGGCTGCGGTGAAGGAGAGCCAGCAGGTTTTGGTGGGGGGCCGTGTCAGTGGCACTGTATTGTCCTCAAAGCGAACAACAGAGTTGTTTAGTTTGTCTGGGAGCAAGACGTCGGTGTCAGTCTTAAATCATTTTCCACACACAGTCTGTGCCTGTATTTAGTTTTCATGCTAGTGAGGGCCGAGAATCCACTCTCACATAGGTACGTGGTTGCGAAGTGCATCAATGTCTTAACAGCGCAAAGGCAAGAAACTCTGAGCGCAACCCTATCCAGAAATCTGGCAGTGGCTTCTGATTACATTTTCACAGTACCGCTTGTTGCAATTTCGATGAGGCTCTCTTGTTCAGATATCGGTAAGTGGACTGGAGGCAGGTCATGACAGGGATAACGAATCCAGTTGTTTGTGTCATCCGTTTCGGGAAAGTATCTGTGTAATTGCGCACTCAGCTCACTCAGGTGCTTCACTATATCACTTTTGACATTGTCCGTAAGTTTTTCATTTGCACCCAAAAAATCATACAACGATGGAAAGACCTGTGTGTTGTCCTTGTTAAAGCAGACAGAAAAGAGCTCCTACTGTTTAATCATAGGCAAAAATTTTAATATAGTTGCGGAGAGTCCCTGTAATCCTAGATTCAGATAATTTGTGCAAGAACAAACATCACCCAGATAGGCCAGTCGTGTGAGAAACTCATCATCATGCAAGCGGTCAGACAAGTGAAAATGATGGTCAGTAAAGAAAACTTTAAACTTGTCTCTCAATTTAAAAAAATGTGTCAATACTTTGCCCCTTGATAACCAGCTTCTCTATGTTGTAAAAGCGTTACATGGTCGCTACCCATGTCATTGCATAATGCAGAAAATACACAAGAGTTCAAGGGCCTTATTTTTTAAATTGTCATGTTTAGTTTCTAAATGTGTGTGCAAGAGTGAAGGTTTCCCGCGAGAGAGTAACTGTTAATTATTTGACTAGGCTACCTGTATTTGACCTTGTGTTGTACACTAGATGGTAAAATTGTATTTCTGGCAGTGAAATGAGTCTACTCAGGCGAGAAAAAAAACTCTCCCAAATGTATAGCCCTGTTGGAAAATATAAATGCACTGTTTGAAAATGTGAAAAGAAAAGTGACTCACATTTTTATTTGGCGTACCCTACATTGAGCTTACCCTCCAGTTTGGGAATACCTGCTCTAAAACAACAATTAACATTAAATTATCTGGCAACAGCTCTGGTGGACATTCCTGCAGTCAGCATGCCAATTGCACTCTCCCTCAAAACTCGAGACATCTGTGGCATTGTGTTGTGTGACAAAACTGCACATTTCAGAGTGGCCTGTTTTTGTCCCCAGCACAAGGCACACCTGTGTAATGATCATGCTGTTTAATCAGATTCATGATATGCAACACCTGTCAGTTGGATGGATTATCTTGGCAAAGGAGAAAATCCCACTAACAGGGATGTAAACAAATTTGTGCAACGAAACGTATGATATGTTACGAATTCTAGCTAGGTGGCTAACGTTAGCTAGCTGGCTAACATTAGCTACGCTAGGAGTTAGGGTTAAGTTAAGGAGTTAAGTAAAAGGGTTAAGGTTAGGGTTACGCCTCAATCACAACGACAGTGTCAACTGGATATGTGTGCAACAAAAGTTCAACATTCACCTTCTGCTGCCATTTGTTTAACCCCCTTTTCTCCCCAATTGGTAGTTACAGTCTTGTCCCATCGCTGCAACTCCTGTATGGACTTGGGAAAGACGAAGGTTGAGAGCTATGCATCCTCCAAAACATGACCCTGCCAAGCCGAACTGCTTGTTTACACACTGCTTGCTTAACCCGGAAGTGTAAGGGGTGCGTAACTGGTGGCAGGAGAGCAGAAGCAGAACTAGGTAATAGCCGGAGCAGTTTAATTGCAAAACCAACAGCATAAAGAAATAACCACCATGGGTACAAAACCCGACACGCACCAGTAAACATGTGCACAAGCACTTACAACAAACAATTCCACACAAAGACATGGGGTGGAACAGAGGGTTAAATACACAACAATTAATGAGGAAATGAAAACCAGGTGTGTAGGTAAACAAGACAAAACAAATGGAAAATGAAAAGTGGATCGACAATGGCTAGAAGACCGGTGATGCCGACCGCCGAACGCCGCCCGAACAAGGAGAGGAACCGACTTCGGTGGAAGTTGTGACAGAAAGCCAGCCACACCAATGTGTCGGATGAAACACCATACAACTGACGACCGTGTCATCGTGCATGTGCTCTGGCCCACCACAGGAGTTTCTAGAGCGCAATGGGAAACCGTCGCCCTAACCTGGACGACTCTGGGCCAATTGTATGTCGCCTCATGGGTTCTCCCGATCGCAGCCGGCTGCGACACAGCCCATGACTTAATCCGGATCTGTAGTGACGCCTCAAGCACTGCAGTGTCTTAGACCGCTGCACCACTCAGGAGGCCTGCTACCATTTCTGTCAAGCCATCTACGCATAGTTTGATGCATACCTTCGATAAATGCAATATATTTATATTTAACGCAATGCTGCAAGGCAAAAGCATCGTTCCATTGGAAATGAATGTACTTCTGGTGTACCAAAACGCAATGAAGCTGTCGGTGTGATCGAGGCATTAGGGTTAGTGAAAAGTTTTAAGGTTAGGATTAGCTAGCATGCTAAGTAGTTGCAAAGTAGCTAAAAAGTAGTAAGTAGTTAAAAAGTTGCTAATTATCTAAAATGCTGACGTTGTCCGTGATGAGACTTGAACTCACAACCTTTAGGATGCTAGATGTTCGCATTATACCCATTCACCTTGACCAACCATCCTACTTTAATTTTTGTCCTAAGTCCTAAGTAATCATCGGTCTTATTTTAACCATACGAAATGTCACACATCATACTAAATGGAGTGTCACTGATTTACGTACAGAATAATACAAAATGTTCTGAGACCAGGTTGAGAGACCTGGCTAGTCTGGAGTGGTACAGACAGAGAGGACGGAAGATTGAGTCAACAAGGAGCATGAATGGCAGCGTCCTGACTTATGTGCCTCTGAGGCTGTTATTGAATCTGATCATCCTGGCAGGAATAGAGCTCACCCACTGGAACATATGCATCAGCCTTAAAGGCACTTTAAAAAAGATATATATTTTATTTTTGCATTTTCCAATTAAGAACATTCAAAACAAAAGTGAAAAGATATTAGACAGCAATAGGACAAAGAGACAGTAACAGACAAGCGTAAAAAAAATAAAAAATAATAATTGTATATACAAACATACAATAAATAAGTCAAAATAAAGAGTCAAATAATAATAATGAGACATTGGATCATATGGTCACCTGCCGTAAGCTACATATTATACATTACGTGTGAAACATTATTTAAGGGTTAAATAGAGGTTCAATCAATGTGATGTGAGGGGAGGTTCTCCATATAGTCAATAAAAGGTTGCCAAATTCTGTAAAATGTCTCTAACTTATTCCTCAAACAGAAAGTGATTTTCTCCAGTGGGATACAACTATTAACATTCGATAGCCACATTGCAACTGGCAGGGGGAATCCGATTTCCATTTCAAGGCAATACATTTCTTGGCAATCGCTAACAAAATTTCTGTTAGCTTTATAGTATGGCTTTGCCTAAGATTGGAGTTCGTAAAGTTACCCAGTAGACAGACCTCCGGGTCTAAACGGAATGCAACCCTGTGAATTGAGGATATGGTATCACATACCCCCTGCCAGAAACCGTGTAGTTTTGAACACTGCCAAATGGAATGGAGGAATGTTCCTTCATCTGAGCCACATCTAAAACATAGGGAGGAGATATCATGGTTGAACGTGCAGTCTAGATGGCGTGATATAGAGCTGATGAAGGAAATTAAACTGTATCAGTCTGTAAATGGAGTTCAATGTGGATGTAACACCCTCCCTGCATAGGTCACTCCATAGACCCTCATCAAGATTAATACCCAGATCTTTTTCCCATCTAAGTTGGGGTTTATCTAGCTCAGGCAGTGTTAGTCCTGACATAAGAGCATCGTAAACACGGGAAATGGTCTTGAACAGTGGTTCGGTCTGCGTGGCAGAGTTGTTCAATAGGTGACATCTTAGGTAGGTTCCATTGTCCCTTGAGAGTCACCCTAATAAAGTTTTGTAGTTGTAGGTAGCTAAAGAAGTCCCTGTTAGGCAAGTGGTATTTCTGTTTCAGCTGTTCAAAAGACATAAGAACTCCCTCCTCATAACAATGTTCCAGAAGAGTGATACCCTTATCAGACCATGGTCTAAAGTTACTATTCTGGAAAAACATAGGGCTCAATCTATTGTTCCATAAAGGGGTTTTAGGGGAAAGGAATCCCCCTCGTCTGAACAGCTCATGCAGTTTGCACCATGCCAGGACAGAATGTATGATTAAAGGGTTGTCTGTGATGGTTTTTATAGATTTTCTGTCCCATTTTTAAAACAATTCTGCCCCAGTGTCATCATTCACCTCAAACTTTTCAATGTTCAACCATGAGGGATAGGGACCATTGTCAAACCTCTGAGCCAGAAACCTAGACTGTGCAGCCCAGTAGTACATTCTAAAATTGGGGAGGTTTAAGCCCCCTTGACCGTAATCAAGGGTCAGTTTATCCGGGCCAACCCTAGGGGTTTTGCCGTGCCAGATAAACCGTCTGGTCAGCTTGTCGAGAGAGGAAAAAAATGCTGCGGGCACAGGGATAGGGAGAGATTGAAACAAATATAGAAATCTGGGCAGGACATTCATTTTAATTAAATGTATTCTACCCAGTAGAGTGAGAGGCAAGTCCATCCATTTACAAAGGTCACCCTCCACCTTTTGCAACAGCTGGCCAGATTGAGTTTATATAGGTTGTTCAGGTTACCAACCACCATTATGCCCAAATATGTGAAGCCCATAGACGACCTTCTAAAAGGAAACTTGTGCTTGATGGTATGGTGGTCAAAGACAGACAACGGTAAGATTTCGCTTTGATCAAAATTATAACACTGTAGTAGGATCTGCAAGTGAGAGAGGAAGTGTTCTGGGTTTGTTAGAAATAAGATAAGGTCGTCCGCAAAGAGTGATAACTTATGGGTATGGGGGCCCACCTCAAAGCCATGTATGACAGGGCACGTTCTAATAGCTTCAGCCAGCGGTTCGATGGCGAGGGCAAAGAGGTGGAGGCTAATTGGACAACCTTGCCTGTTCATCCTATAGAGAGGGAAAGAGGAGGAAGTAATCCCATTGGTAGCAATCCTAGCTTTAGGAGATTTGTAGAGTGATTTTATCAAATTTACAAACACGGTACCTAAACCAAACTTTTCCATGACGCGAAAGAGGTATGGCCATTCAACCCTATCAAAGACCTTTTCAGTGTCGAGGGACACTAGGTATTTTGTTTTTGTTAGCAAGGTGAATTATATCAAAGAACCTTCTGAGATTATTGGAGGACAATCTATTAATTATGAAACCAGTCTGATCTGGGTTGACCAACAGGGGAAGACATGACTTCAGTCTCTTAGATAGCATCTTGGTGACCAGTTTACAATCTGTGTTAAGGAGAGAGATTGGTCTATAGGAGGCGCAATTTAGCGGGTTTTTCCCTTTCTTGTGGATTACAGTAATCACTACTTGAGAGAAAGATTCCGGAAAGCAGTTGTCTTCCCCAGCTTTTTTAAGTACATCCATAAGGTAGGGGACCAACAGCTCCCTAAATTCTTTATAGAACTCTGGAGTGAAGCCATCCTCCCTGGGAGATTTATTAGAAGGTAAGGATTTAATGGCCTCCAACAATTCAGGAACTGAGAACTGTTCAGGCGCTCTCTGTCTTCCTCTGACAGGCATGGGAGGTTGAGAGTGGAGAGAAAGGAGTCGATCTCTGATAGATCATCGCTTGATTGGGAAGTGTAGAGGCCTTCGTAGTATTTCTTAAAAGTATCATTCATTTCAGTAGGCCTAAAAGGCACTTTGACTGCTAATATACCTGCAATGAGTTTTGCTCATGAAACAGCCTGCAGCATCTTGATTTATCAGCCTCTGAGGCTGCTATTGAATCTGATCAGCCTGCCAGGAATAGCGCTCACCCACTGGATCATATGCATTAGCCTATAAGGCACGTTGACTGCTTATATGCCTGCAAGGAGCTTTGCTCATGAAACAGCCTACAATCTGATCAAGCTCTGAGGCTAAAAGCTAATCTGATCAGCCTGTCAGGAATGGAGCGCTGTATATGTAAATATTAACCACAAAACACGAAGTGTCTGTTATAATTATACAGATCAGTTATGCAAGCTAACAACCAGCATAGATAACTAGGTAGCTAACTAGCTAGCAAGACTACCTAGATAGCTCACAAGACTACCTAGCTAGTTCCATTTTGTTATTGTCCCTAGCAGTAGACAGATGATTCAAATAACCAACTCATCATCAAGCTTTGGTTATTTGAATCAACTGTGTAGTGCTAACTTAGCACTGCTAAGGCAAAAACCCGAGGAGGCAGGACCAATTTTGGGAAACCCTGGCTCACAAGACTAGCAGCCCTGCTAGCAAGCAAGCTACCGAAAAACACACAAATATGGTTAATATGGTTGATATAATATCTGTGACATATCAGTATAAAGTTGCCTCAATTTAGAAAGATGTTAGCTAACTATTTTTCCCCCCTCTAGGCTTCAGGATTCTGGCTGTTTGAATGTGGCTTGATAGAGCATTGTTCCTTGACTCGTTATTCCTCCGCTGGTCTTGGGGCAGCACGCAGCCTGGAATACAAGGCTGCCTGTCAGGCGCTGTTCCGGGCTTAAATGCCCACCAGCGATTTCTCTTCACATATCCATAGTTCAGGTTATAGATGAAAATGTAACCAGATATGTTTCGAACGATCGTGTTACGTTCTTTTCTCTCTGCTGAAACATGTAAATGATATAATTCAATGTAGGAAGTTATGTCACATTTAAGTTGCTAAGCGACCAGTATTGTACACAAAGACACGGCTCTGTTGACAGTTTGCTTGGTGTAGTAGCTATGTAAGTGAACAGTAGCAGTAGCTGCAGTACTGTCGGTAGCTCGTTTCTCTGGATGTGGCGACTGCGAATACAAGGCTTATTTTCTCTACAACACTCCGACAGAACGTTATAGCTATGTCTTATAAAGGCTTTATAAATTGTAACAGTCGTGTCTCCAAAGAAGAGCAGGAGTTTTATGATTTAAAAATGAAAGCTGCAGAATATTATAGGGCAAACGGCGTCCCACAGAAGTTGGAGGGTGTCCTGAACGACATGTTCTTTGATAAGCCCGAGGATATTTATGGTTACCTGGTATGATTGACAATGATTCATTGATTTCTGAACTGCTGACCATCATATTATCATGCTTTCTATCTAGCTAGTTTGCTAAGCCAACGTTAAGTTAATCAGCTAACTTACTGGAGCCAGAAGTCATGTGTAAATGCGGGCAAGTGTTTGGGTGCTGAAATTCGTTTTTTAATTTTTTTTTTAAATAAAAAATAAATTGTATGTAATGTCTAAGCTCCAGTCCTCCCTAGTAGTGGCTGCACAACTTCATCGTAAATCGTGGAGTTGAGTTTAGTTAGCTTCTGTAGCTGACTCAAGGGGAACGTTATTTAGCCTTAGCTTACCATGTAAACAAAAAACAGCTATCTAACGTTAGCTAGTTTTGGCTCAAGTCGAGCACTAGTGTTACTGAGCACTGATGACCAAATCATGCCCTTGTTTAGGCCTAATTGAATCAGTAATCCTGCTGGGCTGTGGCACTGCAGTGCACCGGCTGGTGTGGTCCCAATATCCAGGTTGTTGTTTCTTTCTGCTGTGATTATTAAAAGTTTTATGAAATGTTCTAGGCAAATTACTTCTCAAAATTATCATCGCCACCTGTGATAAGCAGACTATTGGGGAAAGAAATTTATGATGGAAAGGGTCAACTATCCCTCCAGGCACAGGTCCTCTGCATCATCAAAAACGAAGAAAAGGTAAGTTCATGAGCAAGCTAGCTAGCGAGCTCCTTTTTCCTTGTACCAGGTTCTTTTCAGTTTTGTGCATCTTCTCCTTGTTGGAAATTGAAGTAGCCCACTCACTTCCCAAATGTTCAATTCATATATCCAAATCTGTGATCAATATCTGTAGAGGTTGCAATAGGCAGTGGGGGAAAAATACATGAGTAAAAGTAAAGATACCTTAATAGAAAATGACTCGGGTAAAAGTGAAAGTAACCCAGTAAAATCCTACTTGGGTAGAAGTCTAAAAGTATTTGGTTTTAAATATACTTAAGTTTCAAAAGTAATATACTTAAGTAAAAGGTAAAAGTATAAATCATTTCCAATTCCTTATATTAAGCAAACCAGATGGCACCATTTTCTAGTTTTTAGTTTCTAGGCATGCTCCAACACTCAGACATAATTTACAAATGTTGCATGTGTTTAGTCAGTCAGCCAGATAATTTTATGACCTGCTAAGCATTCAAAATGTAACGAGTACTTTAGGGTGTCAGGGAAAATGTATGGAGTAAAAATGACATCATTGGCATTAGGAATGTAGTGAAGTAAAAGTAAAAGTTGTCAAAAATATAAATAGTAAAGTTCAGATACCCTCCCAAGTAGTAGTTCCAAGTATTTTGACTTAAGTACTTTACACCACTGGCAGTAGGTTCGTAATGTAACCTAATTTCTAGTACAATTCCAGAAAGTTTTTCCATCTGTCATATTATGGATATTCAATCAAATGTATTTGTTGCTATCAAGTGAGGCATTGTTGACAAAAAAAAAATGACTGCTAAGGTTTTCAATTGGAATTACCAGTATGGTAATGTTTGACATGACAGTATCTGGGCTCTTCAGCTATTCAGGGAGATCTAATGTGAAGATGCAGCTGGGGAAACGAGCAGGCTTGGAGGGTAGTCATCAGAGGACAACCACTGACCCCATGCCCTTTGCCATTTCAGTTTTTCAGTATTTTAGTCTAGTCAAAGAAACATAATCATGAACTATCAGTTTTTACTAAACAGTCGCCTCTACAACGCCTGGGCATTCGTTTACATCCGACTGTGCTGAGGCCAGCAGTTCTACACTGAACAAAAATATAAATGCAACATGCAACAATATCAAAGATTTTACTGAGTTACAGTTCATAGAAGGAAATCAGTCAATTTAAATAAATAAATGAGGCCCTAATCTATTGATTTCACATGACTGGGCAGGGGGTGCAGCCATGGGTGGGCCTGGGAGGGCATAGGCCCACCCACTGGGGAGCCAGCCTCGGCCATTCAAAAGTAGTTATTCCCCACAAAAGGGCTTTATTACAGACAGAAATACTCCTCAGCACCCCCTTCCCCCTCAGACGATCCTGCAGGTCTTGGGCTGGCGTGGTTACACGTGGTCTGCGATTGTGAGGCCGGTTTGATGTACTGACAAATTCTCTAAAACAATGTTGGATGCGGCTTATGGTAGAGACATTAACATTAAATTACCTGGAAACAGCTCTGTTGGACATTCCTGCAGTCAGCATGCCAATTGCACACTTTTTTAAATATTTTTTTTTATTTCACCTTTATTTAACCAGGTAGGCTAGTTGAGAACAAGTTCTCATTTACAACTGCGACCTGGCCAAGATAAAGCAAAGCAACACAAACAACAACACAGAGTTACACATGGAATAAACAAACATACAGTCAATAATACAATAGAAAAGGTCTATATACAGTGTGTGCAAATGAGGTAGGATAAGGGCGGTAGGTAATAAATAGGCCATAGTGGTGAAATAATTACAATATAGCAATTAAACACTGGAATGATAGATGTGCAGAAGAGGGATGTGCAAGTAGAGATACAGGGGTGCAAAGGAGCAAAATAAATAACAGTATGGGGATGAGGTAGTTGGATGGGCTATTTACAGATGGGCTATTTACAGATGGGCTATGTACAGGTGCAGTGATCTGTGAGCTGCTCTGACAGCTGGTGCTTAAAGTTTGTGAGGGAGTAAGTCTCCAGCTTCAGTAATTTTTGCAGTTCGTTCCAGTCATTGGCAGCAGAAAACTGGAAGGAAGGGCGGCCAAAGGAGAAATTGGCTTTAGGGTTGACCAGTGAAATATACCTGCTGGAGCGCTTGCTACGGGTGGGTGCTGCTATGGTGACCAGTGAGCTGAGATAAGGTGGGGCTTTACCTCGCAAAGACTTATAGATGATCTGGAGCCAGTGGTTTTGGTGACGAACAAATATGAAGTGAGGGCCAGCCAACGAGAGCAGACAGGTTGCAGTGGTAGGTAGTATATGGGGCTTTGGTGACAAAATGGATGGCACTGTGATAGACTACATCCAATTTGCTGAGTAGAGTGTTGGAGGCTATTTTGTAAATGACATCACTGAAGTCAAGGATCGGTAGGATAGTCAGTTTTACGAGGGTATGTTTGGCACACTCCCTCAAAACTTGAGACATCTGTGGCATTGTGTTGTGTGACACAACTCCACATTTTAGAGCAAACTTTTATTGTCCCAAGCACAAAATTTGTGTGCAAAATTTGAGAGAAATAGGCTTTGTGAGTGTATGGAACATTTCTATGATCTTTTATTTCAGCTCATGGGACCAACACTTTACATGTTGTGTTTATATTTTTGTTCAGTATAGATTCGACACAGGAAACCTCTCTCACAGTCGACAGAGAAACATTTTGGCCCAAGGGACAGAGTAGTGGATTTAGCAGCCTTTAGAGTGATGCTCTTGGATTATTACCATCCCCACTTGGCAGATACCATGAGATGGCTGATGGTAATCTGCCATGACAGGGAACAGCGAGGCTAGTGGTTGAACCTAAAGGGAAAGAGATAGAGAAAGAAGAAAGTGGATAATTAACTCAGATATTCCACCTTCTAACTACGCTGCTGGCTTCAGGTCAGTGGGAGGTGCCTGTGTTCGCGCTGCCTGCCTCAGTGCTCATCACAGTCTGGGACCACTCTAAGATGGCAGCCGAGGCAGAGGGAGGCACAAAAACCTTTATTTCACTGTTCTCCCTCAGTGCAACATTTGAATTGTTTCACACCTTGAGCCATTTTAACTCAGTCAGTCAGTCTGCAATGCTTTTGACAGATGCTGTTTTTGTTTGAATTTTTTTTGTTTTTGTTTACACGGTGGAACTCTGGTTAAATTTCTAAATCTTTTCCCCCTAATCGAACCAAAACAAATCTGTATGTTGACATTGGGCCTGATTCAGACTTAGGAAATGCATGCCTTTCATGTGGCTTTCCTTCATACTTCTTAGTAGTTGGTATTCAGACTTACCCCTGTGTAGGTGTGTAAAGGGCTTTGCAGGTGTGGTTCCCTTGCACATGTTGTATAAATGTAATTGAACTGCTGAAAACTATTTCCCGCTTACCGGACAAAGATGTTCTCATGGAGTTTTCATCCAATAGGGTTTTCAGTACATTTACCTAAATCAGTCCCTTTAAATTTGGTGTAGCTTTTAATTATAACTTTTTTTCTTGAAAGACTCACTAGAATATATGGAGAGAACAGTTCAGAATTGTAGGGATCATATTAGGAAAAGCCATGAATCCCTAAATACACTCATATTCATCTAATTTTTAGCACCAACTGGTAGATTTAAAAATACTCGGATCTATATTATTTTAGGGTTAGGAAAGTATTTATGAATAATAATAAAAAACAGGTTTGGACAGCCTTTATGCACAAAATAAATTGTTGAATCAAAAAACGGTGTTTCATCCTGAAAGTTGCCATATTTTAAACAGTTAAATCCATGAAATATTGGACGGTGATAAAAGTGTACAAGAGAGCTTGAACAGTAGTCCTATATATCTACCCTAATAATCCTCCCTGATCACGGAACTGTGATGATAATGGTCCAGTCCACGTGAATTGAGTACCCCAGGCTCCGGGTTTAAACTGCTATGTATGGTCTGCGTTTTATAATGATTCAAATAGGCTACATGTCCCAAATTATTGCACAATTTGTAACATGTTAGTCGAATATGATCCACTGTTGCTAGCGACCCTCAGGAACTACCACACAAACGTAACAGAGGAAAGAAAGGTAAACTAACGATGTAATGGAATGATGCAAAATGTAAGGAAACTAACACTAAAGTGACAGTTATAAATGTATGTTGGTAGAACTGACGGTGGCTACCGATAGTGGTTCATATTTAACACTATACAAATTGTAAAGCATACAGTAAAAAGTCTGGGCATATAATTTAAAGATTCTAGAAATTATAAATAAACTCGGTAGGTTTGGCGCTATACGGTCATTTGCGCATGGCTACAGAAGCCTATAGCTTGTGTCTCCAAATTTAATCTTTGCAAGTTATAAGGCCAGCATTTCATAAAATTCACTGTGCAAAAGGTAATATGTTGATATGCTTCGGTTGGCTGCTATATGACTGGTTTCACATTTGTTTCCAGCTATCATAAGATAGGCCTAAAATAGATCTAAAACAATTGTCATTTATATTTACAATCCCATTATCCAAACGGCTTACTCATTTACCTAGCTCTTATCAAGAGCTGTTATCCATTTGTAAATTACAGTTCATGGAGAATGGTGTTCTTTCTGAATTAAAAAATGAAGTAGATGTTGTTCCACTTGGAACTGACAGGTTGCTCGACCTTATTCATTGTGTAAAGGTGGACGTATTATGAGGGACTTAAGTCAAGGTCAGGTGGCATATCTGTAGACACCTCCACCACACATTTCTTTGCTCTCCACCCCAAATAAATTATATATGATGGTGATAGCATGCTTTTCTCATGCTTAAACTCAAGGTCAGAATATGCATAGAGATAAAAGTGCATAAAAGGTGAATTACAGTATGTTCCATTTATGCACACTTAACTCGGGTCGGAATTAGCCCCCACATGAATAGACGTATGATATAATTTGTTGGTATTGGAGGTGTGACCATAGTCACATTTTGGGGGGATATCTCTATGGATGTGACATTCAGAACTTTATGGTTTCCATGTGATGTTCGCACAAGGATTGAGTAAAGTCTCTGTTTATTATGGTAAAACTTGTTACAGACCGTTACTGTATACGGTGGCTTGCGAGGAGTATTCACCCTTCTTGGCATTCAACCTATTTTGTTGCCTTACAACCTGGAATTAAAATAGATTTTTGGGGGGCTGGTATCATTTGATTTACACAACATGCCTACCACTTTGAAGATGCAAAATATGTTTTATTGTGAAACAAACAAGAAATAAGACAAAAAAACTTGAGAGTGCATAACTATTCACCCCCCCAAAGTCAATACTTTGTAGAGCCACCTTTTTCAGCAATTACAGCTGCAAGTCTATTGGGGTATGTCTTGTCCCGTCCCTTGTATATATTGTTTCTTTCTTCGTATATATTTCGTATATATTTTTCTTCAAATTTTTCCTTCTACGGACTGCAACCCGCCTCACCCAATGCGGTATAGATCTGCAATTTTTTTTATACTTTAGAACCGTAACCCCCTTCAGAAGCTAGTCAGCTGACTAGCTACTAGCTAGTCGTCATTTAGCCACTGCTAGTTTGCCATCACCGTTAACTGGGACATCTGCCAGCTTCAGCCCGGAAAACTCCTGCCAGCCTGCACAGTACGATATCAACCCAGAGCATATCGGACTGCTTTTCTCCACCATATCGCCAGATTCCTACCGCAAGCTCTGAACCTTTACTCCCCTGAATCATCGCAGTTAGCTAGCGGCTATCTGAGTGGCTACTCCTGGCTAATGTCTCTGTCCCGAAGCAAGCACCAGTTAACCTGGAGCTAGCCTTGAATCTAGGCCCATCTCCCGGCTAGCCGAAGAGATCTATCAAGCAATTCCTGGGCTTCAATTACCTCTTTTGCCAATTGGCCTGGACCCTTTTCTGCCAACACGGAGCCCCGTCGATCCATCATGACTGGTCTGCCGACGTAACCATCCGAGGGGGTTTCAACAGGCTCCCCCGTTGCGACATCCCCCTGAGGCCCATCTGCTAGCCTGCTGCTAGCCCCTGTCTGCTAGCGGAACTCTCTGTTCCGAACGCACTAGACGACCAGTTCTTTTAGCCTTTAGCCATACTCTTATCCTACTCCTTTTCTGTTCTTCTGGTGATGTAGAGGTTAACCCAGGCCTTCCAGCCCTCAGCATCACTCCCATTCTCCAGACTCTCTCATTTGTTGACTTCTATAACTGTAAAAGCATTGGTTTCATGCATGTTAACATTAGAAGACTCCTCCCTAAATGTGTTTTATTCACTGCTTTAGCACACTCTGCCAACCCGGATGTCCTAGCTGTGTCTGAAACCTGGCTTAGGAAGGCCACCAAAAATCCTGAAATTTCCATCCATAACTATAACATTTTCAGACAAGATAGAACTGCCAAAGGGGGTGGAGTTGCAATCTACTGCAGAGATAGCCTGCATAGTTCTGTCATACTACCCAGGTCTGTGCCCAAGCAATTCTAGCTTCTTCTTTTAAAAATCCACCTTTCCAGAAACAAGTCTCTCACCATTGCCGCTTGTTATAGACCCCCTTCAGCCCCCAGCTGTGCCCTGGACACCATATGTGAATTGATCACCCCCCATCTATCTTCAGAGTTCGTACTGTTAGGTGACCTAAACTGGGTCTTTCTTAACACCCCGGCCGTCCTACAATCTAAGCTAGATGCCCTCATCTCACACAAATGATCAAGGAACATACCAGGTTCAACCCAAAATCCATAACCATGGGCACCCTCTTAGGTATCATCCTGACCAACCTGCCCTCTAAATACACCTCTGCTGTCTCCAGGATCTCAGCGATCACTGCCCCATTGCCTGCGTGCGTAATGGGTCCCGCGGTCAAACGATCACCCCTCATCACTGTCAAACACTCCCTAAAACACTTCAGCGAGCAGGCCTTTCTAACCAACCTGGCCCGGGTATCTTGGAAGGATATTGACCTCATCCCATCAGAAGAGGATGCCTGGTTGCTCTTCAAAAGTGCTTTCCTCTCCATCTTAAATAAGCATTCCTCATTCAAAAAATGTAGAACTAAGAACATATATAGCCCTTGGTTCACCTCAGACTTGACTACCCTTGACCAGCACAAAAACATCCTGTGGGGTTCTGCATTAGCATCGAATGCAGAACTTCAGGGAAGTCAGGAACCAATACTCAGTCAGTTAGGAAAGCCAAGGCTACACTTTTTCAAACAGAACTAATTCCAAAAGGTTTTGGGATACTGTAAAGTCCATGGAGAATAAGAGCACCTCCTCCCAGCTGCCCACTGCACTGATGATAGCAAACACTGTCACCACCGATAAATCTACGATAATCGATAATTTCAATAAGCATTTTTCCACGGCTGGCCATGCTTTCCACCTACCCCGACCAACACCTCAGCACCCCTTGCAGCAACTTGCCCCCCCCCCCTTTCTCCTTGACCCAAATCCAAACAGCTGATGTTCTGAAATAGCTGCAAAATCTGGATCCCTACAAATCAGCTGGACTAGACAATCTGGACCCTCTCTTTCTAAAATTATCCGCCAAAATTGTTGCAACCCATATTATTAGCCTATTCAACCTCTCTTTCGTATCATCTGGGATCCCCAAAGATTGGAAAGCTGCAGCGGTCATCCCCCTCTTCAAAGGGGGAGACACCTTAGACCCAAACTTTTATAGACATTTATCCATCCTGCCTTGCCTTTCTAAAATCTTCGAAAGCCAAGTTAATAAACAGATCACCGACCATTTCGAATCCCACCGTACCTTCTCCACTATGCAATCTGGTTTCCGAGCTGGTCATGGATGCACCTCAGCCACGCTCAAGGTCCTAAACTATATCATAACCGCCATTGATAAAAGACAGTACTGTGCATCCGTCTTCATCGATCTGGCCAAGGCTTTTGACTCTGTCAATCACCTCATTCTTATCGGCAGACTCAATAGCCTTGGTTGTCAAAAGACTGCCTCGCCTGGTTCACCAACTACTTCTCAGACAGAGTTCAGTGTGTCAAATCGGAGGGCCTGTTGTCCGGACCTCTGGCAGTTTCTATGGGGGTGCCACAGAGCTCAATTCTCGGGCTGACTCTTTTCTCTGTATATATCAATGATGTCGCTCTCTCTGCGGGTGATTCTCTGATCCACCTCTACGCAGACGACACCATTCTGTATACATCTGGCCCTTCTTTAGACCTAGAATATGTGGACAACTGCAAATACCTAGGTGTCTGGTTAGACTGTAAACTCTCCTTCCAGACTCACATTAAGCATCTCCAATCCCAAATGAAATCTAGAATCGTCTTCTTATTTCGCAACAAAGCCTCCTTCACTCATGCTGCCAAACATACACTCATAAAACTGACTATCCTACCGATCCTCGACTTCGGCGATGTCATTTACAAAATAGCCCCCCCACACTCTACTCAGCAAACTGGATGTAGTCTATCACAGTGCCATCCGTTTTGTCACCAAAGTCCCATATACTACCCACCACTGCGACCTCTATTCTCTCGTTGGCTGCCCTCACTACATATCCGTTGCCAAACCCACTGGCTCCAGGTAATCTATAAGTATTTGATAGGTAAAGCCCCGCCTTATCTCAGCTCACTGGTCACCATAGCAACACCCACCCGTAGCACCAACTCTAGAAGGTATATTGCACTGGTCATCCCCAAAGCCAACACTTACTTTGGTCGCCTTTCCTTCCAGTTCTCTGCTGCCAATGACTGGGACGAATTGCAAAAATCTCTGAAACTGGAGTCTTATATGTTGGGATGTTATCGATCTTTAAGCATCAGCATCACTTTAAGCATCAGCTGTCAGAGCAGCTTATCAATCACTGTACCTGTACACAGCCAATCTGTAAATAGCACACCCGACTGACTACCTCATCCCCATATTATTACTTACCCTCTTGCTCTTTTGCACCCCGGTATCTCTTCTTGCACATCATCATCTGCACATATTTCACTCCAGTATTAATGCTAAATTGTAATTATTTCGCCTCTATAGCCTATTTATTGCCTACCTCCCTACTCTTCTTCATTTGCACACACTGTACATAGATTTTTCTATTTTTCTTTTCTTTTGAGTTATTGACTGTACGTTTGTTTATGTGTAACTCTGTGTTGATGTTTTTGTCGCAGTGCTATGCTTTATCTTGGCCAGGTCGCAGTTGTAAATGATAACTTGTTCTCAACTGGCCTACCTGTTTAAATAAAGGTGAAATTTAAAAAATGTCTATAAGCTTGGCACATCTAGCCATTGGTATTTTTGCCCATTCTTCAGGGCAAAACTGCTCCAGCTCCTTCAAGTTGAATGGGTTCTGCTGGTGTACAGCAATCTTTAAGTCATACCACAGATTCTCAATTGGATTGAGGTCTGGGCTTTGACTAGGCCATTCCAAGACATTTAAATGTCTCCCCTTAAACCACTCACGTGTTGCTTTAGCAGTATGCTTAGGGTCATTGTCCTGCTGGAAGGTGAACCTCCGTCCCAGTCTCAAATCTCTGGAAGACTGAAACAGGTTTCCCTCAAGAATTTCCCTGTATTTAGCATCATCCATCATTCCTTCAATTCTGACCAGTTTCCCAGTCCCTGCCGATGGAAAAACATCCCAACAGCATGATGCTGCCACCACCATGCGTCAAACATGTTTGCTTATTTTGTCTATAAGTAATGGCTTTTTTTCTGTCCACTGTGGAGTGTCCGGCTTAAATTGGGCCTATGGACAGATACTCCAATCTCCGCTGTGGAGCTTTGCAGCTCCTTCAGGGTTATCTTTGGTCTCTTTGTTGCCTCTATGATTAATGCCCTCCTTGCCTGGTCCATGAGTTTTGGTGGACGTCTTGGAAGGTTTGTTGTGATGCCATATTCTTTCCATTTTTTAATAATGGATTTAATGGTGCCCCGTGGGATGTTCAAAGTTTCTGATATTTTTTTACAACCCAACCCTGATCTGTACTTCTCCACAACTTTGTCCCTGACCTGTTTGGAGAGCTCCTTGGTCTTCGTGGTGCCGCTTGATTGGTGGTGCCCCTTGCTTAGTGGTGTTGCAGACTCTGGGGCCTTTCAGAACAGGTGTATATATACACTGAGATCATTTGATAGATCATGAGACACTTAGATTGCACACAGGTGGACTTTATTTAACTAATTATGTGTCTTCTGAAGGTAATTGGTTACATCAGATCTTATTTAGGGGCTTTGTAGCAAAAGGGGTGAATACATATGCATGCACCACTTTAACATTTTTTATTTTTTAGAATTTTTTGAAACAAGTAATTTTTTAGAATTTCACCAATTTTGACTATTTTTTGTATGCCCATTACATGAAATCCAAATTAAATTTATTTTAATTACAGGTTGTAATGCAACAACATAGGAAAAACATAGGAAAAATGCCAAGGGGGATGAATACTTTTTCATGGTATTCCTAGGACTATAGTAGATTATGTAGCAGACAGCATCATCATTCTTCTAAAAGGCATCATAGTAGGTTTTGCCTCACATTGTCCACCCACTGCTTTTTCTTGCTAAAACCCTCCTCCCCCTTGTCTTTGTGTTTAGACAACATGTTCTGCGGTGATATCAAGCCACAGGGAGGTCCTCGACAACAGTTTCCAGGACCCAAGTGGTGTGACCAATATCAACAATGATAAGAGGAGGGATTCTGTGATGGCCGCTCTCCACTGGATCCATGAATCACTGAACACAATCCTAAAGGGCTCTGATCCCTGCGACCAGACAGGAGTGGATAAAATACTTAGGTACGCATCCTCTCTAGAGCTCTGTGCACAGATATGTTTGCGAAACCAGTAGTTGTCAATACTGAAAGTCAAGATATTGGTGAAGAATGATTATCAGATATTATTCGCAGAGTGTAGATTATTATTATTTTTTTACATGGTTGGATATGTAACTAATAACTATAAATACAACCTTGCTGAAATACCCGCAGGTCTAATAATAACCCTCCTGCTGTAGATTTGAACCGATTTACAAGTTTTGAAAATTGATTGTCCTAAGGTTCCATTACTTTGTCCACTCAGGGAACCTGAACACACAAAATACATTTGGGTGATTTTCATAACATTTTGGGTGTTTTATTTAACTCTTGTACACCAGCGGTGTTCCCGGACCGGTCATTAGAAATTAATGAGTGAGACTACAATTAGTGTATAAAATTTAGTTCAGGCACATGCCTATTCATTAGAAGGACACACTTCCTCTCCCAGACCCCCACATGCAAGTGTGTTTGAGCGCACACACACACACCTCACTCTTTCATGGCAACCTCCACGGGAACCTTTCCCCAATATAATCTTTTCCCCACAGGAACCACACCTGTTGGCATTCTCACAAACAATCGCAACATCGTTTCAATGATATATACAACTTTTCTTGCAACTCTGGTATATAAAGCTTTTTTGAGGCCTTGCTCACAATTCATTCTGTGGCAGCACAATGACCAAACGATATACTGTATGTGAGGCTCTTGATCATATCTTTGATCATGACACGGGTGAGGGGAGAGAGTCCTTGTTAAACTTTGACACAAAATAGTCTGTGACAAATAGCACAATATGTTTCATCTGAGTATCTGTTGTAGTCAAAATAATCCATACATTTTGCTTTTTTTTAAACTCAAAAACGAGTTGTATGAGCTCAGGTCAATGAGGCCTACATGCTATAAATAGCTAATAGACGTTCAAAACCTGTAATGTTCACAAGAACTTAAGTTGATAAAAAGATCTAACACAACATTAAGTGATAATATATGTATTACTATGGATTTATAATCAACTATAATGGGGCGTTCATTTTGGAACGGGAACACATCATTAATTAACATGAAACGAACACAACAGGAGGGTTAAAGTTAAGTCAAGGTCAGTGTTGAATGAATCATAGCAATCATTGGTTGAATGCAGCATTGCTGTATGGTGCGCTCAATATGTCTTGTAGTTGAGTAGCCAGCCTAGGCCACTGCTCAAATGTTCCTGTAATAGGCCTGGGTTGGTTATTGGTTATTCGTTGTCAAGCTTTAAAAGAATGAAGCCAGACTGCAACATTTTAGTAGCCTAGATGCCAAAATCCAAGCTGTCTGTACACTTTCCCTCAGCTGCGCGCTGTAAACAGGACACACGAAAGCAGCGCAATTGACATTGCATTCACCCAATGCAAGTGCATTGGGCTGTAATTCCATAAAGTAGATGACTCAGCTGTTTACTTATTTATACTCGCTGTGTCCTATGGTCCGCGTGCGAATCCTTTATTTTATAACTTTTTGACAACAAAGATTACATTTTCAGCAATGACCTGTTAGAACAGAAACTTGGCATGAACATTTACCCTACATGTTTAAAGTTTCGGTCCGGTAGAATAATTGATTGTGTGGGTCTGGGAGGAGTGGGGTGTGTGTGTAGGCAGTGCATTGGCAGTACTTTAGCAGTACTTGCTGTGACTTGTAGTGTAGAGCATCAGGGGCGATATGGAAGCGGTCCAAAATTATTTGACAACACAAATCATTGCACGTGTCAACGGAAAGATGTGTCAGGGGCTGGATTCTGCCCGGGCCTTGTGTTTGACATGTGGTCTAGACTTAAGGAAATGCATTGATTCAATGGAGCCTAAACTATTTGGTGTCCACAAAGTATCTAATGTAATTAAATAGTATATCACAGCTGCAACATTTTAAGAGTATCTTCTAGTTAATTAACTATATTATTCTAGTTATTTTATAGAATGCCCCAAAAGACAAAACTAGATTAATAACAATCAAAATAAATAAATGAAATGAATAAATTAAACCGGTTTGCCTGTTCTAGAACCAGGGACTGTAGCTTGTGCTAAATCCTAGTGAAATATATCAAATGTCTGATAAATGTTCCCAGACAAATGTATTAAATGATAAAGAACTTGAATCTCCATCCAGCAAATCCTGATGCCTCCCAAGTCACGCAACGGTCTAAGGCACTGCATCAGTGCTAGAGGCGTCACTACAGACACCCTGGTTAGATTCCAGGCTGTATCACAACCAGCTGTGATCCCATAGGGCGGCGCACAATTGGCCCTGCGTCGTCTGGGTTTCGCTGGTGTAGGCTGTCATTGTAAATAAGAATTTGTTCTTAACTGAAAAAAAGGCAAATTCCAGTTGTCTTAGAGGAATATTTTTCATATTTTTCTCCTCAAGTTGGATGGCATAGCTTGTAATGCCAATACTTGTCTAACAGTGCATGCATATTAGATTATTTGAAAGGCATGGCACTTCTCCAAGTGGCAGCATTAGCTGTAATGATCACATAATATGATCTCACAGAGATTGGCATCCCTGGGGAGTCACAAGGGCACTAGGTTAGAGGGAGGAGGGGTCACTGCTTAGCTTTACCCCTGCCCCCGGCGCATACTGTGCCAAGATGCCAAAGCCTAGCATGCTATTGTCCTCTGCTGAACTGCTGTCGTTCTCTCCTCTTGGCATAGCTGCAATATCAAATTAGATACCCTTGCCTAAAGGGTATAACGTTAGTGACACAAACATTAACTCATACAAATTTCAGCTGGGTTGTTTCTGAAAAAGTCTTGATTTGGTATACACTGAGTGTACAAAACATTAGAAAAACCTTCCTAATATTGAGGTGCAACCCCTTTTGGCCTCAGAACAGCCTAAATTTGTCGGGATATGCTCTACAAGGTGTCAAAAGCATTCCACAGGGATGCTGGTTCATGTTGACTCTAAGGCTTCCCACAGTTGTGTCATGTTGGCTGGATGTCCTTTGGGTGGTGACCATTCTTGATACACACTGCAAAATGTTGAGTGTGAAAAGCCCAGCAACATTGCAGTTCTTGACACTCAAACCGGTGCGCCTGCTACCTACTACCATAACCCGTTCAAAGGCACTTCAAATAAATGTTCTTCATTCACTGAATGGCACAAATAAACAATCCATGTCTCAATTGTCTCAAGGCTTAAAAATCCTTCTTTAACCTGTCTCCTCCCCTTCATCTACACGGGTGACATCAATAAGGGATCATAGCTCTAACCTGGATCCAACAGGTCAGTCTATGTCATGGAAAGAGCAGGTGTCCCTAATGTTTTGTACACTCAGTGTATACAGTGCATTTGGAAAGTATTCAGAACCCTTGACTTTTTCCACATTTTGTTACGTTACAGCCTTATTCTAAAATGGATTAAATCATTGTTTACCCTCATCAATCAATACACAATAACCCATAATGACAAAGCAAAAACAGGTTTTCAGCAATGTTTGCAAAAGTATTTTTTTTTAAATAAAAAATGAAATATCACATTTACATAACTATTCAGACCATTTACTCAGTACTTTGTTGAAGCACCTTTGGCAGTGATTACAACCTCAAGTTTTCTTGGGTATGATGCTACAAGCTTGGCACACCTGATTTTGGGAGTTTCTCCCATTCTTCTCTGCAGATCCTCTCAAACTCTTTCAGTTTGGATGGGGAGCGTCGCTGAACAGCTATTTTTCAGGTCTCCAGAGATGTTAGATCTATTGTTCAAGTCTGGGCTCTGGCTTTTCAGGTTTCCTCCAGACGTGACGCTTGGCATTCAGGCCAAAGATTTCAATCTTGGTTTCATCAAAGCAGAGAATCTTGTTTCTCTGGTCAATCTTGGCAAATTCCAAGCTGGCTGTCATGTGTCTTTTACTGAAGAGTGGCTTCAGTTTGGACACTCTACCATAAAGGCCTGATTGGTGGAATGCTGCAGATATGGTTGTCCTTCTGGAAGGTTCTCCCATCTCCACAGAGGAACTCTGGAGCTCTGTCAGAGTGACCATCAGGTTCTTGGTCACCTCCTTGACAAAAGCCCTTCTCCCCTGATTGCTCAGTTTGACCGGGCGGCCAGCTCTAGGAAGAGTCTTGGTGGTACCAAACTTCTTCCATTTAAGAATAATGGAGGCCACTGTGTTTTTGGTGACCTTCAATGCTGCAGAAATGTTTTGGTACCCTTCCCAAGATCTGTGGCTCGACACAATCTTGTCTCGGAGCTCTACGGACAATTCCTTTCACCTCATGGCTTGATTCTTGCTCTGACATGCACTGTCAACTGTGGGACCTTATATAGATAGGTGCGTGCCTTTCCAAATCATTTACAATCTTTTGAATTTACCACAGGTGGACTCCAATCAAGTTGTAGAAACATCTCAAGGATGATCAATGGAAACAGCAAAATGTTGAGTCTCATAGCAAGGGGTCTGAATACGTATGTAAATAAGGTATTTCTGTTTTTTGAAAAAAATTCTAAAAACCTGTCTTCGCTTTGTCATTATGGGGTATTGTATGTAGATTGATGAGGGAAAAAATAATCAATTTTAGAATAAGGTTGTAACGTATGAAAATGTGGAAAAAGTCAAGTTGTCTAAATACTTTCCGAATGCACTGTATACTGCATATCAGGGTTCTCCTGATTTTTTGGGGGGGGAACATTTTCTGAATTTTCATTGTTGGACATAAAAGACTAAAAACACCAGGAAATCAGCTCCAAGTGAATTTAATTTGGGAAGTCTGTTCCAAAGTATTGCCATGCATAATAGAGAAATACTGCATATGTTATTGTATACAAATATTTTTTTATTTAACTAGGCAAGTCAGTTAAGAACAAATTCTCATTTACAATAACGGCCTAAGAACTGCCTTGTTCAGGGCAGAATGACAGATTTATACCTTTTCAATCTAGCAACCTTTCGGTTATAGCAACCTTTCGGTATACAATATAGCAACCTTTTGGTGTTCAATATAGCAACCTTTTGGTTACTGCCCCAATGCTCTAACCACTAGGCTACCTGCTGCCCTGAATGTAAACAGTGTTTGAAATTATTATGTTTTTAGTCAAACATTACGTCTGGCAGGGCCGGTCCTGGCCATTACATCCTTTGTTCTGACCCAAAAACTTGCCAATAGTCCCAGTAAGCAAAATTATGTTGAAAAGACGTCTAAAATCCGTATTTTTCCGGCTGTTATAATCATGGTCATTTTTGGTTCTGAATGAATGTTGAAAATATGTCATTTATAGACTAAATCAAGGCTAGAAGTCTATGATTGATTCAGATTTGGTCTGGCCCGAACCAAGAACCAACGTCCGTGGATGTGGAAATCAGGGTCGGTATATCATACAATGCAGTTGAGGAACAATGGGAAAGTAATTCTGCTTTGAACACTGATAAACTTGTAACCCCACTTTTGAGAAAATGGCCCTTGAATGTTTTGGTACACCTATTGCAGAGCCGGAGGGCTGACTTTTTACGTGCTCCCAACCAACTGCTATTTTGTTCATTTTTTTGCGTTGTTTGTAACTTATTTTTTAAACTTATTTTGTATATAATGTTGTTTCTACCATCTCTTATGACTGAAAATAACTTCTGGACATCAGAACAGCGATCACTCACCTCAAACTGGAAAAAGATTTTTACTTTAACAAATCTGACGTGAAGGATATACTGCTTTCTCGGGAATGGGCCCAAATCCCTGTCATTTGCTTGAAGAAAATACTGAGAATAAGGAGGCGGAGGTTGGCCTACCTTCTGAGAATTTGTAGGCGAGTGAGTAAATTCCCACTGCCATCCATTCTATTGGCCAACGTGCGATGATTGAAAAATAAAATGGATGACCTAAGATTATACTACCAATGGGACATTAAAAACGGTAATATCTCATGTTTCACCAAGTCGTGGCTGAACGACGACACATAGTATATAGAGCTGTCGGGATCTTACATGTACTGGCAGGACAGAGAAGCTACTTCTGGTAAGACGAGGGGCGGGGGTGTGTATCTATTTGTCAATAACAGCTGGTGCGCGATGTCTAATATTAAAGAAGTCTCGAGGTATTGCTCGCCTGTGCTAGAGTACCTTGTGATAAGCTGTAGCCCACACTATCTATATTATTCGTAGCCGCCTATTTACCACCACAAACCGATGCTGGTCGTAAGCAAACAAGAAAATTCTCATCCAGAAGCGGCGCTCCTAGTGGCCAGGGACTTCAATGCAGGCAAACTTAAAACAGTTTTACCAAATGTTTACCAGCATGTCACATGTGCAACCAGAGGGAAAAAACTTTAGACCATGCCCTCCATTTGGCAAATCTGACAATAATCCTGATTCCTGTTTACAAGCAAAAACTAAAGCAGGAAGTACCAGTGACTCGCTCAATATGGAAGTGGTCAGATGACGCGGATGCTACGCTACAGGACTGTTTTGCTAGCACAGACTGGAATATGTTCCCGGGATTCATCAAATGGCATTGAGGATTATACCAGCTCAGCCGTCGGCTTCATCACTAAGTGCATTGACGATGTCGTCCCCATAGTGACTGTACGTACATACCCCAACCCGAAGCCATGGATTACAGGTAACATCTGCAACGAGCTAAAGGCTAGAGCTGCCGCTTTCAAGGAGCGGGACACTAATCCGGACCCTTATAAGAAATCCCACTAAGCCCTCAGACGAACCATCAAACAAGCAAAGCGTCAATACAGGATTAAGATTGAATCTTACAACACTGGCTGTGATGCTCGTTGGATGTGGCAGGGCTTGAAAACTATTACGGACTACAAAGAGAACCCAGCCGCAAGTTGCCCAGTGACGCGAGCCTACCAGACGAGCTAAATGCCTTTTATGCTCACTTTGAGGCAAGCAACAAGCTGTTCTGGACAACTGTGTGATAACGCTCTTGGTAGCCGATGTGAGCAAGACCTTTAAACAGGTCAACATTCACAAAGCCGCAGGGCCAGATGGACTACCAGGACGTGTACATAAAGCAGGCGTGGGCTAACTGGCAAGTGTCTTCACTGACATTTTCAACCTCTCCCTGACTGAGTCTGTAATACCTACATGTTTCAAGCAGACCACCATAGTCCCTGTGCCCAAGGAAGCGGAGGTAACCTGCCTAAATGATTATCTCGTAGCACTCACGTCGGTAGCCATGAAGTGCTTCTGGTCATGGCTCACATCAACAGCATCCTCCCGGATAATTTAGATACCCACTCCAATTCACATACTGCCCCAATAGATCTACAGATGACGCAATCTCAATCGCACTCCACACTGCCCTTTCCCACCTGGACAAAAGGAACACGTTATGTGAGAATGCTGTTCATTGACTACAGCTCAGCGTACAGCACCATAGTGCCCACAAAGCTCATCACTATGCTAAGGACTCTGGGACTAAACACCTCCCTCTGCAACTGGATCCTGGACTTCCTGACGGGCCGCCATCAGGTGGTAAGGGTAGGCAACAAAACATCTGCCACGCTGATCCTCAACACTAGTCCCCTCCTGTGCTCCCTGTTCACCCACGACTGCATGGCCAAATACGACTTCAACATCATCATTAGGTTTGCTGACAACACAACAGTGGTAGGCCTAATCACCAACAACGATGAGGCAGCCTATAGGGAGGAGGTCAGAGACAACAACCTCTCCCTAAATGTGAGCAAGTCAAAGGAGCTGATCGTGGACTACAGGAAAAGGCGGGCCAAACAGGCCCCCATTAATATCGACGGGGCTGTAGTGGAGCTGGCTAAGAGTTTCATGCTCCTTGGTGTCCACATCACCAACGAACTATCATTGTCCAAACACACCAAGACAGTCATGAAGAGGACACAACAACACCTTTTCCCCCTCAGGAGACTGAAAAGTTTTGGCATGGGTCCCCAGATCATCAAAAAGTTCTACAGCTGCACCATCGATAGCATCCTGACCGGTTGCATCACCGCCTGGTATGGTAACTGCTCAGCAACTGACCGTAAGGCACTACAGAGGGCAGTGCGTATGGCCCAGTACATCACTGGGGCCAAGTTTCCTGCCATCCAGGACCTATATACTAGGCGGTGTCAGAGGAAAGCCCCCAAAATTGTCAAAGACTCCAGTCACCCAAGTCAAAGACTGTTTTCTCTGCTACCACACGGCAAGCGGTGTCGGAGCACCAAGTCTAGGTCCAAGAGGCTCCTTAACAGCTTCTTCCCCCAAGCCATAAGAGTGCTGAACAATTAATCAAATGGCTACCGGACTATTTACATTGTTTTTTACACTGATGCTACTTGCTGTTTATTATCAATGCATAGTCACTTCACCCCTACCTACATGTACACGGTAAGGTCTACACATGTTGTATTTGGCGCATGTGACTAATAAAGTTTGAATTTGATTTGATTCTTTGTCTACACCTATTCAGAGTCGTTCACACCCTCTTAATCTTCTTTGGGACTGGGGGGCAGTATTGAGTAGCTTGGATGAATAAGGTTCCCAGAGTAAACTGCCTGCTACTCAGGCCCAAACGCTAGAATATGCATATAATTAGTATATTTGGATAGAAAACACTCTGAAGTTTCTAAAACTGTTTGAATGATGTCTGTGAGTATAACAGAACTCATATGGCAGGCAAAAACCTGAGAAAAAAATCCAACCAGGAAGTGGGAAATCTGAGGTTTGTAGTTTTTCAAGTCATCCAATATACAGTGTCTATGGGGTCATATTGCACTTCCTAAGGTTCCCACTAGATGTCAACAATCTTTAGAATCTTGTTTCAGGCTTCTACTGTGAAGGGGGAGCAAATAAGAGCTGTTTCAACCAGGTGTCTGGCAGAATAGGCTATTTTTCGTAATGAACACTATCAGAAAAAAGTTCACGATAGGTGGTTGGTTTTGTCGGTGTCGATAATTTTCAGTTGTTCTTCCCAGCTTTACATGACAGCCTCCAAAAATATTAGCCTACACGTTTAAAATGTATAAACTGAAAATAAGACCCTGTGCTTTGTTTTTACATAGCCAATCAAGCAAGCTTGTTTACTCTGTACCTAATTCAGAAATAATTTAAGAAGTGTATGATGGCTTTGTAATAGCAGAGACAAAACATAGTTTGCTGTGCTCTCTCAAATACAATGCTCCGGTAACTCTGGTGTCACACAAGGAGTGTGTTCCATTCTCCATCAGTACCTATTTGGTCAATATCTGACATTTCTCCTATTATACAATGGCTCATCCAAGGGTAAAATAAACCCTTGTCCTAATCAACCCCATAGTGTCATGCATGCTGCTTTTGATAACTATGCTGCTCCTGTGGATGAAGGCCAAATGGTATTTGTTTTGTGTGGCAGTGATTTCTTCATGGCCCGCTACCTGGAGGACCAGGACATTCGGAACAGAGAGAAGGAGAACCCGCCACCGAGTGTGCCTGTGCCTGAGCCATCCCCTCCCACCGCACCCCACAAAGACAAGAAGGGTGGAGACAAAGGTAACGAACCTCTCCCATGGGCCAGCCTGCCAGATAATCTGACATCACACATCATATTACCACTGGATGCTTTTCTTTCAAAACATTAGCTTGTTCTCAATCAAATACAGCAGCGGGACCCTGTGTATGTTTTAAGTATGCATAAAGAAATGGACTGGTGCTCAGAGGTTATGTGCAGGTTCAATGTTACGCTGAAGTTTGCACCTGGGAGACACATTGAGAGGTGTTATTTTAAGAGCTCTGCCAGTATTAGGTCCCGGCTCCATAGAGAAGTCTTAGTTGAAGCGCTGGTCCAATGCAATGCTCTCTTTCTTATTTCCCTAGTGGTCCCCCTGTGGTAAACCGTCTCCTCCCCTCTCTCTAGTGTTGTAAGAGAGTCCCTGTGGGAGACCTGGCCTCTCAGTCAGTCACTGGGGAAAAATGTTCTTCCTCTCAAGTTGTGTAACAACATTGAGGCAGATGAAGTTTGTTTCTGGTTTTCCAGGCAAAAAAGGCAACAGCACAGAGAAGCCCATTCCACCTCCAGAGCCCTCAGAGCTGGTCCTGCCTGGCAGCATGGCCATTGGTTCAGTGTCCTTGGCCGTGGCCAAGACTGGGGCTCTACTGCAATGCCTCCCCCTGTACAAGTACATCAAAGCTCTGAGAAACCAACAAGTCAGTGAGCCCTCCCTTCAACACACATACCTGCACACACACAAACACACCATGCAATGTGATATAGGTCATTGATCAGGAATGATAGGCCTAAGGGCAATACCAGATACTATACAGTATATGTGGGTGTAGGGAGGCTATTTCATCTAGTTGTCATACAAAACATGTAGCCAGTAGTTTTTAAAGATGTGCTGAGTAATAATATTGACCATCTTCTCTTGACTTGGGCATATAATGTCCAAAATCTGCTACTGTAATTAAAGTGTTCAATAATACCTCACCAAGTCTTTTATGTTCCAGAAGGCATTTCTGGCAAAAAACGATTACATTTAAAAAAACATTTAAAAAAAAACATGTTAAAATGCCTCTCCTGTGTAGTAGTGGCGTGCGACATACACCTCGCTTCTTGAAACGGGTCACATTTGTAAAACACCAAATGCTTTACTATGCTTTTTCTTTATTTTAACAGCCGTGTCCAAAAGAGATGCACATCCCTGTGCCCTTGGTAACTTTGTTGAGCTGTGGCAAGATGTCCCCAGGAAAACTCAATTTACTGGATGAAGTCATCGTCATCCCTAAAGCTGGACAAAGACTGAAACAAGTACTGACACTCACAACCACAACATATTTTCAGCCTTTATTCTCCAATTTCAAGTTACACATTTTGTTCTCCATCTGCCCAGTATTACTGGGAGAGTCCATCAAAACTCAAGTTTATTCTTTGTGTTCTATCTGGACACTTACACATTTAAGTAATTTAGCAGACCCTCTTATCCAGAGCGACTTACAGTAGTGAGTGCATACATTCATTCTGGTCCCACGCTTGAATCGAACCCACAACCCTGGTGGTGCAAGCCCCAGGCTCTACCAACTACGCCGCACACGACCATACAGGACTTACTGAATACTAGTCTTGAGAGTGTCGAGGTTAAGTCAACCAATGTTCCTGATTGTTTTCCAACATAGCACATTTTCTCTGCCAAGCGTTGGTATTACATAGTTTAAAGGAACATGTATCGAAGACAACCTGTGAACTCCCCCAACAGATCATTACAATGGTACTTGAGCTTCAAAAGGAGATGATGAAAATAATGAACGCTGCTTCAAAAACAGGGGTAAGGAACATTGCGGCAGATATTTGTATATTGGCTCTACTGTACAGTATAGGGCTCTATTTGTGTCTTATGACTCACAGTTGAGTCAGGGTCTACAGTACATGTTGTCTTTCTTACTCTACCTTCTAGAAAAGAAAGCAAATACATTTTGGTGGACATAAACTCAGCAAAAAAAGAAACATCCCTTTTTCAGGACCCTGTCTTTCAAAGATAATTTGTAAAAATCCAAATAACTTCACAAATATTCATTGTAAAGGGTTTAAACACGGTTTCCCATGAACCATAAACAATTAATGAACATGCACCTGTGGAACGGTCGTTAAGACACTAACAGCTTACAGACGATAGGCAATTAAGGTCAATTAATGTCAAGGACACTAAGGAGGCCTTTCTACTGACTCTGAAAAACACCAAAAGAAAGATGCCCAGGGTCCCTGCTCATCTGCGGGAACATGCCTTAGGCATGCTGCAAGGAGGCATCAGGACTGCAGATGTGGCCAGGGCAATAAATTGCAATGTCCGTACTGTGAAACTCCTAAGACAGCGCTACAGGGAGACAGGAAAGACAGCTGATCATCCTCGCAGTGGCAGACCACGTGTAACAACACCTGCGCTGGGACAGTACATCCGAACATCACACCTGCGGGACAGGTACAGGATGGCAACAACAACTGCCCAAGTTACACCAGGAACGCACAATCCCTCCATCAGTGCTCAGACTGTCCGCAATAGGCTGAGAGAGGCTGGACTGAGGGCTTGTAGGCCTGTTGTAAGGCAGGTCCTCACCAGACATCACCGGCAACAACGTTGCCTATGGGCACCAACCCACCGTCGCTGGACCAGACAGGACTGGCAAAAAGTGCTCTTCACTGACGAGTCGCGGTTTTGTCTCACCAGGGGTGATGGTCGGATTCACGTTTATCGTCAAAGGAATGAGCGTTACACCGGGGCCTGTACTCTGGAGCAGGATCGATTTGGAGGTGGAGGGTCCGTCATGGTCTGGGGCGGTGTGTCACAGCATCATCGGACTGAGATTATTGTCATTGCAGGCCATCTCAACGCTGTGCTTTACAGGGAAGACATCCTCCTCCCTCATGTGTTACCCTTCCTGCAGGCTCATCCTGACATGACCCTCCAGCATGACAATGCCACCAGCCATACTGCTCGTTCTGTGCTTGATTTCCTGCAAGACAGGAATGTCAATGTTCTGCCATGGCCAGCGAAGAGCCCGGATCTCAATCCCATTGAGCACGTCTGGAACCTGTTGGATCGGAGGGTGAGGGCTAGGGCCATTCCCCCCAGAAATGTTGGGGAACTTGCAGGTGCCTTGGTGGAAGAGTGGGGTAACATCTCACAGCAAGAACTGGCAAATCTGGTGCTGTCCATGAGGAGGAGATGCACTACGGTACTTATTGCAGCTGGTGGCCACACCAGATACTGTTACTTTGATTTTGACCCCCTTTGTTCAGTGACACATTATTCCATATCTGTTAGTCACATGTCTGTGGAACTTGTTCAGTTTATGTCTCAGTTGTTGAATCTTGTTATGTTCATACATAATTTACACATGTTAAGTATGCTGAAAATTAACACAGTTGACAGTGACAGGACATTTCTTTTTTTTGCTGAGTTTAGATATGTTATCTTTTGATTTATTTCTAAGACTGAGTGTTACTTTTTCCAACTTTTGTTGTGCTGCATCCTGAATTGAAAATTGATTAAATTGAGATTTTATGTAACTGGCTTACACACAATACCCCATAATATCAAAGTGGAATTATGATTTTAACCTTTTTTACTAATTAATTAATAATGAAAACCTGATATGTCAACGCCTTAGCAAGACTACTGTAAATAAGTTCAGGAGTAAAACTGCTTAACAACAACAATAAGTTGCATGGACTCAGTCTATGTGCAATAATAGTTTTTACATTTTTTAATTACTTCTTCATCTCTGTACCCCACACATACAATTATCTGTGAGGTCCATCAGTCGAACAGTGAATTTCAAACACAGATTCAACCACAAAGACCAGGGAGGCTTTACAATGCCTCACAAAGAAGGGCACCTATTGGTATATCTATATATATATATATATATATATATTTTTTTTTTAAGCAGACATTGAATATCCGTTTGAGCATAGTGAGGTTATTAATTACACTTTGGATAGTGTACACCCAGTCACTACAAAGGTACAGATAGGAGAAAACTGAGGATGGATCAACAACATGTCGTTACTCCACAATTACTAACCTAATTGACAGAGTGAAAGAAGGACGTCGGTACAGAATACACATATTCCAAAACATGCATCCTGTTTGCAACAAGGCACTAAAGTAATACTGCAAAAATGTGACAAAGCAATTCACTTTTTGTCCTGAATACAAAATGTTATGTTTGGGGCAAATCCAATACAACACATTATTGAGTACCACTCCATATGTTCAAGCATAGTGGTGGCTGCATCATGTTATGCTTGTAATTGTTAAGGACTGGGAGTTTTTCAGGGTGAAAAAAAAAATGAGTGGAGCTAATCCTAGAGGAAAACCTGGTTGTCTGCTATCTACCAGACATGGGAGATTAATTCTCCTTTCAACAGGACAATAACATAAAACACAAGGCCAAATCTACACTGGAGTTGCTTACCAAGAAGACAGTGAATGTTCCTGAGTGGCCGAGTTACAGTTTTGTCTTAAATCTGCTTGAAAATCTATTACAAAACCTGAAAATGCTTGTCTAGCAATGATCAACAACCAATTTGACAAATCTTGAAGAATTTGGGAAAAAGAGACTTATCCAGAAAGACTCATTTGTAATCACTTCCAAAGGTGATTCTAACATGTATTGACTCGGGGTTGAATACTTATCTAATCAAGATAAATTAAGTGTTTTCTTTTTCTTTTTTTCTTTTCACAAATGTTAGATTTTTCATTCCACTTTGACATTACATACTGTTTTGTGTAAATCCTTGGAAAAAAAAATACAATTAAATCCACTTGAATACCACTTTGTAGCACAACTAAATTTGGAAAAAGTCCAGGGGTGTGAATACTTTCTGAAGGCACTGTATACCTTACATGAAAGCGTACATTTTTCAAGGCTTGAATCAATTCAATGCCGTCTGTTTATGGTTAAGTACTAGTTGCACTATCAAACTGCAAATAGATGATCCAGCACTTCTCTCCACATATATAGGTATATTATTAACAATGACACTTTGTGTTCCTTTCCAGGTGGCTGACTAAACATTCCTTCTCTCTTTCCAGCCTGTACTGCCAACAGTGTCTGACTCTGGAGCCTTAGTTGTTGGGTATGAGCGTCCTGAGCAGCCTCTCGATCTAATTACTGAAGCATCTAACAATCTTGGATTGGCACTTGGAAAGGGGATCCATTTAGCAGTAAACTGTGCTGCTCACAACCTAATGGACTATGTATGTAAACAGAATGTTAAAACATGCAGTGTGCCCTTACACCAATGAGTACAATTCTATGTCTTCATTCTGTCTTTGCTCCTCTACAGCCAAAAGGAAAGTATGAAGTTATTACAGGAACACCCAAGTCTCCTGATGAACTAGTGGACATGTATGAGGCTTTGATTAGTAAATACCCAGCAGTCGTAGCTCTGATCGATCCTCTGCGAAAAGAGGTAAGACGGAAACACAGCTCTGAACACAATACTGCAGTAAACAAAAGACATGCGTTGGTGAGTACAAATGTGCTTGTAGAAGCTCATGGTATGTGACCCCTGTGTAAGGATGTGGAGCAGTGGGAGAGACTGAGCAGTGTGGTTGGAGCCTCGTGTAGCCTGCTCTCTGACATCTCCTCCAAGCCCCAGTGTCACAGCTCACGGGAAGACACCCCATCTCTTCCAGGGGTCAGAGGGTATATCCTCAATCAGAGCAATGAGACCACAGTCACCGACCTGATCCACGTCACCACAGAGAACAACGGTAAGGGAGCCACTGATGGAGTCAGTTTTACATAGAGCTATTGTTTACTAACACATGACTCATTGTCCTATTGTAAGTCAAATGTATAGTATGCATAGTTTTATGGAGGGAATGTCAAATGCATGCTAGTGGAATTAGCCTACATATTGGCCAGATTGACCTAAATTAATTGACGTCATAACATCAAAACTGAATAGACACAGTGTATACGACAGAGATGGAACTAAGGATTTGTACCAAAGGATGGGGTGAGTTCACTCACACACTGACATATATGGTTGCTCTGATGGATTCTGTTGGATGAATCTTTTAGACGTCCTTTCCAGATCGGGTGCATTTTAGGTGCTGAATAAAAGGTGCAATGGCGTATTCTACGGATGTCGAAAAGACGTATGTTTCGGACGTTGAAAATACATATTTTCCGGACATTGAAATCCGGTGCATTTTAGGTGCTGAATGAAAGGTGAAAATACGTATTTTCCGGACGTTGAAAATACGTAATTTACACAAAATACGTTTTTTTTTTCAGTCATTAATTCTATGGCCAAATTTCAACTGCACATACATTCTCATTGAAGTAAGCATTATATCACAATAATAATTTTTCAAGCCTCTTAATATAAGAAAGAGGAGCTAGCTGAAGATTTTTTTTGTTTGTTACCAAAGCCCCTTATACCACCTACCACTGCCACCTGTATGCTCTAGTCGGCTGGCCCTCGCTACATATTCGTCGCCAGACCCACTGGCTCCAGGTCATCTGTAAGTCTATGCTAGGTAAAGCTCCGCCTTACCTCAGCTCACTGGTCACGATAACAACACCCACCTGTAGCACGCGCTCCAGCAGCTATATCTCACTGGTCATCCCCAAAGCCAACACCTCCTTTGGCCGCCTTTCTTTCCAGTTCTCTGCTGCCAGTGACTGGAACGAATTGCAAAAATCGCTGAAGCTGGAGACTTACATTTCCCTCACTAACTTTAAACATCAGCTATCTGAGCAGTTAACCGATCGCTGCAGATGTTCATAGTCCATCTGTAAATAGCTCACCCAATCTACCTACCTCATCCCCATATTGTTTTTATTTACTTTTCTGCTCTTGCACATCACTTGCACATCATCATCTGCTCATCTATCACTTAAGTGTTAATCTGCTAAATTGTAATTACTTCGCTACTATGGCCTATTTATTTCCTTACCTCCTCACGCCATTTGCACACACTGTATATAGACTCTTTTTTTACTATTGTGTTATTGACTGTATGCTTATTAATTCCATGTGTAACTCTGTGTTGTTGTTTGTGTCGCACTGCTTTGCTTTATCTTGGCCAGGCCACAGTTGTAAATGGGAACTTGTTCTCAACTAGCTTACCTGGTTAAATAAAGGTGAAATAAAAAAATAAAAAAATGTATTATATCTGTCACATGGACTTATGTTAGCTTTTTCAAAAGCAGCGATGACGTTCATAGTAGTCAAACCTACAGAATAAACCAACAGACCACTTCAACTACAATAACATTCTCAGTAACAGTTACATACTGTGCATCATAAATACAAAAGTATGTGGACACCCCTTCAAATTAGTGAATTTGGCGATTTCAGCCACACCTATGACTGACAGGTGTATAGAATTGAGCACACAGTCATGCAATCTCCATACACGAACATGGGCTGTAGAATGGCCTTACTAAGAGCTCCGTGACTTAAAGGGGCGCCATCATAGGATGCCACAAACAACAAGTCAGTTTGTCAAATGTCTGCCCTGCTAGAGCTGCCCTAGTCAACTATAAGTGCTGTTATTGTGAAGTGGAAATGTTTAGGAGCAACAAGTGGTAGGCCACACAAGTGATAGGTCACACAAGTGGTAGGCCAAGCTCACATAACAGGACCGCCGAGTACTGAAGAGCCTAGCAGGTAAAAATCGAGTGGAGTACAATGCAGTACGGTATGGTACGGTATAGGACAATAGAGTTTTATTCAGTAAAGTACAGTATGGTTTGGTACGGTATAGGACAGTAGAGTTTTATTCAGTGAAGTACAGTATGGTATGGTAGAGTATAGGACAGTAGAGTTTTATTCAGTATAGTACAGTATGGCATGGTACGGTATAGGACAGTAGGGTTTTACTCAGTATAGTATAGTTTAGTTCAGCAGAGTATACATTAGAGTATAGTAGGGTACAATAGTACACTATATTTGACTTTTCTTTTATTTACTGTACTCTAATGTCTTCTGGTGTATTTTATTGTACTGTACTGTACTTTCTTTTACTGTACAGTACTGTACTGTGCTGTCAACTTGTGAAACATACGGGTAACTGCCAAAATAATGGAAAAACTAGAGTAAATGAGGAATACAAAGCATATTGCAAGCAGGTGCTTCACGCAGGTGTGGTTCCTGAGTTAATTAAGCAATTAACATCCCATCATGCTTAGGATCATGTATAAAAATTCTGAACAGGCCATTCTGTTGGCCATTATTTTTGCTACCATGGCTATGCCCCCATAGGATGACAATGCTCCATCCACAGGGCACGAGTGGTCACTGAATGGTTTGATAAGCATGAAAATGATGTAAACCATATGCCATCTCAATCACCAGATCTCAACCCAATTGAACACTTGAGATTCTTGAGAGGCACACGTTTTCCATCAATAAAACCAAATTATGGAATTTATTGTGGAAGAATGGTGTCACATCCTTCCAATAGAGCCCCAGACACAGAATAGGGACCACATTTAACTTGCTCGTTCGGGCAGCCACAAAGCACAAAAATGTAATCTCTGGTTAAAGATTGAGTTTTGACATCCATTTGTATACTCGAGTACTCGATAACTCATGCCCTTCACGATTGTAGAATCTATGCCAAGGTACATTGAAGCTGTCATGGCTCATGGTGGTCCAACGCGCTATTAAGACACTTTATGAGTGTATCCTTTATTTTGGCAATTACCTGTAGATGTCTATGATTGGTTCAGATTTGGTCCGGTACTCTTGAAGTCACCCTTGGAATTTCGTCAGCAACACGTGACGACGAGTTGGTAAGTGCCCAAAATCTGTCCATGTTAGAGATGCACTCCAGGAATTTAAACGCAACAAATTCGGAACATATAGTACGAAATGGATTCGTAACATATACAAATAAAAACTATAAATAATCATTGTAATTTTTGCAGGATGTAACATAGCATACGAAATTGATGACGTAGTACACCATTGAATGACGTAGTACATAAAACGTGGGGACTGCTTTTGCCTGCTTTGCTTTTGCCTGTGTTTCCTCCACGTACTCGCCCTTAAGTGTGTGTCACCGTTCCGGTACAATTTGTGCCGGCCCTACGCATCAGGTCCCCAGTGCGCCTCCACAGCCCAGTACGTCCTGCGCCAGCTCCCCGCATTCGCCGTGCGAAGTGCGTCATCGTTCCGGCACCATCTGTGCCAGCTCTACACACCAGGTCTCCAGTGCGCCTTCCCAGTCCGGTACGTCCTGTGCCTGCTCCTCGCACTCTCCCTGAAGTGTGTGTCCCCAGTCTGGTACATCCTGTGCCTGCTCCTTGCGCTCGCCTTGAGGTGCGTGTCACCAGTCTGTTACCACCAGTGCCGGCCCCACGCACCAGGCTTCCTGCGACGATCCCCAGTCCAGAGCTTCCGGCGTAGGTTCCCAGTCCAGAGCCTCCGGCGACAGTTCCCAGTCCAGAGCTTCCGGCGACAGTTCCTAGTCCAGAGCTTCCAGCGACGGTTCCCAGTCCAGAACCTCCAACGACGGTCCACAGTCCGGAACCTCCTGAGACGGTCCCGAGAACGGAACCTCCAGCGACGGTCCCCAGTCTGGAACTTCCAGAGACGGTCCCCAGTCCGGAACCTCCTGAGACGGACCCCAGTCCGGAATCTCCTGAGATGGTCCCCAGTTCGGAACCTCCTGAGACGGTCCCCAGTCTGGAACTTCCTGGGACAGTCCACAGTCCGGAACCTCCTGCAACGGTCCGAAACCTCCAGCTCCATGGCCGGAGCCTTCCCCTGCGCCGATTCCCAGTCTGAGCACGACGTCCAGTCCAGCTCCATGGCAGGAGCCCTTCTCTGTGCCGATGCCCAGTCCAGGCACGGCAACCAGTCCCACTCCATGGCAGGAGCCTTCCTCGGCGCTGGTGCCCAGTCCGGGTACGGCGTTCTACCATGGCTGGACCCGGGGTCTGGGCGGGGCCAAAGACCCGCACTGGAGCCGCCACCGACGCTAGACGCCCACCCGCACCTGTCATGCCCTGACCAAAGAGAGCCTTTTTATTCTCTATTTTGGTTAGGTCGGGGTGTGTCTGGGGTGGGTATATCTATGTTGGCCTGGTATGGTTCCCAATCAGAGGCAGCTGTTTATCTTAGTCTCTGATTGGGGATCATATCTAGGCAGCCATTTCCCCATTGTGCTTTGTGGGATCTTGTTTTCTGTGTAGTTGCCTGTTGAGCACTGCTTGAGTTTCACGTATCGTTTATTCTTCTTTGTTGTTTTTGTGAGTTTCATTTTGATTAAACATGTTTATTTATTTATTTTATTTCACCTTTATTTAACCAGGTAGGCTAGTTGAGAACAAGTTCTCATTTGCAACTGCAACCTGGCCAAGATAAACGCGTAGCAATTCGACACATACAACAACACAGAGTTACACATGGAATAAACAAAACATACAGTCAATAATACAGTAGAACAAAATAAAACAAAAAGTATATATACAGTGAGTGCAAATGAGGTAAGTTAAGGAAATAAATAGGTCATGGTGGCGAAGTAATTACAATATAGCAATTAAACACTGGAATGGTAGATCGGCATAAGATGAATGTGCAGGTAGAGATACTGGGGTGCAAAGGAGCAAAATAAATGAATAAATACCAGTATGGGGATGAGGTAGGTAGATAGATGGGCTGTTTACAGATAGGCTAAGTACAGGTGCAGTGATCTGTAAAATGCTGTGACAGCTGGTGCTTAAAGCTAGTGAGGGAGATGTGAGTCTCCAGCTTCAGAAATGTTTGCAATTCGTTCCAGTCATGGGCAGCAGAAAACTGGAAAGAAAGACGACCAAAGGAGGAATTGGCTTTGGGGGTGACCAGTGAGATATACCTGCTGGAGCGCGTGCTACGAGTGGGTGCTGCTATGGTGACCAGTGAGCTGAGATAAGGCGGGGCTTTACCTAGCAGAGACTTGTAGATAACCTGTAGCCAGTGGGTTTGGCGGCGAGTATGAAGCGAGGGCCAACCAACGAGAGCGTACAGGTCGCAATGGTGGGTAGTGTATGGGGCTTTGGTGACAAAACGGATGGCACTGTGATAGACTGCATCCAGTTTGTTGAGTGGAGTGTTGGAGGCTATTTTATAGATGACATCACCGAAGTCGAGGATCGGTAGGATGGTCACTTTTACGAGGGTATGTTTGGCAGCATGAGTGAAGGATGCTTTGTTGCGATATAGGAATCCGATTCTAGATTTAATTTTTGATTGGAGATGCTTAATGTGAGTCTGGAAGGAGAGTTTACAGTCTAACCAGACACCCAGGTATTTGTAGTTGTCCACGTATTCTAAGTCAGAGCCGTCTAGAGTAGTGATGCTGGACGAGCGAGCAGGTGCGGGCAGCGATCGATTGAAAAGCATGCATTAATTTTACTTGCGTTTAAGAGCAGTTGGAGGCCACGGAAGGAGAGTTGTATGGCATTGAAGCTTGTCTGGAGGTTAGTTAACACAGTGTCCAAGGAGGGGCCAGAAGTATACAGAATGGTGTCGTCTGCGTAGAGGTGGATCAGAGAATCACCAGCAGCAAGAGCAACATCATTGATGTATACAGAAAAGAGAGTCGGCCCGAGAATTGAACCCTGTGGCACACCCATAGAGACTGTCAGAGGTCCAGACAACAGGCCCTCCGATTTGACACACTGAACTCTATCAGAGAAGTAGTTGGTAAACCAGGCGAGGCAATCATTTGAGAAACCAAGGCTGCCGAGTCTGCCAATAAGCATTTTGTGATTGACAGAGTCGAAAGCCTTGGCCAGGTCGATGAATACGGCTGCACAGTAATGTCTCTTATGGCAGTTATGATGTCGTTTAGAACCAAGAGCGTGGCTGAGGTGCACCCATGACCAGCTCTGAAACCAGATTGCATAGCGGAGAAGGTATGGTGGGATTCGAAATGGTCAGTAATCTGTTTGTTAACTTTGCTTTCGAAGACCTTAGAAAGACAGGGTAGGATAGATATAGGTCTGTAGCAGTTTGGGTCATCCCCCTCTTCAAAGTGTCACCCCCTTTCGAAGAGGGGGATGACCGCGGCAGCTTTCCAATCTTTGGGAATCTCAGACGATACGAAAGAGAGGTTGAACAGGCTAGTAATAGGGGTTGCAACAATTTCGGCAGATCATTTTTAGAAAGATAGGGTCCAGATTGTTTAGCCCGGCTGATTTGTAGGGGTCCAGATTTTGCAGCTCTTTCAGAACATGGGCTATCTGGATTTGGGTAAAGGAGAAATGGTGGGGGCTTTGGCGGGTTGCTGTGGAGAGTGCCGGGCAGTTGACCGGGGTAGGGGTAGCGATGTGGAAAGCATGGCCAGCCGTAGAGAAAAGCTTATTGAAATTCTCAATTATAGCGGATTTATCGGTGGTAACAATGTTTCCTAGCCTCAGAGCAGTGGGCAGCTGGGAGGAGGTGCTCTTATTCTCCATGGACTTTACAGTGTCCCAGAACGTTTTTGAGTTAGTACTACAGGATGCAAATTTCTGTTTGAAAAAGCTTGCCTTAGCTTTTCTAACTGCCTGTGTATATTTGTTCCTAACTTCCCTGAAAAGTTGCATATCACGGGGGCTATTCGATGCTAATGCAGAACGCCACAGGATGTTTTTGTGCTGGTCAAGGGCAGACAGGTCTGGCATGAACCAAGGACTATATCTATTCCTAGTTCTAAATTTTTTGAGAGGGGCATGCTTATTTAAGATGGTGAGGAAGGCACTTTTAAAGAATAGCCAGGCATCATCTACTGACGGGATGAGGTCAATGTCATTCCAGGATACCCCGGCCAGGTCGATTAGAAAGGCCTGCTCGCAGAAGTGTTTCAGGGAGCGTTTGACAGTGATGAGGGGTGGTCGTTTGGTCGCAGACCCATTACGGATGCAGGCAATGAGGCAGTGATCGCTGAGATCTTGATTGAAAACAGCCGAGGTGTATTTGAAGGGCGAATTAGTTAGGATGACATCTATGAGGGTGCCCGTGTTTACTGATTTGGGGTTGTACCTGGTAGGTTCATTGATAATTTGTGTGAGATTGAGGGCATCAAGCTTAGTTTGTAGGATGGGCAGGGTGTTAAGCATGTCCCAGTTTAGGTCACCTAGTAGCACGAGCTCAGAAGATAGATGGGGGGCAATCTGGAACTCTACGTACGCTGCAACTTGGTCCGTTATTTCATTAGATGATCGTGACAATACCCCATAATGACAAAGCGAAAACATTTTTTTTAGAAATGCGTGCAAATGTATTCAAAATAAAAACTGAAATACGTTATTTACATAAGTATTCAGACCCTTTGCTATGAGACTCAAAATTGAGCTCAGGTGCATCCTGTTTCCATTGAACATCCTTGAGCTGTTTCTACAGCTTGATTGGAGTCCACCTGTGGTAAATTTAATTGATTGGAAATTATTTGGAAAGGCACACACCTGTCTATATAAGGTCTCACAGTTGACAGTGCATGTCAGAGCAAAAACCAAGCCATGAGGTGAAAGGAATAATCCGTAGAGCTCTGAGACAAGATTGTGTCGAGGCACAGATCTGGGGAAAGGTACCAACAGATGTCTGCAGCATTGAAGGTCCCCAATAACACAGTGGCCTCCATCATTCTTAAATGGAAGAAGTTTGTGACCACCAAGACTCTTCCTAGAGCTGGCCGTCCAGGCAAACTGAGCAATCAGGGGAGAAGGGCCTTGGTCAGGGAGGTTACCAAGAACCCGATGGTCACTTTGACAGAGCTCCAGAGTTCCTCTGTGGAGATGTGAGAACCTTCCAGAAGGACAACCATCTCTGCAACACTCCATCAATCAGGCCTTTATGGTAGAGTGGCCAGAAGTAAGCCACTCCTCAGTAAAAGCACATGACAGCTCGTTAGGAGTTTGCCAAAAGGCACCTAAAGGACTCTCAGAACATGTGAAACAAGATTCTCTGGTCTGATGAAACCAAGATGGAACTCTTTGGCCTGATAGCCAAGCGTCACACTCATCACCTGGCCATACCATCCCTATGGTGAAGCATGGTGGTGGCAGGATCATGCTGTGGAGATATTTGTCAGTGGCAGGGACTGGAAGACTAGTCAGGATTGAGGGAAAGATGAACGGAGCAAAGTACAGAGAGATCCTTGATGAAAACCTTCTCCAGAGCGCTTAGGACCTCAGACTGGGGTGAGGGTTAATCTTCCAACAGGCCAACGACCCTAAGCACACAGCCAAGACAGTGCAGGAGTGGCTTCGGGACAAGTCTCTGAATGTCCTTGAGTGGCTCAGCCAGAGCCCGGACTTGAACCCGAACTAACATCTCTGTCAAGGGAATCTGAATACTTTCCGAATGCACCGTATATACAGTGTCTGATATATTTTTATATATATATACTACCAGTCAAAAGTTTGAACACACCCACTCATTCCAGGGTTTTTCTTTATTTGGACTATTTTCTACATTTTAGAATAAGAGTGAAGACATCAAACTATGAAATAACACATATGGAATCATGTAGTAACCAAAAAAGTGTTAAACAAATCAATATATATTTTATATTTGAGATTTTTCAAAGTAGCCACTCTTTGCCTTGATGACAGCTTTGCACACTCTTGGCATTTTCTCAACCAGATTCACCTGGAATGCTTTTCCAACAGTTTTGAAGCAGTTCCCACATCAAAAGGAAAGGAGGACCAAGGCACTCTTCATATAATTAATTAAAATGCCTTTATTAGTATGGCATGTTCAATAGAAACCATTTTTTTTAAACCGACGCGTTTCGGGCTGCATGGACACACCCACATGCAGCCGAAATGCGTTGCTTAAAAAAAACTTTGTTTCTATTGAACATGCCATACTAATAAAGGCATTTTAATTAATTATATGAAGAGTGCCTTGGTCCTCCTTTCTTTTTGATGACCAATTTACCCCTTTTACCAAAGAGCACCTTCTATCTACCAATATTTACTATTGTGTACCTTAGTAGCGCCTCCCTTCCTCCTCTTTCTATGAGTTCCCACATCTGCTGAGCACTTGTTGGCTGCTTTTCCTTCACTCCGCAGTCAAACTCATCCCAAATCATCTTGTTTGGGTTGAGGTCGGGGGTTAGTGGAGGCCAGGTCATCTGATGCAGCATTCCATCACTCTTCTTCTTGGTCAAATAGCCCTTACACAGCCTGGAGGAGTGTTGGGTCATTGTCCTATTGAAAAACAAATGAGCCCACACCAGATGGGATGGCATATCGCTGCAGAATGCTGTAGTAGCCATGCTGGTTAAATGTGCCTTGAATTCTAAATAAATCACTGACAGTGTCACCAGAAAAGCACCTCCACACCATCACACCTCCTCCTCCATGCTTCACGGTGGGAACCATACACGCGGAGATCATCCGTTTACCTACTCTGCTTCTCACAAAGACACGGCCGTTGGAACCAAAAATCTCAAATTTGGACTCATCAGACCAAAGGACAGATTTCCACCAGTCTAATGTCCATTGCTCGTGTGTCTCTTAGCCCAAGCCTGTCTCTTCTTCTTGTTGGTGTCCTTTAGTAGTGGTTTGTTTGCAGCAATTCGACCATGAAGGCCTGATTCATGCAGTCTCCTCTGAACAGTTGATGTTGAGATGTGTCTGCTACTTGAACTCTGTGAAGCATTTATTTGGCCTGCAATTTCTGAGGCTGGTAATGAACGTATCCTCCTGAAATGTTCTGGATTTACTGACTTTCATGTCGTAAAGTAATGATGGACTGTTGTTTCTCTATGCTTATTTGAGCTGTTCTTGCCAGAATATGGACTTGGTATTTTACCAAATAGGGCTATATTCTGTATACCACCCCTACATTCACAGCACAACTGATTGGCTAAAACACATTAAGAAGGAAATAAATTCCACAAATGAACTTTTAACAAGGTACACCTGTTAATTGAAGCTGGTTGAGAGAATGCCAAGAGTGTGCAAAGCTGTCATCAAGGCAAAGGGAAGAATCTTTGAAGAATCTCAAATATAATACATATTTTGACTTGTATAACACTTGTTGGCTTACTACATGATTCCATATGTGTTATTTCATAGTTTTGATGTCTTCAGTATTATTCTACATGTAGAATGTAGAAAATAGTAAAAATATAGAAAAACCTGGAGTGAGTGGGTGTGTCCAAACCTTTGACTGGTACTGTATATTTTGACTGGTACAGCATTTCTCTATCCATCAGTAATAGACAGTAATAGACAGTAATAGACAATCCTGTTCAATATATATATATATATATTTATATATATATATATAGTGGAGAGAACAAGTATTTGATACACTGCCGATTTTTGCAGGTTTTCCTACTTACAAAGCATGTAGTGGTCTGTCATTTTTATCATAGGTACACTTCAACTGTGAGAGACGGAATCTAAAACAAAAATTAAGTTCTGCTTTTCTGATGTATCAAATACTTATGTCATGCAATAAAATGCAAATTAATTACTTAAAGATCATACAATGGGATTTTCTGGATTTTTGTTTTAGATTCCGTCTCTCACAGTTGAAGTGTACCAATGATAAAAATTACAGACCTCTACGTGCTTTGTAAGTAGGAAAACCTGCAAAATCGGCAGTGTATCAAATACTTGTTCTCCCCACTGTATATATATTTATATTTATATATAAATATTATATATATTTATATATATATATATTGAACAGGATTGTCTATTACTGATGGATAGAGAAATGCTGCAAGAGTGCTCGCACATGCACTGCTTTAAAGCAACGATATTTGAGTGATAGGCTGTTTAAAAAAAATGTAACTAAAATTAAACAAATAATGTGACCCCCAAAAGCCAGATGGAGATGTGTAAATTAGAGGCGCATTCGGTCCTTATATTACTGTAGCATAAGCTATGCTGCAGAAAATGTAGGCCCACCTGTCACAAGAAAAAAAGCTCCCATGATGAGATGATAGGTCGACATGCATTGTCAACTGCCGTCCATACTGAGATGGGCTGTCTGTTCCCACCCTGAGCATTGATGATTGATCATGCAGAGAGCAGAGAGAAAGCCTTAGAGAATCCAGATTGAGACATTGCATATAATTTAACAGTTCCATTTCACGTCATGCTGTTCATATAAATCATTTATTATAATTTACCGGTTTCTCTAAGTGATTTTACCCAGGAAAAGGGGGTGGTTTGGGCAGTAATTCTTGGTAAATCTCCGTAACCGGTTTCCCGCCTTTCAACCCTAGTCTGGATAGGTATTTTAAGTATCAGCTAACCACATCATATGTTATAGCAATCTGGTGCCCAACGGTACAGTCGAATGACGTGGCATGCAACCATTGGTTGATGCATGCAATGTCTGAGCAGAGGAACGCAACCTTCATTTCGAGTATGGTAGGGCCGAGGGGCTTGTTTGGGATTCATCGCGATAGTTTCCACTTAGAGGGGTTGAGGCTTCGTTTGTCTCGTTAGTATATTTTCTAGCATGTCTCCCCGCAGGATTTAACCGAGCATCTGACACAATTTCGCAAGATTCTAGTTCTGGGTTTCGGAGATTGTTCTTACGATCTCACTCAAATGAATGTTTATATGAAACTAAGGTTTGTTAGTTTGTTCATGTTTATTTTGGGGAATGCAGTGTATTTCAAGAGGGAACAAACCCCTGTAATGACAGATAGTGTAAAGAGTTGATTAATTGACCTGGTCATGTACAGTAAATGACTTGAGTGTGGGTGTGTGTGTGTCACCTTTTGTATGTCAGGTGCAGTGATAATTGGAACGACGTGCGGTGAACCCTGCAGTGATGACGCCCTCTCAGATGTGGTGAGGTTTAGTCATCTACTCCCTGGCTTTGTGTGTCTCTTTACATCTATATGTTTACATGTGTATCTCTCTCTGTGTCTTTATCTATCAATCTGTTTGACGGAAAGGGTCGTTCCACCAATTAGGTGCCTTTTTAACTTTTTACACTCGTGGGAATTGGCATATATGGATAGGGCTCAATTGAAATGTTTCTGACAGAAGAAATATGATAATATGCATAAGCATGGTAGCATTTGAAAGGGAACGGTTTTAAACCAAAGTTGAGGACACAACATTTCACCTGGGACACAAAATTACACTGTTCATTTTATGTGCATTTGACATTTACTGTACTTTTCACCGCATTAGCTAATAACAAAATCTGAAAATACTCTGGATACATTCAGTAACATGATACGAATATTCCTGGAAAATGTGGCGTAGGTGCGACATAAGACCAAAAACGTTACACGGGTTTGAGTGAGAGGACTAACTGGTGTCTCCAAGTGGCCACACACCTCTCCAAAGTGTGCACAGTTCCTAAATAATTTCAATGCACTTTTATGACTTAAAGAATAGTCTTCAACTATAAGGTGCTTTTGGGCTCTTCTAGCTGTGCTGTTGAGGAACTAGAGGAAGCACACTTGTAGTTGTTTTGTTTGGAACACAACCCTGCGTCCCTGCCATCACACAGTTACTGTTGTTGTTTACGCAATCCAAAAACGGCCCATTATAAATCGCAATCTGGGTCAGGTAGGCATAATTTGAAAGCTTGTTCTATTGCCTACATGACTAGCTAAGTTATAAAATAGGATCATACGGGGCAAATAAAAAAACAGATTGTTATTTTGGTGCGTTTAGAAAGGAGTCATGAGTGCATTCAGATTATGACACTATGTCATCTTGTAACTGTACATGTAACATAGTGATCATAAATGTTGACACTGTATATGACCAGATTTTTATGATATGGAAATGTGAAGTGCACATTTGGACTGGGTATTTGGCTTGCTTGTATAACTTCAAAGGGATGTTTATTATAATCCTCAACGTCTCATCTTTCAAAATACATAGAGTCCTCTTAATTGACAGCAGTTCCCTGATTCAGACTACAAAAAAATGGCAAAAGTTGACCAATTAGTCGGAGGGATTGGGGCAACATCTTGTCACGTGCTGTGCCCAAGTTCAGAACGGCTGTCAGTCAAAACCCAAGAATACTATGAATGAAGCGTAGAGCCTGAGCTCTGACATCATGTATAGCATGTTACTGTACAGCCACTGCGTTCCAATTTAGGAGCTTACCAGTTCCCAAATCTTCTATTTTCAACCTGTACGAGTGTAAAGGGCTACGTAGTGGAACTTGATGATTTATTTTATTTTACCAAATGTTTTACTTTCTGTCATAAAAAGCACATGTTCAACTTCTTGAAAAACCCATTTTTCCATCACAAGAGGTTAAATAAAAAAAGAACTATAGTAAGTGCCTAATAAGTATAACGGGGTTGACCATAACAGGATTGACAACTTTATCTTAAATCAGCCATAAATCCCCTTGTAACAGGGGGAATGGAAGCTTGTTGTGTGCAACCGGGAGGAACTTTTTAATCCAAGTTTCGCAAAAAAAGTTGTTGAAACATTTTTATCCCATCTAAATAACTAGGGCTTTAGAATGATGGTGAAAACTTGGAGAAGTGTTTGGGTTATTTGGGTTAAAATCTTCATAGAAGTCACAGAGAGATGTCAAAATGCAGAATATGGGCTCTTTAGTAAAGTCTAATTATATAAAAAATCTGATTTTTTGAATATTCAATGTTGTCTATATTAAAGGGCATTTCATTTTATATAACAGGATGTTTTTATTAAATATTTGCACACAATTTCTTCTTAAAATATACAAGGGACGCAAAAGGCACTCATTTCGTGGAACGACCCACAATCAATTGCAGTAACTCAGCAATTATGAATGTATTCTGTTCTGCACGAGTTTGACAATACACGTGTGTGTATTTACAAGGCCCAATAACCTCTGTTGAAGAGATATCATAAACAGTTTGCCTGTCATTGTGTACTCACACTACAACAAAGCTAACTGACGGCATCTTGTCCTTCCCTTGCTGATGAGCAGTTGCATGTTGGAGCTCTATGCCTGTAAACTGTTGTCATTGTGCGTTTCGCTCTCTCCCTCAGGTCGTAGGCCTGGGAGTTGGGTATGTCAAACTGGGAGGTCTGAATCGTGGAGAGCGGCTGACTAAATACAACCGTCTGATTTCTATAGAGGAAGAATTGGCCCAGCAGGGAATACTGGGTATGGCTTTTTCTTCTCTTGTCTTTTCAGCCGGTAGAAAGAGGAGGCTAGACAAAGCTATGGGGAGGAGAGGCAGTAATGGGTTGGCTGGTGAGAACACATCTCTAACTGCCTGTGAAAGGAAACTGTGTGTCAGGAATCATGAAGGGGGGGAAAGGAGCTGGCAAAAAAAATCTACCTTGGTTCTGTTAATTGGCTACATAATTATGCCCCCCCTCCCCCCCGAGGGACAGGGACATTGGACAATTGCTGAAAAGCGAGTTCATCTTTGTATAAAATAAATAATTAACTTGTGCACCAGTTGCATATACAGGACTCTTGTATACTGTTTGGTTCTGGCTCTGTGGGAATATATATTTTTAGTACTGTCAAAGCAGTAGAAAACATCACAGACCTAGAATAGAGGGGCCTGGAGCAAGGAGGGGCATGTTCAATGTACACAGACCTCTACAGAACTCGTTCAATAGGCTGTCATACAGGGGCTAGTTTCTCTTTGGCCTTTTTAAAGTCTTTGTTGTCCATTCAACTTATTCCACTTTTTTTCCCTGTCTGCAGATTCAAGAAAACAACACACATCCCCTCTCTTTGTTGGAGAAACGGAGGAGCAGTCATCTACATAATATTCTCGGGGACAAGTATTGAACAAAAACCATAATGTTTTTATTCCAAATTACATTTTCTATTTATGTTCACATCAATATAATGTAAATACAGGACTTAAAATGAATAGCTCATACAATCTATTTAAATGATACACCATTACATTTCTGAATGGATTTTCCAGCCTTCACTTTGTGCAAATAGGTTTCACTCTAACCAAATGAAGTCTTGGTCTGTATTTTACCCTAGTAACAAAACTGAAATTGATCAAAATACTTTTGCATTGCAAACTCTGAAATGAACTGAAAATGATATTTCAACATATTTTCAAATTCCAAAGAATATATATATGTTTAATCTAATTCAATGTAAGGCACTGTGCTGTGGTCATCATTATATTGAATAAACCTGTCCATATAATAACCATACTTTTTGGTGTGGTTTATGAATATTTTTTCCATTATTGATATAATGCAGTGTGGACAACAGACGGGCTTTGTATTCTGAGGTCTTCTTTCCTTCAGCAGAGAACGGACTGTGGCATTGACAGATGCAGGTCTGTTGTATGAAGATACATAGATAGAAAGGCATATACAAACACAACAAGTGTTTGTCCCATGTTTCATGAACTGAAATAAAAGATCCCAGACATTTTCCATATGCACAAAAACCTTATTTCTCTCAGATTTTGTGTACACATTTTTTTACATCCCTGTTCGTGAGCATTTCTCATTTGCCGAGATAATCCATCCACCTGACAGGTGTGGCATATCAGAAGCTGACTAAACAGCATGATCATTACACAGGTGGACATTGTGGTGGGGACAATAAAAGGCCACTCTAAAATGTGCAGTTTGGTCACGTAATGCTATTCCACAGATGTCTCAAGTTTTGGGGCAGAGTGCAATTGGCATGCTGACTGCAAGAATGTCCACTAGAGCTGTTGCCAATTAATTTAATGTTAATTTCTCTACAATTAGCCATCTCCAACGTCAATTTAGATAATTCAGCAGTATGGGGTGGGGTTATGGTACGGACAGGCATAATCTACGGACAACGAACACAATTGCATTTTATCGATGCCAATTTGAATGCACATTTTTTTAAAGGTTTATGTGACCAACAGATGCATATCTGTATTCCCAAGTCATGTGAAATCCATAGATTAGGGCCTAATGAATGTATTTAAATTGACTGATTTCCTCATATGAACTGTAACTCTGTAACTTTGAAATTGTTGCATGTGGTGCTTATAGTTTTTGCTCAGTATAGATGAGACACTGAGCAAGACCAAGGATTTCAACACTTAACGGCCCAGTGCAGTCAAAAAAAAAAAAAATCTGTGTTTTATATCATATTGTACAACAGCTGATGAAATGAATACTGTAAACGTGTGATCAGTGTTAATTCCTGATAGTTTCTGATTGAAAATACAATCTCCACAGGACTTTCCAATCAGCAGGTTTGGATAGGTGGGATTTTTCGGCTTTCCATGGTGACAACACCATACGGTAAATTGGTTAATAGACCCATAAAGAGAGTTCCAAACAGCTAATTTTCAGTTTCCCCCTCTCCACTCAGTCCACTCCCAGACAGTCCTAGCTAAATTCTTGCTTGAGAAATAGTTTTATTTGCTAAAAAGATACTTTTGCACATTTTATTGGAAATCTATTACAATAAGGTTAAGCAATGTTGAGAGGATGCTGACTACCAAGTAAAGCCAACACACTGAGAAAGGGCCCCTTCATAATTTGTCATATTCTCATCTGACCCCACAATACAGTTTCTAGAGGAAATTAAGTCCTTTATAAAGACAGAAACACCGGTCTAAACAGTTGTGGCATCCCCTGCGCCAGCGTAACAGATGGGGCAGTTGTTCCAGTGGGAAGTAGAGTTCAAAGCTGCTTTGGGCACCAATAGACAGGGAGAACCAGCACACAACTGTGTTGGAGCACTTATGGCCTGCATCAATGAGCCTGTCAAAGGAGTTTTCCTTCATTCATGCCTCTTTTCAACTCGAAAGACAACGTTGATTTAGCGACATGATCCATGAATTACTGTATTTCACCTATCAACTTACTTGATTTATGATTTAGGGATATTTTTCCAAAATTCAATTCATAATTTAATAATAATAATAATAATAATATAATAACTTAGAACGATAGGCCTACATAAGCTATCTGTAGCTGCACATGGCACAAAGCACAATTACTCCTATTATCAAGCATACCTGTGTAATTACAACAGTTTAGTGTGAGTAAAATTGCATTTAAATTGAAATATCAACTTACAAAAAAAGATTAAGTATCATAATAGACTGGATTTCACTTGGTCTCAAAGTGCTTAGCTCAGCATTGCATCATCTATTTTGGTATGTATGTAGTAGAAATGGTTGCTAAACATTTGGGAATATTCTGTGTGTTCATACAGCCATCTCCTGAACCTCCAAACAAACCAAGGAAGGAGAGAAAGAAAGAGATAGGGAGCACACGGGATATTTACAGACATCCTCTAATCAATGAGTGTGGTTAGCCAGACAAAGCAGTCCTGTACATTGGCCCTGAGCAGCCATGGCTCCCTACCAGGCAATTACTCTGTTTGGAAAATAAATGAAATGACTGACAAAATAGGCTAAATTAAGTGTTTCCTAAACACACTAAAAAAGGGGATTCCTAAATGCCAATCCCTCTGAGGGGGGAAAACAACAAAACGTTGCATTGTAATGGCTGATGGCAACAGAAATTGAGAGCGGTAAAAGATGTCTCTCACCAAAATAGAAAAAAGGGACACAGCATGGCTCTGGTTAATTACATGGCCTAATCGGTAGAATATTTACTGCTTGTCAATCAATGTCAGACTGCAGGTCACTGAAAAGGAAGCAGGGAAAGGTATTGACCAGGTCATCGACTCCGTTTCAACACTGAACTGCTGAGCTGTCCACGGGCTGAAAACAACAGCTCCAAGGGGAGCAAGTATCTGCTGGCCATAGTCGGTGATACTGTCGGTGATACTGTCGGTGATACTGTCGGTGAATTGTCGGTCTACAATTACAATTAACAAAAAAAACAAAAAAAACGCAACATGCAACAATTTCAAAGTTTTTACTGAGTTTTAGTTCATATAAGGAAATCAGTCATTTTAAATAAATTGATTAGGACCTAATCTATGGATTTCATATGACTGGTGTGGCAGACCAGGGGGTTTAATCTAGATGTTTACACAGATCAGGCACAGACACAAGTGTGATACCTCAGTTTCAAGGGTGTTTATTTAAAATGATAAAGAAAAAGAAAAGAAACCGGTCTCCTCAAGGAGACCACTTCTGGGTTAACGCCTTCTGGGCTCTGGGGAATGCCGTCTCCCCTGGGGTAGAACACCTAGCCCCTCGGTTCTAGCAGACTGTGAGGACGTCTATCTGGTAGCAACCTCTCGCTACCTCCAACCCTCCCGTGTGCTGCACTCCTGGCACCTTTATGGGCCCCGTATGGCTGGTGAGCATTCAGCGCCTTGATTACTCACCAGTCTCAATCAGCCTCAATTAGTCCTGGCCGGAGGAGCATGGTCTGTGACCAGGGTGAGTGAGTGCCCAACAGGTAATACTTAAGAGTATCTAGCGCCCACTTCACCGCTAGACACTCTCTTGACAATCAAGTACTTCTTTGCTCAGGTATCAACTTCCGGCTTTTGTACATGATGGGGTGTTCCTCCCCATCGTATACCTGGGACAGGATGGCCCCTAGTCCCGTGTCGCAGGCATCCGTCTGCACCAGCATCAGTACCTGGAAATGGTGTGTCCCGAGAATTGGATGGGAGCACAAGGCTTCCTTCAGGTGCCTGAACACAGCTTCGGCCTCATACGACCACTTCACTGTTTTCGGAAGGAATCAGCATGTCTTGGTGCGGAGAACGGGCCAGTCACAAACCAACTGGACCTTCCTCTCCTGGGGCTTGCCGTACCCTAGGTACTCAACATCCTCGAACCCCAGCTTGCATTCTTGGCATTCGCTGTCAACCCGGCTTGCCTGAGTGTGTCCAGTTCCACCTGGGCGCACTTAAAAAACTAGCACCTTGTCACCCACATGGAACTCTCGGGGCCGGGTACCCCAATTGTAGACCTTGGCTTGGGCGCGCTGGGCCTTCTCCATATGTTCCCTTACTACTAGCCATATGGCTGTTATCTGCTCCCTCGTCGTCTCTGTGTTCCACCACGCTGCAAAAAGGGGGTCGGCTGGGCTTCCCACACCTCCTTAGTGGCTACTTTGGAGAATCTCCAAAATAAAATATATTTTATTATGTTTAACACTTTTTTGTTACTACATGATTCCATATGTGTTATTTCACAGTGTTGATGTCTTCACTATTATTCTACAATGTAGAAAATTGTACAAACAAAGAAAAACCCTATATATAAATTAATCAAGTGGTTGTACACATATTCTATAGGCATTTTGACAGTTGACACACATGGAAACAAGGAAATATTTTACACTTTTGAATCAGGATCACAGTGCAAAGATTGTTTGAATCTCAGCCTGTGGCACCATTTTCTGCTATAATATCTGTTATTACTAAAGAATTATCTTTTTCTCTCTTTCTTTCCATCCCTCTCTTTCCATCCCTTTACTCTCTCTTTGTCTCGCTTTTTGTCTATCCAGCATGTAGAGCTGCTTACTCAAGCAAGGTCTGCTGCTCAATGACACTCATCTCATTGGGCGTTATCGGAGTTAAGTCTTAGTTAACCTCATCTTCCTTCAACATGACAGAAAAATGGAGGGCCATAAGAAAACATGTCAGTTTGCACAATTCCGAGTCCTTGGTCCATGCAAAGTCCCCCTTTCCACGGCTCCCTCTGTCTGCTAGGCCATTGTTGAGGGGAAGTCTGCAATTAAATAAAATTACAAAGTGACTTCCTCTTCCAACAATGTTGTAGCCTCGTCTGTGTTTAGGGGCAGTCAGCTGAGGAATGAATGTGCAGAGCCAATCGGTCTTAAGATGAAGTCTGAGCCCCTTGAGGACCCCGCGAGATAAATCTAACACAGGACACTTTATCCTCATATAGGCTTTTGGGGGTAAGTTGCATGTATGTAAACAATATGGCAGAAAGAAAAGTCACTTACATTGAATTTCCTACACAATCCTAGGAGATTTCACCTTTCTTTCAGCTGTGCTCCAAGTGGAAATTGTGCCTTAGCGGCAAATGAGGCCCAAATCCTCAATTAATGCCCCACACAATGGTTACGGGACGTCACCCTAGCTCTCAAATTTCCCCCTCACTTCAAAAATAGTCCAACAAATGTGTACAGGTGAGGGAAAACAAAAAAGCCACATTCTCATGGTCAACTAAGCATGATGGTCATTGTGGCGTTCTGAGGGCAGGTTGATCCCAATCCAATTGGTCTGTAAGAAACACCTTAACCTCTAGCTGATGTGCCAAACATCAAATCAAATCAAATTTTATTGGTCACGTACACATGGTTAGCAGTTGTTATTGTGAGTGTAGTGAAATGCTTATGCTTCTAGATCTGACAGTGCAGTAGTATCTAACAGGTAATATCTAACAATTCCACAACAAAACCTAAAAATGACAAATTCCACAACAAACCGAATACACACAATCTAGTAAAGGAATGGGATGAGAATATATAAGTATAAAATATATGGATGAGCAGTGACAGAGCGGCTAAGATGCAATAGATAGTAAAGAATAGATAGTGAAGGATACAGTATACAGTATATACATATGAGATAAGCAATGCGAGATATGTAAACATTATTAATTAAAGTGACAAGAATTCCATTTATTAGCCTTAAGATAGAAGCTGTTTTTCAATCTCTCTGTCCCAGCTCTGATGCACCTGTACTGACCTCGCCTTCTGGATGGAAGCAGGGTGAATAGGTAGTGACTTGGGTGGTTATTGTCCTTGGTTATCTTTTTTGCCTTCCTGTGCTAATGGGTGGTGTAGGTGTCCTGGAGGGCAGGTAGTTTGCCCCTGGTGATCCATTGTGCAAACCGCACCACCCTCTGGAGAGCCCTGCGGTTGTGGGCAGTGCAATTGCCATAGCACGCGGTGATACAGCCCGACAGGATGCTCTCGATTGTGCACCTGTAAAAGTTAGTGAGCGATTTCGTGACAAGCCACATTTTTTTCAGCCTCCTGAGGTTGAAGAGGCACTGTGTACGTGGACCTTTTCAGTTTGTTGGTGATATATACACCAAGGAACTTTCCACCTTCTCCACTGCTGTCCGGTTGATGTGGATAGTTGGGTACTACCTTTGCTGTTTCCTGAAGTCCACGATCATCTCTTTTGTTTTGGTGACATTGAGTGAGAGGTTGTTTTCCGGACACCCCACTCCGAGGGCCCTCACCTCCTCCCTGTAGGCTGTCTCGTCGTTGTTGATAATCAAATCTACCATTGGAGTGTAATCTGCAAACTTGATGATTGAGTTGGAGGCGTGCATGGCCACGCAGTCGTGGGTGAACAGGGAGTACAGGAGAGGGCTGAGAACGCACCCTTGTGGAGCCCCAGTGTTGTTGATCAGCGGAGTGGAGATGTTGTTTCCTACCTTCACCACCTGGGGGCGGCCCATCAGGAAGTCCTGGACCCAGTTGCACAGGGTGGGGTCGAGACCATGGGTCTCAAGCTTAATGATGAGTTTGGAGGGCACTATGGTGTTGAATGCTGAGCTGTAGTCAATGAACAGCATTCTTACATAGGTATTCCTCTTGTTCAGATGGGATAGGGCAGTGTGCAGTGTGATGGCGATTGCATCGTCTGTGGACCTATTGGGGCGGTAAGCAAATTGAGTGGGTCTAGGGTAACAGGTAGGGTGGAGGTGACATGATCCTTGACTCGCCTCTTAATGCACTTCATGATGAGAAATGTGAGTGCTACGGGGCGATAGTCATTTAGTTCAGTTACATTTGCTTTCCTGGGAACAGGAACAATGGTGGCCATCTTGAAGCATGTGGGGACAGCAGACTGAGATAGGGATTGATTGAATGTGTCTGTAAACACACCAGCCAGCTGGTCTGCGCATGCTCTGAGGACACGGCTAGGGATGTCATCTGGGCCGGCAGCCTTGCGAGGGTTAATACGTTTAAACGTTTTATTCATGTCGGCCACAAAGAAGGATAGCCCACAGTCTTTGGTAGCGTGTCGTGTCGGTGGCACAGTATTGTCCTCAAAGCAAATAAGTTATTTAATTTGTCTGGGAGCAAGACATCGTTGTCCGCAACGGGGCTGGTTTTCCTTTTGTAATCCGTGATTGTCTGTAGACCCTGCCACATACGTCTCATGTTTGAGCCGTTGAATTGCGACTCCACTTTGTCTCTATACTGACGCTTTGCTTGTTTTATTGCCTTACGGAGGGAATAACTCACTGTTTGCATTCGGTCATGTTTCCAGTCGCCTTGCCATGATTAAATGCGGTGGTACCTGCTTTCAGTTTTGCTCAAATACTGCCATCAATCCACGGTTTCTGGTTAGGAAAGGTTTTAATAGTCACAGTGGGTACAACATCTCCTATACACTTTCTTATAAACTTACGTCAATGTCATTGTCTGAGGCTACCCGGAACATATCCCAGTCCACGTGATCGAAGCCATTTTTAAGCGTGGAATCCAATTGGTCAGACCAGCATTGGACAGACCTAAGGACGGGTGCTTCCTGTTAAAGTTTCTGCCTATAGCAGAAATATGGAGTCATGGTCAGATTTGCCAAAAGGAGGGCAGGGGAGGGCCTTGTATGCATCGCGGTAGTTAGAGTAGCAGTGGTTGAGTGTGTTACTCGCTCGTGTACTGCAATCGATATGCTGATAGAATTTAGGTACCTTGTTCTCAGATAAGCTTTGTTAAAACCCCAACTACAATAAATACAGCCTCAGGATATATGGTTTCCAGTTTGCATAAATTCAAATGAAGTTCCTTGATGGCCGTCTTGGTAACCGCTTGCGGGGGGATATACACGGCTGTGCCGATAACCGAGGAGAGTTCTCTTGGGAGATAACACGGTCGGCATTTGATTGTGAGGAATTCTAGGTGAACAAAAGGACTTGAGTTATTGTATGTTGTCACAATTACACCATGAGTTGTTAATCATGAAATATACACACCTGCCCTTCTTCTTACCAGAGAGATGTTTGTTCACGTCGTTGCAATGCACTGAAAATCCCGTTCGCTGAACGGACTCTGACAGCATGTCCCCAGCTAGCCATGTCTTCGTGAAACAGAGTATGTTACAATCCTGGCTATCTCTTTGGAAAGCAACTCTTCCCCTAATTTCATCGACTTTGTTAACTAGGGACCGGACATTAGCGAGTAATATACTCTGAAGCGGTGGGTGGTGTGCGCGCATCCGAAGCCTCACTAGAGGACCGCTCCGGCACCGTCTCTTCCGATGACGTTGTTTTGGGTCGGCCTCTGGAATCAGTTCAAATGCTCTGGGAGGTGCAGACAAAGGATCCGCTTTGGGAAAGTCGTATTCCTGATCGTAGTTCTGGTTGTGCTGGGAAGTTGACGTCTCTCTGATATCCAATAGTTCTTCCCGGCTGTATGTAATAACACTTAAGGTTTTCTGGGCTAACAATGTAAGAAATAATACATTAAAAAAACTAAATACTGCACAGTTTCCTAACGACTTAAAGCGAAGCTGCCATCTCTATCGGTGCCATCTTGAGTTCTCACATTTGACTCAATTCTAAAGCTCCAGCACTGCCAGCTGTGATGCTGAATTACATGCTTGAAATTCTTTAGTTTGAAATGGCCAATAGTGACCAATTGATTCTGCATAAACAACTTTACAATAACACCTTCATGTAACACCTGCACAGCCTGACACAAGAGGTCCCATTGCCCAAAACAATCCTGGTCCATGAAGGTCTGGGGAAGCAACGAGCGAGGGGAGTAGTGGAAACAAAATCTGCCACAGTGCCCTGTAATTGCTCACTGGGAGGCTACAAGGTTAATACTGGTCTAGACAGACCAATTTAAAAGACATACTTGCTCTGGCAAATGCTCAAGGCTACAAAAACTGGCTGGCGTATCCTCTCAGTGCAAACAAAGACTGTCAATAATTTGGGCTTCACCTTCAAGGAACCATTACCACCATTAAGGAAATTTGAACAAAGCCTCAGGTTGTGCGAACAAAGTATTTCATTTCACTTAAATCAAATTGCACCATGGTAATCCTTCATACTGTAGGGCACTCCCTCCCCAAAACAAAACAAGCAGCAGTATCAGGACATCACAGCTTAATACAATATGAAGCCACTGGGCCTCAGACCTGCTGTAATAATTCATGTGATCATCAGAAACAACTACATCAAGACTGGTTCTTACACTATATGAGCTTTTTCCTACAGAAAGAAGTAGGTTTTAAATTTTCAACCAGTTGGGTCTTGGGACTTGAACGTCAGTGTAAGTCATGCAGTGATGGTATATTTGAGGTGTTGATTAATGCAGTGAGGCATACTTACCCAGGGCCCTGGGGTGCTAGTGAACAGGTCTCAGGCCAGCTGAGTGGGCCTAGAACTGTACAGAGTCCTGGGAGTTCTGCTTGGTCTGGGGCTGTTCACACTGGTGACATCCAGTACACTGCTGGGGAAGGGATACGGTGAGGACGGCGAACCTTCACAGACAGTTATAAATATTTGATGAGCTGCAGCACTCCTACTTTGCGCGACTATGCCATTTGTCTGATGGAAAGATTTGCAGTGGCAGAGAACTGAAATTATTTGAAGTTATGTTTGCAACAGGGCACAACTTAACTTCTTATATGTTATATTTATTGCAGAGGAGCATCAAATAATCACACATAAAAAAGGTTTTTAACATTTAACAAAATCTACAACCAGCAGACAGCAACCACCTCCTCAATAGCGGTGCCCATACTACAAAACTTGGGTGGGCTGTGTGGAATCACACATAAAAAAGGTATTGAACGTTTAACAAAATCAACAACCAGCAGACAAGAACCACCTCCTCAGTAGCGGTACCCTTACTACAAAACTTGGGTGGGCTGTGTGGAAGATGGAATGTCATAATGTATTTTTTTTGTTACAATATTTTGTTTCACTAAATTACTATTCTATAATTAGAATGTGTCTGGAAATTATTCATATTTATATGCATTTCACAACAGGTGAAGGGAGTAAGGCAATAACCTTATTATTGTGTGAATTACTAGAAATACATTTGTAAATCTAAATGCCTCATACAGTTTTCTAAAATGTAATGTCATGCCACTTGTTAAATTTAACATTCACAATAAAATAAGCTGTTCTTATTTTAACTATTAGTGGTCTGTCTTAATTGACAAAAAGTGATAAAATATTGTTCCTCATGTTTACAACTACTGAAACCCCCTCCAGAGTCCACCCTCAGAGTAAGTATGGGCTCGTCATTCTTTAATTTTATTTAGTTTAAAGGATACAAAACTCACAACTTTCATGTGAGGTCACAAATGAGGTCTCGAAAGCTCAGACTCAGTGTCTTTAGAACGACACTCTCCAGCACACACTCAGGGTTTGTTAACGGAGATACAACTTTGATGTGGGGGGAGGGCCTTTGAAAGTGTCCTGTACAGTTAGAACAAAAAGTGAATCAGATTCTGGTATGGTCTTGAGAATAACTTCTAATCAGGGTTTGGAACCAAAATTATTTTCCCAATCATTCCATTCCAAACAGAACCCCTAGGTCAGAACCGGTTTGAACCCAAAAAAGTAACGGTCCATATTTAATTTTCGTTATTTTTTTAACTTGTGAAATCCACATAGTTTTTAATTAGCACAGATAGAGCTTGCCATGGATTGGTAAGATATGTGCAAGTGTGAGATGCGACTGAAATTTCCCCGGTTGTCAGGTCTTCTAGGAGTAGTGGGTTTGGAGTCAGGCGCAGAGAGCAGAGGGTTAGGACAATCGTATTTATTCCGGTACAAAACGGCCACGCCAAAAATACTAGGCGCATAAAACTAACCGGTCCAAAAACAGGACCCAAACAGTCCGGAGAAAATAAAATACAAATGCACATCCACAAACTAACAGAGGAACAAGCCTGCACAAAAGCAGGCGGGCATAACCGGCTTAAATAGCCCTAACCAAAACCCAAACAAGAAACAGGTGTAACCAATAAGACAAAGCTAACATAAAAGGAAAAGGGGATCGGTGGCAACTAGTAGACCGGTGACGCCGAGCGCCGAGCGCCGCCCGAATAGGAAGAGGAGCCACCTTCGGTGGGAGTCGTGACAGTACCCCCCCGACGCGGAGACCCAGAGGGCGAGGTGCAGGGTGATCCAGATGGAGGCGATGGAAATTCCTCAGCAGTGACGGATTCAAGATGCCCCCCACCGGTACCCAGCACCTCTCCTCCAGACCGTACCCCTCCCAGTCCACGAGGTACTGCAGGCCCCTCACTCGGCGTCTAGAGGCCAGAACAGCACTTACTGTGTACGCCGGGGACCCCTCGATGTCCAGAGGGGGCAGGGGGACCTCCGGCACCTCACCTTCCTGCAGGGGACCAGCTACCACCGGCCTGAGGAGAGACACATGAAACGAGGGGTTAATACGATAGTAAGAAGGGAGTTGTAATCTATAACACACCTCGTTCATCCTCCTCGGGACTTTAAATGGGCCCACACACTGCGGCCTCAGTTCCCGCAGGGCAGGCGGAGGGGCAGGTTTTGGGTCTCCCGGTGCAAACACGGGGGCCTCACTTCGGTGGCGTTCAGCGCTCCTCTTCTGCCGTCCACCAGCTTGCTTAAGTGATTCCTGGATGGCCCTTGCTTAAGTGATTCCTGCACCCACTCCTCCACCGCAGGAGCCTAGGTCCGACTCTGATGCCACAGTGCCAGGACCGGCTGGTAGCCCAACACGCATTGAAACGGTGACATGTTCGTGGAGGAGTGGCGGAGTGAGTCCTGAGCTGCCTCCGCCCATGGGACGTACCCCGCCCATTCTCCTGGCCGGTCCTGGCAATACGACCGCAGAAACCTACCCACCTCCTGGTTCACTCTCTCCATTACGCACGGGGTGATAACCTGAGGTCAGGCTGACCGAGACCCCCAGATACTCCATAAACGCCCTCCAAACTCGGGACGTGAACTGGGGACCCCGATCAGAAACGATGTCCTCAGGCACCCCGTAGTGCCGGAAGACGTGGGTAAACAGGGCCTCCGCAGTCTGTAGGGCCGTAGGGAGACCGGGCAACGGGCGGAGACGGCAGGACTTAGAAAAACAATCCACTACGACCAGGATCGTAGTGTTCCAAATTCCAAATTATGTCCATAATATCGACAAAAACATGGCAAACGTTTTTTATAATCAAACCTCAAGGTGTTTTTCAAATATCTATTGGATAATATATCAACCGGGACAATTTGCTTTTCAGTAGGAGCGAGAGGAAAATGTACTACCTCTGTCTTTTACGCAAGAATCACTCTGAGAGCCCTCAGGTGGCCACTTACGCAATGTAGTCGTTTACGCTCATTCTTCAAAATAAAGGCCTGAAACTACATCTAAAGGCTGTAGGTCCTCAGTGTCATAGAGACGGGACAGTGCGTTGGCTTTCATGTTGAGGGACCCGGTCTATAAGAGATAGTGAACCTAAATCTGGTGAAAAACATGGCCCACCTTGCCTGATGAGGATTCAGTCTCCTCGCTGCCCGGATATACTCCAGATTACGGTGGTCAGTCCAGATGAGGATAGGGTGCTCGGCCCCCTCAAGCCAATGTCTCCACACCTTCAGGGCCTTTACCACAGCTAACAACTCATGGTCCCCCATATCATAGTTTCGCTCCGCCGGAATGAGCCTCTTCGAAAAGAAAGCGCAGGGACGGAGCTTCGGTGGCGTGCGCGAGCGCTGTGATAGCACGGCTCCAACCCCAGCCTCGGACGCGTCCACCTCCACTATGAACACCAAAGAGGGGTCCGGATGTCCCATGTGGAAATGCGACAACCCAGGAAGGAAACGGCTCGTTTGGAGAACACACATTTCTCAGACTTAATGTACAGGTCATGCTCCAGCAGTCGCCCAAGTACCTTGTGCACCAGAGACACATGCACGGTGCATATGGCGGAATAGATCAGGATATCATCAATATACACCACCACACCCTGCCCGTGCAGGTCCCTGAGAATCTCGTCTACAAAGAATTGAAAGACGGCTGGAGCATTCTTTAACCCATACGGCATGACAAGGTACTTATAATGGCCAGATGTGGTACTAAACGTGGTTTTCCACACATCTCTCTCCCGAATTCGCACCAGATTATACTCTCTCTTGAGGTCCAGTTTCGTGAAAAAACACGCTCCGTGAAATGATTCTACCGCCGTAGCGATGAGAAGTGGCGGGTAACTAAACCCCACTGTGATGGAATTGAGACCTCGATAATCAATGCACGGATGCAGACTTCCCTCCTTTTTTTCACAAAAAAGAACCTTGAGAAGACGTGTGAAGTGGAGGGCCGAATGTACCCCTATCCCAGAGATTCAGTGACATATGTCTCCATAGCCAATGTCTCCTCCTGTGACAATGGGTACACATGACTCCTGGGAAGTGCAGCGTTTACCTGGAGGTTTATCACGCAATCCCCCCGTCGATGAGTTGGTAATTTGGTTGCCCTCTTCTTACAGAAGGCGATAGCCAAATCGGCATATTCTGAGGGAATGCACACAGTGGAAACCTGGTCTGGACTCTCCACCGACGTGGCACCAATGGAAACTCCTATACACCTACCTGAACACTCCTCTGACCACCCTTGAAGAGCCCCTTGTTTCCATGAAATCCTGGGATTGTGGCTAGCCAGCCAGGGAACCCCCAGCACCACTGGACACGCAGGTGAATCGATAAGGAAGAGACTAATCCGCTCCCTACGATCCCCCTGCATTACCATGTCCAGTGGAACCGTGGCCTCCGCGACCAGCCCTGACTTGAACGGTCGGCTATTTAAGGAGTGCACGGGGAAGGGTGGATCTATTGGCACCAGCGGAATCCCCAACCTATGGGCGAGTCCGCGATCCATAAAGTTCCCAGCTGCGCCTGAATCGACTAGCGCCTTATGCTGAAGAGAGGGAGAAAACTCAGGAAACGAAATTGAAAAAAACATGTGACCAACAGGGAGCTCTGGGTGAGTGTGGTGCTGACTCACCTGGGGTGACCGAGAAGTGTTCTGCTGGCCCTATCAACTCCCAGACGAGCTCCTCCAGCACCGGTCGGAAGTGTGTCCTCTCCGACCACAGCTGGTGCAGGAGGAGCCTCCTCCTCCGGTCCCCGTCCCTGCGCCCCCCTCCCCCCTAACTCCATAGGTATGGGAGCGGGAGGGCCAGGAGGTGGAACTGACAGGGCCCTTTCTAAACGCCCGCGGGAAGCCAGCAGATTGTCCAGTCTGATCGACATGTCTTCGAGCTCATTGAGGGAGAGAGTGGCGTCCCGACAAGCTAGCTCCCTTCGGACGTCCTCCCGGAGGCTACACTGGTAGAGGTCCATCAGGGCCCTGTCATTCCACCCCGCCCCAGTGGCCAAGGTCCCGAACTCCAGCTCGAAGTCCTGCGCGCTCCTCGTCTCCTGCCTAAGGTGGAACAGCCGCTCGGCCCTCTGGAGGGTGGTCGAACACAGTCCGGAAACGGCGGTGAACTCTGGGTAGTGGTTCCTAGCAGATTCTGGGCTATTCCAAACTGTGTTGGCTCACTCCAGGGCTCTGCCCGTCAGGCAGGAGACGAGGACGCTCACACTCTCTTCACCCGAGGGAGTCTGCCGAACGGTAGCCAGGTATAGCTCAAGCTGGAGCAACAATCCCTGGCACCTAAGCCGCCGCTCCATCGTACTCCCTCGGGGGCGCGAGACAAAGTGCGCTGGGGCCGGACGCCGCCGGAGGAGTGGGTTAAGTCATTGAAGGTGGTGCTGGAAGCGAGGTAGGGAGACCACTCCCCTCCCATCGGTCCATTCTCTCCATAATTTGGTCCATTGCTGACCCGATACGATGGAGGATGGCCGTATGATGGAGGAAGCGCTCCTCCATAGATGGAAGAGGAGTTCCCGCTGCTCCTGCTGACTCCATGTAATGGTGCGGGCTTCTGTCAGGTCTTCTAGGAGTAGTGGGTAGCACGATGAACCGGTTCTCTAGATTTTAAAATAACGGTTCTGTTCCAGAACACTAGAGATCACTTTCGTTAGTTATTTTTTGATTTTCGGTTCTGTTCCCTGTAATGGTTCCAACCCCTGCTTCTTTTATTTTTTTATTTAACTAGGCAAGAAGCCACTCTCCGCTGTGTATAATGACTCAACATTATACACAGTTCCCCCGCTATCACGTTTCAGGACAATGTCGAAGTAACAACAGTTTATTAATCGAACAGGGGCAGGCAAAAGGCAGGTCGAGGGCAGGCAGAGGTCAGTAATCCAGATAGGTGGGGCAAAGGTACAGGACGGCAGGCTGGCTCAGGGTCAGGGTCAGGGTCAGGGTAGGCAGAATGGTCAACACCGGGAAAACTAGGAAACAGGAACAATTGAGAGACAGAAGCAGAGGGGAAAATACTGGTAGGCTTGACAAAACAAAACAAATTGGCAACAGACGAACAGAGAACACAGATATAAATACACAGGGGATAATGGGGAAGATGGGCAACACCGTGGTGGAGACAAGCACAAGGACAGGTGAAACAGATCAGGGTGTGACAGTAACACCCCCCCCTCCCTAGAAGCGCCACCTGGCGTCCTACCTGGTTGACTAGGGTGCCGGCATTGGAAATCCACGATGAGGCCTGGGTCCAGAATTCCCTGGTGGGGACCCACCACCTCTAACCCTCCCAGTCAACCAGGTACCGGAACCCCCTGCCCCGAGGTTGAACCCTCAGGAGAAGCCTCACAGTGTACGCCAGTTTCCCGTCATAACCCTCCCAGTCAACCAGGTACTGGAACCCCCTGCCCCGAGGTTGAACCCTCAGGAGACGCCTCACAGTGTACGCCGGTTGCCCGTCGTTGAGATGGGGACAGGTGTGGACCTGGAAACAGGAGACAAAGGGCTGTGAGACATGGGTTTGGCTCTGGACACATGAAAGGTAGGATGTATACGAAAGGTATGGGGCAACAGAAGATGAACAGCAGAGGGGTTAAGGACTTTTGAGATAGGAAACGGGCTGATAAACTGGTGGAAGAGTTTGTGTGATTAAACCTGGAGAGGCAGATCCCGGTTGGACAGCCATACCTTCTGCCCTAGCCGATACCGGGGAGCCGGGTTCCTGTGGCAATCTGCTTGTCGTTGATACCTGGAGGTGGTCTTGAGGAGGGCCCGGCTAGGCTCTCCTCCAGGTACGACGACAGCGGTGGACAAACATCTGGGCTGAAGGTATGCCAACCTCTTCTTCTTGCTCAGGGAGGAGCGGGGGCTGATACCTCAAGAAACATTCAAAAGGTGATAGGCCCATGGCGGAGCAGGGAAAGGTGTTGCGGGCATATTTGACCCACACAAGCTGCTGGCTCCAGGTGGTGGGGTTTATCAGAGACCAGGCAGTGCAGAGTAGTCTCTAGGTCCTGGTTGGCTCGCTCTGATTGGCCATTGGACTGGGGGTGGAACCATCAGGACAGGCTGGTCGATGACCCAATGAGGGTGCAGGACGCCTTCCAGAACTGGGACAAGAACTCTGGTCGGAGACCATGTCTACTGTTAGACCATGTATCCAGAAGACGTGCTGCACCATGAGCTGGGTGCAGAGGGTAGTTTGGGGAGAGGAATGAAGTGGGCGGCTTTGCTAAACCGATCCACCATGGTCAGGATGGCGTTGCCATCAAACGTGGGAAGACCTGTGACAAAGTCCAGGGAGATGAGGGACAGGCAGAGGTTGGAGGAGACCAGCCGGAGCTTGCCAAGGAGTCTTGTTCTGTGCACAAACCATGCAAGCGGAGACGAATCTGGACACGTCAGGGACCATGGTAGGCCACCAAAAGCATTGTTGCACAAAAGCTAGGGTCCGACGGGAGCCCAGATGGCAGGCAAGCCTGAAGGAGTTGGCCCACTCCAGGACCGCGGAGTGGACGGCATCAGGAACGAACATGTTACATCTACTCCTGCCACGCACTCTACTGCTCATCCTGTGTCTCCTTGACCTGACGCCACTCCCCCAGTGCTCTCTCCCTCTCCCTCTGTGTGTGTGTGTGTGTGTGTGTGTGTGTGTGTGTGTGTGATTGTGTGGGCAGAGACAGGTGTGTTAGAGTCTGAGCAGATCCCCACCAGCTGCAACCTCTTCCATAACCAAGACCTTTACAAATATTCAGTCCTGCCACTTATACACTGCCAGATCGTAATCTCTGCTCAGTCAGTCTACGTTTCTAGCCATTTGTTACTATTTAGCTCCTGTTATCCTGTTGTGCCTGTTTTCCTTGCCTGACATGGCTTTCCTCTCCGATACAGTTCTGCCAGCTCTGACTGGTTCCTGTCTCCAGTCCCACGTCTCCTCATCCTGCTACTCTACCCTGGATTCCCCACTCTACTGCTCCCTTGGATTCCCCTACAGACCTGCTTACCCTCTCCCAACCCCTCTCGCTCCAGCCTCAGCAACTGGTTTCCTGCAACCTGACCGAGCTTCCCCTTGCCTGCACTCCATCTTACCCCTGTATTTCAATAAATACCTTGGTTACTTCATCCCAGTCTCCTCATCTGAGACTGCTCTTGGGTTTCCCTGTTCCACTCTGCCTAACAGTACGATCTGGCCAACGAGATGAACCCAGCAGACTCAGATCCTCTCCACCAAACCCTCGCTGGCCAAGGCGCCCTGCTCAAGCAACATGACCAGGCCCTGAAAGCCCTTCTGGAACACATCAAGGAGTTTTCACTTCATTTTCCTTGAGTCTGTCTGACCTACAGGACCGAACCTTCGTCCAGAGCTTACAACCAGTCCCAAATACTTATTTTACGCCCTGGGAGCCGTTTGTTCCAAATCCTGAGCACTACGATGGCTACCTCGGAGATTGCAGAGCCTTTTTAGTACAATGTTCACGAGTCACTTGAGCAACAACCCTAATCTTATGATAGCGATAGGGCCAAGATTTCCTTCCTGATTGGCTGCCTCCATGGAGCAACGCTTTCCTGGGCTACGATGGTGTGGGAGAGACAGTCCCCAATCTGCTTCTTCTACTCCAGATTCACGGAGGAGATAAAGAAAGTCTTCGACCACCCGGTCTGTGGGAAGGATGCCGCTAAACGACTCCAGTCCCTTCGTCAAGGCCCCCATAGTGTTGCTGAGATGGCATGTGAGTGTCGCACCCAAGTGTACAGACATGGCCAAACGTTTTGAGAATGACACAAATATTAATTTTCACAAAGTCTGCTGCCTCAGTGTCTTTAGATATTTTTGTCAGATGTTACTATGGAATACTGAAGTATTATTACAAACATTTCATTAGCGTCAAAGGCTTTTATAGACAATTACATGAAGTTGATGCAAATAGTCAATATTTGCAGTGTTGACCCTTCTTTTTCAAGACCTCTGCGATCTGCCCTGACAGGCTGTCAATTTACTTCTGTGCCACATCCTGACTGATGGCAGCCCATTCATGCATAATCAATGCTTGGAATTTGTCAGAATTTGTGGGTTTTTGTTTGTCCACCCACCTCTTGAGGATTGACCACAAGGTCTCAATGTGATTAAGGTCTGGGGAGTTTCCTGGCCATGGACCCAAAATATCGATGTTTTGTTCCCCAAGCCACTTAGTTATCACTTTTGCCTCATGGCAAGGTGCTCCATCATGCTGGAAAATGCATTGTTTGTCACCAAATTGTTTCTGGATGTTTGGGAGAAGTTGCTCTCAGAGGATGTGTTGGTATCATTCTTTATTCATGGCTGTGTTCTTAGGCAAAATTGTGAGAGAGCCCTTTGCGGCCCTTCTTGACACCAGGCCATCCTCCAAAAGTCTTTGTCTCACTGTGCGTGCAGATGCACTCACGCCTGCCTGCTGCCATTCCTGAGCAAGCTCTGTACTGGTGGTGCCCCGATCCCGCAGCTAAATCAACTTTAGGACATGGTCCTAGCGCTTGCTGGACTTTCTTGGGCGCCCTGAAGCCTTCTTCACAACAACTGAACCGCTTTCCTTGAAGTTCTTGATGATCCGATAAATGGTTGATTTAGGTGCAATCTTACTGGCAGCAATATCCTTGCCTGTGAAGCCCTTTTTGTGCAAAGCAATGATGACGGCACGTTTCCTTGCAGGAAACCATGGTTGACAGAGGAAGAACAATGATTCCAAGCACCACCACCACCCTGATGATGACCTACTGACTGGAGAAGGATGGATGTGAAAGTGTTGGCCCAGGTCTCTGTCCTTCATTGTAAATAATAATGTGTTAGCGGTAAGCGTCCCGACAGTGGACACCTGTTGTCAACATCCGGTGAAATTGGAGGGTGCGCAATTCAAACAAATAATCAGAATATTAAACATTTATGAACATATAAGTGTCTCATATCGGTTAAAAGCTTAAATTCTTGTTAATCTAACTGTATTGTCTGATTTACAATAGGCTTTAAAGCGAAAGCATATCATGTAATTGTTTGAGGACGGTGCTCCACATCAACATATTTTTCAACCAGTACATGCTTCATGAAATCACAAAAAGCAAATAAATAATCACATACTTTTTGAAAATCTTCCTCTGTTCGCAATCCCAAGGGTCCAAGCTACAACACGCATATTCGTTTTGTTAGATAAAATCCTTCTTTAAATCCCAAAAAGTCAGTTTAGTTGGCACCATCGATTTCAGTAATCCACTCGTTCAACATGCTACCACTAAACTTTGTTAAAATAAGTCAAACTACTTTTCTATTTAAGCCTCAGCTGCTCTAAAATGTAAATAAACTATAATATTTCATGCAGGAAGAAGTATGTTCAATAGAAAAGTAAAATTAGCAAGTGTGCGTCCTCTTCGTTGCATGCCCACAGACTCAAAATTATTCCTCGTTTTGAAAGAAACAAGCCTTAAACCTTGAACAAAGACTGTTGACATCTAGTGGAAGCCATAGGAATTGCAATCTGGGAGCTGGAACTGCATAGGACCCATAGCTTTCCATTGAAAGCGCATGGGATCTCAAAAAAATATTCTGGTTGTTTTTTTCGGCTACCATATCAATTGTGTTATAGTCTCATACATTATTTTAAAATTTCTACAAACTTCAAAGTGTTTTCTATCCAATGATACCAATTGTATGCATATCCTGGCTTCTGGGCCTGAGTAACAGGCAGTTTACTTTGGGCATGTCAGTCAGGTGGAAATTCTGAAAAAAGGACCCTAGCCCTAAAAAGTTTTAACTGACTTGCCTAGTTAAATTAAGGTTGAAAAAAAAAATATATATATATTGATGCTGATGAATGTGATATAGATATTGACATGCCATTTTGATACATTAATTATTTGTGATACTGACATTGACATGCTATTTAAACCTTGATTATCAGTTGACTAACATTTACCAGTTGTGAATAAATAATGCAGGATTAGGTTTTTCTATTTTAAGTTTGCTTCCAGTCTCAAGTTCAAGTTTGAATGTCACATGCACAAGTACAGTGAAATGCTTTACTTGCAAGCTCTAAACCCAACACTGCAGTAATCAATATCAATGTAGTACTAAAATAACAAGGTAGATCAAAAACACACAACAAATTAAATTTGAACTAAAATACACAGGATTTGATTTGAAGTAAGAAACTATATACAGGGTCAATTCCAGTACCATATTTACAATGTGCAGGGATACTGGAGTTACAGAGGTAGACATGTATAGGGGAAAGGTGACTAGGCATCAGGATGTATGACAAACAGAGTAGTGTAAGTGTAAATGAAGATTTTATGTGAGGGTGTGTGCATGTGTGTGTGTGTGTAGAGTCAGTATAAATGTATGTGCATGTTGTGTGTGTTGGAGTGTCAGCGTGCATGAGCATGAGTCCTGTGAGTGTGCATAGAGACAGTGCAAAAATAAAAATAAATGCATGGGTCAACTCAGATAGACATTTTGTTAGCTATTTAGCAGTCCTATGACTTGGGGATAGAAGCTATTCAGGACCCTGTTGGTGTCAGACTTTATGAACCGGTACCGCTTGCCATGCAGAAGCAGACAGAACAGTCTATGGCTTGGGTGGCTGGAGACTTTAACGATTTCTCGGGCCTTCCTGTCACACGGCCTGATATAGAGTTCCTGGATGGCAGGGTGCTCGGCCCCCTACTGGGTGTCCGCACCACCTTCTGTAGAGCCATGTGATCGAGGGCGGTGCGGTTGCCATACCAAGCAGTGATGCAGCCAATCAATATGCTCTCAAAGGTGCAGCTGTAGAACTTGAGGGCTCATGCCAAACAATTTCAACCTCCTGAAGGGGAAAGAGGAGCTTTCAAGCTTCTTCAGGACTGTGCGCGCGTGTGTGGACCATTTTAAGTCCCTAGGGATTTGAACCCAGAGGAATTTGAAGCTCTCGACCCGCTCCACTGCAGCCCCGTCGAAGTGGATCGGGGAGTGCTCGCCTCCACCATATCCTGTAGTCCACTATCAGCTACTTGGTCTTACTGACGTTGAGGCAAAGGTGGTTGTCCAGGCACCACACTGCCAGGTCACTGACCTCCTCTCTGTAGACTGTCTCATTGTCGCCAGTGATCAGGCCTACCACCGTTGTGTCATCAGCAAACTTGGTTTTGGAGTCGTGCGTGGCCACACAGTTGTGGGTGAGCAGGGAGTACAGGAACAGGGAGACACGCCCATGAATATGATTGCACAAGTCATAAAGCCATTTCACCAGCAAAGATGAAAGAGTGCATTTATGTTTAAACACAGCTTTTCTCTGAGGTGAAGTGGTACAATGTTGGTGACCCTTTGTGAGGTATGTATGGCTTTGGTTCTGTTGAGGGCCTGGCCCACGTGTCGGAGGTGAACCCCTCTCTTGACTCTCTGTATCATCTCAGCCACAGCATGTTGCCTGATATCAGTCAAAAGATACTGTCTGGATTTTGATCAATAATAACTATACAGTACCACTTCAGGAGGAGATTTTATAAGAAGCATTACCTCCATCCTCCCTTATTCCAGTTTTTACGTTCCATAAAGGTGAGTATTGAGATCAAACATTGTAGGCAACAATTCATACAGTGGTCTTTACAAATGGCTTCGGTAGGCTGCTCCTTCAAAATCAACAGCCATTATGTTCATTCAGAAGTTGAGAAAATTCAGTAAGAAATAAAAGTTATATGCAGCTTAAAGATTGGAGTTATTTGATTTAACAGCTTGTAGATTTTTTTTTTGCACACTATACAGTACCAGTCAAAAGTTTGGACATATCTATCCATTCCAGGGTTTTTCTTTATTTGTAATTTTTTCTTCATTGTAGAATAATAGTGAAGACATCAAAACTATGGAAATAACACGTATGGAATCGTGTAGTAACCAAAAAAGTGTTAAACAAATCAAAATATGTTACATTTCAGATTCTTCAAAGTAGCCACCCATTGTCTTGATTACAGTGTTGCACTATAAGGACACAAGTCGAGACCCAGATTCAGACACAGGAGGCAGATGGTTTGAGCTCTGATATTTATCATAGTCCAAGGGATAGACCAAATGCAGGTCGAGGACAGGCAAGAGTTCATAGCCATGGCAGAGTCCAAAATGGAACAGGACTGCAGGCGGGCTCATAGTCAGGACAGGCAAGGGTCAAAACCAGGAGGATGAGAAAATATTTGAGATTCTTCAAAGTAGCTACCCTTTGCCTTGATGACAGCTTTGCACGCTCTTGGCATTCTCTCAACCAGCTTCATGAGGTAGTCACCCGGAATGCATTTCCATTAACAGGTGTGCCTTGTTAAATGTTAATATGTGAAATGTTTTCCTTCTTAATGCGGTTGAGTCAATCAGTTGTGTTGTGACAAGGTAGGATTGGTATACAGAAGATAGCCCTATTTGGTAAAATACCAAGTCCATGTTATGGCAAGAACAGCTCAAATAAGCAAAGAGAAATGACAGTCCATCATTACTTTAAGACATGAAGGTCAGTCAATGCGGAATATTTCAAGAACTTTGAACGTTTCTTCAAGTGCAGTTGCAAAAACCATCAAGCGCTATGATGAAACTGTCTCTTATGAGGACTGTCACAGGAAAGGAAGACCCAGAGTAACCTCTGCTGCAGAGGAACAGTTCATTAGAGCTACCAGCCTCAGGAATTGCAGCCCAAATAAATGCTTCACAGAGTTCAAGTAACAGACATATCTCAACATAAACTGTTCACAGGAGACTGTGTGAATCAGGCCTTCATGGTCAAATTGCACAGAAACCATTACTAATGGACACCAATAAGAAGAAGAGATTTGCGAGAGCCAAGAAACACGAGCAATGGACATTAGACTGGTGGAAATCTGTCCTTTAGTCTGTGGAGTCCAAATTTGAGATATTTGGTTCCAACCGCAATATCTATTTGAAAGACGCAGAGTAGGTGAACAGATGATCTCCGCATGTGTGGTTCCCATCATGATGCTTGGAAGAGGAGGTGTGATGGTGTGGGAGTGCTTTGCTGGTGACACTGTCCGTGATTTATTTAGAATTCAAGGCACACTTAACCAGTATGGCTACCACAGCATTCTGCAGCAATACGCCATCCCATCTGGTTTGCACTTAGTGGGACTATCATTTGTTTTTCAACAGGACAATGACCCAAAACACACCTCCAGGCTGTGTAAGGGAAATTTGACCAAGAAGGAGAGTGAGAGAGTGCTGCATCAGATGACCTGGCCTCCACAATCACCTGACCTCAACCCAATTGAGATGGTTTGGGATTGGTTGGACCGCAGAGTGAAGGAAAAGCAGCCAACAAGTGCTCAGCATATGTGGGAACTCCTTCAAGACTTTTGGAAATGCATTCCAGGTGAAGCTGGTTGAGAGAATGCCAACAATTGAATGGGTAAACCCTTGTGACCTTCAATTAAGATAATACAATAAAGCCATTGTTAGCTAGCACATAACTCAGCTATGAAAATGTGGTCCTTCAAAGTATTGACAGAAATATCCAAGGTATTAAAGAAATATATTTTCTTATTAAATGTTCTTATTCAACTGAAAAAGATAATTGATGACGGTATTCAAGACAAACCTCTCTACTTCTAGAGGCGACCAAATGCAGTATTGAGCACACAATAACAGAAAAACACAGAAAATAAAGGACTGGTAACAAAATAAGTGTATTTTTTAATGTTAAAAAAATAGAAATGTACCACCCACTAGCTATTCAAGGTTTGTTTTTTGTTTGTGTAAATGGTAGAATGTAACTTTAACTCACATGGCCCCTGAATGCCCAATGCATCCCCAATACATTCTCATAAAACACAGCCACGTGCGTCCTTCGACTATTCAATTATTAATGTCAAGGTTCCTCATACAAAAGTGACACAACTGACCCAAATTGATTCTGGAAAATATAAATTACTTATAGAACAACTTTAATTATAGGTTAAATAACGGTCCTCAATTAAGTCGAGCTGCCATTCACTCCCACCAAGGAAGTTTTTGAAATCGTATTGAGGTGGGGAAAATAAATGAAAGAAAAATGTATTGTAAGCACTTATAAATTAGAATGCAATTATGGATAGTGCAAGAAACCCAAGGACAAATAACATGGTATATCAACAAAATTCAAGATTAGAACTTGGTAAGGTGATTCAATCTGAGTGAAACGAGAAACAAGAGAGAGAGAAAACTATAAACAGTGAAACTTTGTGGATGGACTGAGAAAATGATAATATTGTGGAAATGACAGGTTGTCCAAAGTCAATGTGGACATGTAGGCAATGTATCAATAAGACCCATGTTAGTTAATAACTTAATGGGCACTATCCAAATAAAGTGCAACCCAAAGATCAGAGCTTCTGTGAGAGGCTTGGAGCTGGAGCCTGGAGCTTCTTCTGCAGCTCCTCAACTGGTCAATGGAACAAATGGAGGAGTAACATCATTATCCACTTATTAAGAGAGGCGTCAGATGCATTATAATAGTGGCGCAGTGGTCTAAAGCACTGCATCACAGGGCTAGCTGTGCCACTAGAGATTCTGGATTCGAGACCAGGCTCTGTCCCAGCCGGCCGTGACCGGGAGACCCATGGGGCAGTGCACAATTAGCCCAGTGTCGTCCAGGTTAGGGGATGGTTTGGCCGGCAGGGATATCCTTATATTCCAAATTTGGTATCCAATTGGTAGTTACAATCTTGTCTCATCGCTGCAACTCCTATACAGACTCGGGAGAGGTGAAGGTCGAGAGCAGTGCGTCCTCCGAAACACAACCTAGCCAAGCCGCACTGCTTCTTGACACAATGCCCACTTAACCGGGAAGCCAGCCGCACCAATGTGTTGGAGGAAACACTGTATACCTGGCGACCGTGCACTGCGCCCGGCCCGCCAAAGCATTCACTAGTACGCGAGGGACAAGGATATCCCTGCTGGCCAAATCCTCCCCCATGGTTCTCCCGGTTGCAGCCAGCTGCGACAGTGCCTGGACTCAAACCCAGAATTGCGATGCAGTGCCTTAGACCACTCGGGAGGCTTTTTGGGAGAACTTTGACATGAAAAGATGAACCCACAAATGCCATGAAGTGCACTAAGAAACTATTTTCTGTGGAGTCCATTGCTGCTAACAAATGAAGGATGTACTGTGCATTTCACTACAGTTAAAACCAAAGGTTGGATAGGTCTATACATGTTGGAATCCCATTGTCAAACCATGAAAATAATATGACTCTTTTGACAAAGCCCACTCATTCCCTGCTGGGATCATGTATGGCAACTTTGTGTACCATTAGTATGTCAGTCCTCCAATTCTGCTTTGCCACTCAATAGTAAACTTGAGATCCATGGCCTCCCCCTAAACCTTGGTACACCTCTCCTCATGCTCCCTCCTCTCCTCCTCTCCTCCAGGAGCTCTAGCTTGCGCTGTAATGCCACCACCTTCTGTAGCTCTAAACCCTTGAGCTGGTGTCAATCACCTTCATCTGTAACCGCAAAACATTTTCACATTCACTCACAGAATATAAGAACACATCATTGAGACAGCCACTGTTTGAGCTACGGTGGCTCTAAAGAGCATTAGTGTGAATGGTGACAATCCTCCAAGAAATTCTGTTTTCCTGTGTCATTCTTACTAAATTTGATGTGAATAAGGAAATAAAGAGTGCTATGGTGGTTCTAAATGGCATGCAATGGTTCTTCACTACTAACAGAATTTTTTTGTGGCAAAAATAGTGAAGAGTGGTACTGCTTTAAAGCAGTGCACACAAAACAATGGAAAACAATGTAAGCTGCTCAGAGCCTGCAAAACAAACAGCTCATGTGGTGATAATTGCTGATCAGTAGCTTTGGGTTGGTGCCAGTCAACATTTTTTTCTCTGCTCCTCAAATCATGTGTTAATTGTTCTTTGAATGGAGGGTATGGCTCACCTTCACCCTAGACTAGGAGAGATCAGTGATCCCACTGTTTTAGAATTGTTTTCATCCATAGTGCTGCAAGTAAATGGTGATGCTGAAGCTCCTTATTATTATTATTATTATGATGGATACAGCAAGTCGCTGCCCATAGTGCTCCCTTTGGCCATTATCATTCAAAAGGGAATTTCACTGTTGAATTGACATGCTTATTGACATTCAGTCTTGTTCAGATACACATTCATATTGGTTCCCCACACAAAACTGAATTCCATTTTTTTTCAGATAATATTTCTGTAATCTATAAAAGGTGATATTTGACAAGGGAAATAATCTGTGATAGTGTGTTGGTAGTTTCAGTATAATAAAACAAATATTTGTGTATGCAGATTAAAGCACCTTAGCTTGTATAGAATCCAGTGAGGCTATAAAAATTTGTGTTTGCAAAGAGGTCATATGTAAAGGTCTCATAATGCAGCATGCCACACTTGGCCAATCTTTAAGGGCCACAAAATGAGCAGCGACAATGCTGGGGGTGTAAACTGGATTTTGAAACTGAAGGGCTGAGTAGAATGATAACTAGTTTAAAATATACTGATAATTGTACACATTTTCCCAAATCTTCTCACCTAATTATTAATTTACAAAATCTGAAGGATTGCAAAAAATCTGTGACCCAGAAATATTTCGATATTCATTCCTGCATCCCCACGGTGAGACAGCCAGAGACAGGCAGGAACATTCTAAAGTGGATCGTTGAGCAACGGACCTCTGAGCTATGCAAGCATGGGCAAGGCAGCTGAACAGGGAGGGAAAAGCTTACATTTATTCACATCCTCCACGATATCGAGACCAATCGAAGCTCACGATAGCTTCTAACCTGAAAGAGATGGCGAAAAAGCTGGTCAGAGACAGCATGCTCAAGTGTTTTGGAAACAAAATAAATAAGGGATACCGGTCTGTAGTTTGACGTCAGAGGAGTCTTATGTTGGTTTCTTGAGGAGTGGAGAAACTTGGGGCGTTTTGAAGTCAGAGGGGATGCAACCAATGGTCAGGGATGAGTTTATAAGGGAAGTGAGGAAAGACAGAAGGTCTCCAGAGATGGTCTTGAGAAGGGAGGTTGTCGGCCGGCCGGACCTCACTAGTCACAGGATTTCATCTGGAGGGGAGAAAGAGGTCAAGGCGTAGAGTAGTTCTGTGTGAGTGGGACCAGTGGACTAGGCTGAGTAAATGAGGAGCGTTGTTGTCAACCTTCTTTTCAAAGTGGTTGACAACGCCGAGAGAGGGAGGAGGGAGGGGTAGAGGATTTAGGAAGGAGGAGGTGGTGGAAAGAGCTTCCAAGGTTTAAATTGAAATTTAGAGTGATATAAAGTGGTGTTAGCAGCGGATACAGATGAAGAGAAGGTAGATAGGAGGGAGTGGAAGGATGATAGGTCCTCCGGAAGTTAAGGGTGCGTTCCTAAATTCACTCTGGCTAGCTACTCTGATTTCAGAGCACTTTCGTCTGAGTGTGCCAGAGCACAGAATAACTGAATTCATGAACGCGCAACACCCACTGAATATGACCGGTGTCAGTAAAAAGTAATTAAAATTGCTTCAGTGCAGTCAATGAAGAGCACAACCACAGGGAAGTCTTTTTTGGAGGAGGTTTCATAAGTGTGTGGCAAAGCTGGGACTGAGTTTTGGAAAGTTATCCAGTGTGGCCACTGATGGGTGCCCAAACTTGACGGGAAGAAACGTTGGCCTTTTGAAAAGGATACAAGATTTTATTTATTTAACCTTTATGAAACTAACCAAGTCAGTTAAGAACAAATTCTTATTTACAATGACGGCATACCAAAAGGCAAAAGGCCTCCTGCGGGTACTGGGGCTGGGATTAAAAATAATAAAAAAATATATAGATATAGGACAAAACACACATCACGACAAGAGAGACAACACTACACTACATAAAGAGAGATCTAAGACAACAACATAGCAAGGCAGCGACACATGACAACACACCATGGTAGCAACACAACATGACAACAACATGGTAGCAACACAACATGGTACAAACATTATTGGTCACAGTCAACAGCACAAAGGACAAGAAGGTAGAGACAACAATACATCACACAAAGCAGCCACATCTGTCAGTAAGAGTGTCCATGATTGAGTCTTTGAATGAAGAGATTGAGATAAAACTGTCCAGTTTGAGTGTTTGTTGCAGTTCGTTCCAGTCACTAGCTGCAGCGGACTGAAAAGAGGAGCGACCCAGGGATGTGTGTGCTTTGGCGACTTTTAACAGAATGTGACTGGCAGAACGGGTGTTGTATGTGGAGGATGAGGGCTGCAGTAGATATCTCAGATAGGGGGGAGTGAGGCTAAGAGGGTTTTAAAAATAAGCATCAACCAGTGGAGGAGTATAGAGTGAAGTGATGTGTCCTATAAGGAGCATTGGTGGCAAATCTGATGCCCGAATGGTAAAGAACATCTAGCCGCTCGAGAGCACCCTTACCTGTCGATTACGATAGAGGAAACCAAGTCTAGATTTAACTTTAGCCTGCAGCTTTCATATGTGCTGAGAGAAGGACAGTGTGACGTTTAGTCATACTCCCAAGTACTTGTATGAGGTGACTACCTCAAGCTCTAAACCCTCAGAGGCAGTAATTCTTCTTACCAAACCACATGACCTTTGTTTTGGTGTTCAAAAAATGTTTAACAGTGGAGAAAGCTTGTTGGACATGAAGAAAGCTTTGTTGTAGAGCATTTAACACAGAATCCGGGGAGGGGCCAGCTGAGTATTAGACTGTATCTGCATATAAATGGATGAGAGAGCTTCCTACTGCCTGAGCGTGGGACCTAGTAGCTGAGCTGAAACCAGATCAGAATTTCTTTTTTCTGCGTTGCATTATTCATCAGGAGGTGCTCTGTAAATGTGTTCTGAAAATGAGCCATGTTGGGGATACAGTCTCTAAAGTGGTAAACTTCATAAGAGCAAAATCTTTAAACCACAGACAGTTTGTCTCACTGTTGGAAGAGACAGAGTCGGGTCATGCAGATCTCCCCTACCACACAAACGTGAGATGGCTGAGTTTGGGGAAGGTGCTTAAAAGGGTGTGGGACCTGAAGTCTGAGATTGCTGAGTGTTTTCAAATGAAAGGAAAACATGTGGATTTCCGTCAACTGCAAGATAAAGAATGGTTGGCTGATCTTGCCTTCACCGTGGACATCACGGCCCTAATGAATGAACTGAATTCTGAACTACAAGGGAAGGGCCTTTTTGCACAACATCATTTGTACACATAATTTTTGTACATCCTTGTCAAAGCCTTCAAGGGAAAATGACTCCTCCTGACCCGTTAAGTAGAAGCCAACAATCTCACCCAGTTTCCGACATTACTCGTTTGTACCCTATCAGATGACCAGCGGGGGAAGTATACATCGCTGCTGTGTGCTTTGAACTGTGAATTTTCTCGTCGTTTTGAGGATTTCAAAGTGTTGGAAAATGACATGCTGTTGGTTTCCTCTCCTTTCACCTTCCATGTGGATTACGCTCCCACTGACCCGTAACTTCAGTTTATCGTTCTTCAGTCTAATGCAGTGATTGGTGAACTATTCAAAACAATGTCACTGACCAGGTTCTATGCATCTCTCGATGAACAAAACTTTCCAAAGATTAGGAGTCATGCTCAGAAGATTTGTACTGTTTGGGTCAACCTATGTATGTGAACAGACATTTTCAGTGACAAAATATAACAAGTCAAGGCACAGATCATCTCTTACTGGCTCTCACCTCTCAGCAATCCTGCGCATAGCGACTTCATAAACTATACCTGACTTCACTGCTCTAGTCAATGCCCATCAGAGACTTCACTCCTCAAAACTGATTGAGTAGTTTAAATGTAATGTTAAGCTCTCTCTCTTTCTTGTGCTTTTGTACATACCCGTTAACAATTGTTCTGTCCCCAGCACAAGGTGCACCTGTGCGTATGACTGATTCAACCTTTGAACACATATTCTCAACATTAAACAATCATGTACTATTGGATACTGGTGTACAATGTTACAGATCAAATGCATGTCTGGGTGACATGTCTGGTGAGTATGCAGGCCATGGAAGAACTGGGACATTTTTAGCTTCCAGGAATTGAGTACAGATCCTTGCGACATGGGGCCGTGTATTATCATGCTGAAACATGAGGTGATGGCCGCGGATGAATGGCATGACAATGGGCTCCAGGGTCTCATCACAGTATCTCTGTGCATTCAAATTGCCATCCATAAAATTCAATTGTGTTCATTGTCCGTAGCTTATGCCTGTCCATACCTTAACCCCACCGCCACCATGGGACACTCTGTTCACAACGTTGACATCAGCAAACTGCTCGCTCACGCGACACCATACACGTGGTCTGCCTTTGTAAGGCCGGTTGGACGTACTGCCAAATTCTCTAAAATGACGTTGGAGGCGGATTATGGTGGAGAAATCTCTGGCAACAGCACTGGTGGACATTCCTGCAGTCAGCATGCCAATTTACACGCTCCCTAAAATACTTGAGACATCTGTGGCATTGTGTTGTGTGACAAAACTCCACATTTTAGAGGGCCCTTTTATTGACCCCAGAACAAGGTGCACCTGTGCATATGACTGATTCAACCTTTGAACACAGCAGCATCACATATTCTCAACATTAAAAAACCTTGTACTATTGGATACTGGTGTCCAATGTTACAGCTGAAATGCATCATTCATTTACAGATAAACACAGCCACCTCGTCTGATATTAGGGAAATGGCCTGATTCCATTGTTTACTTTTTGGGAAACAGCCATGGTGCATCAACATATGTGACTGAACACCTTGATTCGGTCTTATGTAGCAAAATTTGAAGTAATTCCAATTTGAAAGTTGATTAACTTGTAACCCCACTTTTGAGAAAATGACCCTTGAATATTTTGTAAACCCACTGGAGAGCTCTTCTTCATCTACACCCATTCAGCATTGTTCACACTGTCTTAAGCCAGCCCCACCCATCTCTTTAAGAATTCACATATGAGGTCATGTGCTAAACAGTGAGTAGTGTAGTAAAGATTAAGATTAAAAGTGGTAAGAGTAGTAGCCGACAATAAGGAAAAATTCCAGGTAAACAGAAAGTGTCCAGAAATAAAAAATATTTTATAAATATTAGATGACGCTTACCAAGACACACTCTAAATTGATGGGTCATGTGAAATAAATGTTATATCCCCCAGCAACATCTTGCTAAGTGGATGGGTCTCTACAGAAGGTGTAAACGATACAGCGAAATGGTTCCTTGCATAGTGCCAATATCAAAAATAGACACTGTCAATATAAAGAAAAAAATAAGAAGTGTCAATGCCAGTAGAGAAAGAACAAAATAATATACAGTATCTACAAGAACAATATTAATAACGACATCAGTGATATTGGTGATAGACGAGGCAGTTATACAGTGCCTTGCGAAAGTATTCGGCCCCCTTGAACTTTGTTACCTTTTGCCACATTTTTGCCACCAATAATTTTGCACGCCCAATTTCAGTTTTTGATTTGTTAAAAAAGTTTGAAATATCCAATAAATGTCGTTCCACTTCATGATTGTGTCCCACTTGTTGTTGATTCTTCACAAAAAAATACAGTTTTATATATTTATGTTTGAAGCCTGAAATGTGGCAAAAGGTCGCAAAGTTCAAGGGGGCCGAATACTTTCGCAAGGCACTGTATGCGTACAATCAGGGGTAAAGTGGCTGAGCAGCAGGATACAAAAATGAATAGTAGCAGCAACATACGGCGTGTGTGTTAGGAGAGAGTCATGTGAATAGAGGCACTACAGATCAAAATCAAATTTTATTTGTCACATACACATGGTTAGCAGATGTTAATGCGAGTGTAGCGAAATGCTTGTGCTTCTAGTTCCGACAATGCAGTAATAACCAACAAGTAATCTAACTAACAATTCCAAAACTACTGTCTTATACACAGTGTAAGGGGATAAAGAATATGTACACAGATAGTGCTGATGACTGGGAACTCGCCCCCAGTGTTGAACTGGTCCATCCGAACAACGCATGAACAAGGGAATCCATATTCGGAGCCTGTTTCTGTCCTGCCCTTGACCATAGTGCTGGGCATGTGATGTCCATAGCTTCTTCGTCCCAAAACTGCCCGATCTTCTCAAAACGATATGTGTCCAGTCCAGGTGGTGCTTGTACAGGCAGACAATCTATGTGAGGAAGGATGTCAGGGTTGTGCAGCAGCTGAAACTTGGTCCCGACTGAGTCCAAACGCTCCTTGGCGACAACAACACCAGGCTCCAGATCATTGAAGCTGTAAAACAGGAAATAACAACAATTTTTTGAAGACGTTACAACCTTGCATAACATCAATTCACCTCCCAAGTTTAGATTATATGGAATAACCTCATACAATGCAATGAAAATTATATTTACCTGAAGTACTGGTACTGCTTGATCTGTGGCAGCGGCCAGAAGTACGGAGTCAGGTGTTGTTGCCAGCCATAGCTTTCCACCAGCACCGTACCATCCTCCAGTCCAACCAGCTGTGGGATGTGGACTCCTGTCACAGTGCTGTCCTTCACAACACCAGCAATCTCAGACAAAGTCTTCACTCTGGTCTATCTGAAGCGCTGCTTAATGAGGCCAAAGCAACAGTCTGGGGGCAAACTTGGTGTGACCTGTGATCAGGAAGTGAAGGTCCTGACTGTGGCGGTGTTTGTGTATAGTCCGCCAGGCACAATATCAGAGCACAAACTTGTTCGTGTTTTGGCCACTTGCAGTTTTCACAATTCAGGTCAACATGTGTTTTCTCAACTCTGTAGTTGGTGAAGAAATAGTGCATGCAGCTGATGACTTGATGACTGCACTGCTGCTTTTGCTGGATGACATGCCTTCATCAATCAAGTAGTTGACTTGTTGTGGTATTCCTTCACAGCAGACACCAAACAAGCCACACTTGCAAGGAGTTAAAAAGTAGGTGGGACCTGGCTGCATAGGGTACGAAGGATAGTGCACTTGCAAACAACAAAAGAACATCAAGATACATTTAAATTAATTGGGTCTATCTATCTATCTATGTCCTTAATCAGTATAAAGGAGGAAATGTTGCTTACTTGTTGAGCAAAAACAAAGCTGTAATACATCCTGATGTCTTTGCTTGATGGTTCAGTAGGGGCCCCCAGAGACAACTGCAGGTCTTGACAGGTGGTATTGCAGTCAGCAACCATCTTCTAGTAGACAGACCGCTCACTCTGAACAAGTGCTTGCTTTTCCGGCTCTCTTTTTGATGGGAGGCATTAGACCATTATCCTTCTATGACTTGTGGAGGAGAGTCAGGAGTGTTCTACTGATTCCAGATTTTGCATTATTATACAATAGATAGTCGTAATAACCGTCGGACACACCCGGCTAACTTGATAGGTCATGTAATCATCTGGCGAAGTAGAGTATTTTCTTTAGGCATGTAGCTAGCCAGCAAGCTAAACAATTAACCATATTCCCAATCCATAGAGTACTAGCAATAGAAATCGATTCTCATAGCTAGCTAAAGTTAACCAAATAGGTTCAATGTTAACTAGTTAGCTAGCTAACATTAGGCTATAACTAGCAATGCAAATGGCGCTCTGAGATAATATTACTTCACAGATCATCATCGTAATGTTAGCTAGTGAGCCAGCCACCTAACGTCAGCTAGCTAGCTAACAGTAATCTTTAACTTGGGGTCTATAGTTTAGACATGTAGCTAGATAGCTACCTAAACGATTATCCAAATTCAGAGTACTAGCAATGCAAATTGATTTTCATAGCAAGCTAAAGTTAACCAAATAAGTTCAATGTTAGCTACCCAACATTAGGCTATAACTAGCAATGCAAATGGCTGTGTGAGATTATATTACTACACAGATCATAGATGTAATGTTAGATAGCCAGCCACCTAACGTCAGCTAGCTAACAGTAAGCTTTAACTTGCAATGAAAATAACTTTCAGACAAAATTAGAAATGTATAATATCTGATAACTGTTGCTAGACTCTTACCCGTATACCTGGATGAATGCTTCACGGCAAACTGAAACCTTTCATTAAATAAGACTTCCCGTGTTGTTTCCGTTTTGTTTGTGCAGCTTGCTTGGCCCGTTGTGTCAAGTGACTCTGGTTCACATCATCTGATTCGTTTTCAGAGTCAGAGTGAGTCAGCATGGTATGATCGTCCTCCTGAAAGTAGTCCATCACAACTTTTTCCCACTCACCTTCGTCGATAGCGCCTGATAAATTCAGGGAAACAATGTTATTGAGAGCAGTAGCAACACATTTGCCGTTCTTCATGGCTAACGTTATATCTTTTGAAAAAACTGCAGTAGAAAGGATTATCTACACACAACGAGCAGCTCATTTTACAGACAGAAGACGCTTGCAGACCAATCCGAAACTCATCTCTCGGTATGTCCAGCCCATACATTATCTCAGCCAATCATGGCTAGCGGGAAGGTTCCTCTCTTTTGTCTTGTGACTAAACCAACTAGGCTCGTAATTTAACAACTTTATTCGTATTTACAGATGGCATACAAGTTTGTTATTAAGGCACATGGAAATTAAACATTTCAAGAAGGCATTTCTGACAAAAAAAACCTAATTTTTATTAAAAAAAGTTAAATAACGCTCAAATGCGTCTCCTGTGAAGTCGTGACTTGCGACACGCCTAGTTTCCCGAAAGTAGTCACATATTAGTGTCTAAGCAATGAGTCAGTAGGAAAAAAGGTTCAGGATCAGATGCCTGCAAAATGTGATTTGGAACCATCATATTAATAATCACAGTTGAGGAGACATATCGAGCTGACAGAAATACCCACCCACAGCTGCTAAGCCAATTATGGGTGCCTAGAGAGAGCTCACCACTTGTTCAAAGTTCTCTGCCTTTGCCCTCAGGTGTCTCTCTAGATCCAGGTTCTCCTGCAGGACCTCGTACTTCTCGACACTGAATGCAGAAAAGATCTAATCAGAACTTATCAAATCTGCACGTGTTTCTGTTGAAAGCGCACCCGTTTCACTTACATTGTTTTTTTTACACATTTAGTCTGGTTTTGTGGTTGGCCCTAATATTATCTCTGACCCTAACCTTAAATCTGACCTTAATCACAACCTTAACCTTAGTCTTTACCCTTAACCTTAGCCCACATCTTCAAACAAAGCTTAACTGCAAACTGGTAACCTAAAATATACATTCTGCAATTTGCATGCAGTATAAAAGGTTATGGAAAGTCGTGAAACTCAAGCCTGCCAAATGACCAAATGAATCGTGATTTTGTTTTTTGATAATTTTCTGTACGAAATATGCCTCCAGTCATTAAGGATCACCCAGCACTCACAGCACAGTGAGGGGGTTCAGGCTTCACTTGACTCTTCTTCTTTCAGTCAAATGTAACCGTACTCAAGGTTGCTTCGCAAAAAAAAAAAGCTACAGAGAGAAGGCCGTCTTAATTGCTTTGCAGAAGAGTCTCTGACCTCTGTTGTACTTCGCCAAGAGCTTCTTTAGTTGGACTGTCTGCAATCAAAACCGTATTAACTACAGTGATGAGCAGCAACTACAGTGAAGAGAAAAATGAAAGAGTTAATTTGATTGTGCTGTCAATTGATTTCACAAATAATTCAATAGCGATACTATTTTGTAGAATACTGTGGATGGAAAGCATCCATTTATTTATTTTGCTAATTGTATGAATGTGCATAGGGCCTACTCTATGACAACATAATAGGGACATCTAGATTATGCTGTTTCACCAAGAGGATCAACACGGATTTTCAATTTCAGAGATGGATTTTGAAACTTGTAGCAACAAAAAGTATTTTTAAACCACGCCAAATCTATCAAATCTATCTTCTCTGATGTCCCTTAGTTCCGCTCTTATAACCTCAAGGTCAATGGCAGCTTGCTTTTTCTACGTGTGCTTCCCCACTCTCCTCCTCCTCCCTTTCTTCATCCTCCAGGCTGATCGCAGCGATGGTCTCTGGCCCCAGGTGGGCCAAGTACAACATACTCTTACTCTTTAAGGAGTGGTTCAAATGGAGGGAGGAAGAGGTCTGGATGACCTGATTCAGGGATGTGTGAATGACCATACATACGGATGTCCAGCAAGAACAGAGCCAAAGAATGTCAGGGCACATCTCATAAAAGTGACTGATGCCCTCCCAGTCACCCCATCCCAATCCCACGGCTAAAGCCCCTCGCCATTCTCACCAATAATCACCATTGAATCTAATTAATTATGACAAACAAGGAATAATAATGATTCAACATCCTTTCCTAATCTGTACAGAACTCATATTAATTGTACAATGGGTTTCCAAGTCACAAGCTTATCGCACCCTCCCTTCCTTACCCACCCTTGGCCCCCCAATTCGAGCTTAACACCACCTCCCATCCTTGTCCTCTCTTACCCACCCAGGCCAAGTTTATCGCAACCTCCCGTCTTTCCCCCCTCCCTTCTTCTCAGACACATTTACACCCCTCTATACATCTACTTACTCATCCATTCTCCTTCATTCACACACAACATATACCCTATGCCTCCGCACACCCATTCTCTCCCACCCTCCTACACATATTCATATATTTATCCTCCTTCACTCAACCATTCATATGCACAGCCACACATACAGTACACACACACACACACACACACACACACACACACACACACACACACACACACACACACACACACACACACACACACACACACACACACACACACACACACGTCCATAGAATAACTATCAACATACATGCTATATTTCCTCTTTTATATTATATTTTCAATGTCCATGTACAATACCAGTCAAAAGATTGGACACACCTACTCATTCAAGTGATTTTCTTTATTTTTTACTATTTTCTACATTGTAGAATAATAGTGAAGACATCAAAACTATGAAATACCACATATGGTATCATGTAGTACCCAAAAAAGTGTTAAACAAATTAAAACATATTTTATATTTGAGATTCTTCAAAGTTGCCACCATTTGCCTTGATGACAGCTTTGTGCACTGGATGACAGCGTTGTGCACTCTTGAAATTCTCTCAACCAGCTTCATGAGGTAGTCACCTGGAATGCATTTCAATTAACAGGTGTGCCTTATTAAAAGTTAATTTGTGCAATTTCTTTCATTCTTAATTAAGGATCCGCCCCTTTTTTCAATTTTCACCTGAAATGACATACTCAAATCTAACTGCCTGTAGCTCAGGCCCTGAAGCAAGGATATGCATATTCTTGGTACCAATTGAAATTAAGCACTTTGAAGTTTGTGAAAATGTGAAAGGAATGCAGTAGAATATTGCACAATAGATTTGGTAAAAGATAATACAAAGAAAAAAAAACGTTATTTTGTATTTTTTTTGTACCATCATCTTGGAAATGCAAGAGAAAATCCATAATGTATTATTCCAACCCAGGTGCAATATACATTTTGGCCACTAGATGGCAGCAGTGTATCTGCAAAGTTTTAGGCTGATCCAATGAACCATTGCATTTCTGCCCAAATATGCCTAATTTGTTATTAATAACTTTTTATGTTCAAAATTGTGCACTCTCCTCAAACAATAGCATGGTATTAATTCACTGTAATAGTTAGATTAACAATAATTTAACCTCTTGAGTGTAGGGGACAGTATTTTGATGTTTGGATGAAAAACGTACCCACATTAAACTGCCTATTTCTCAGGCCCAGAATCTAGAATATGCATATGATTGTCAGATAGAAAACACTCTAAAGTTTCCAAAACTGTCAAAATATTGTCTGGGAGTTTAACAGAACTGATATTGCAGGCGAAAACCTGAGGAAATCAAACCAGGAAGTGGCTTTTATTTCGAAAGCTCCATGTTCCATAGACTGTCTTCGCTCCATTTAAAGGGATATCAACCAGATTCCTTTTCCTATGGCTTCCCCATGGTATGAACAGTCTTTAAACATAGTTTCAGGCTATTATGTTGAAAAATGAGCGAGAAAGATCACATCACGTCATTGCATGGCTGGGTGCCAGCAGCGTTTTGTATGCGCAACAGCCTGGAGCATCCATTTTCTCTCTCGCTCTGAAGAAGCTACATTCCCGGTTGATACATTATCAATTATATATTGTAAAAACAACCTGAGGATTGATTATAAAAAACGTTTGACATGTTTCTACAAACATTACGGATACTATTTGGAATTTTCGTCTGTGATGTCGTGACCACTCGAGCCTGTTGATTTCTGAACATAACGCGCCAACCAAATGGAGGTATTTTGGATATAAAAAATAATTGATGGAACAAAAGGAACATTTATTGTGTAACTGGGAGTCTTGTGACTGCAAACATCCAAATATCATCAAAGGTAAGCGATTTAATTTATTGCTTTTCTGACTTTCGTGACCAATTTACTTGGCTGCTAGCTGTTTGTAATATTTTGCCAACTGAGACAGATGTGCTTACATAAACGCTTGGTATGCTTTCGCCGAAAAGCTTTTTTGAAATCTGACATGCCAGGTGGATTAACAACAAGCTAAGCTGTGTTTTGCTATATTGCACTTGTGATTTCATGAAAATTAAATATTTTTAGTGATTTAATTAGAATTTGGCGCTCTGCAATTCAGCGGTGGTTGACGAAAATGATCCCGCTAACGTGATGGGTATATCAAGAAGTTTTTAAGCTTTCTGCCATCATCAGATATATCTATGTCCTGGGAAATGTTCCTGTTACTTACAACCTCATGCTAATTGTATTAGCCTACGTTAGCACAACCGTCCTTTGGAAGGGACACCGATCCCGAAGAAGTTTATGCGTTTGAGCCAATCAGTTGTGTTGTGACAAGGTAGGGGTGGTATACAGAAGATAGCCCTATTTGGTAAAAGACCAAGTCAATATTTTGGCAAGAACAGCTAAAATAAGAAAGAGAAATGACAGCCCACCATTACTTTAAGACATGAAGGTCAGTCAATCCAGAACATTTCAAGAACTTTGAACATTTCTTCAAGTTCAGTCGCAAAAACCATGATGATGGAACTGGCTCTCATGAGGACCGCCACAGGAAAGGAAGACCCAGAGTTACCTCTGCTGCAGAGGATAAGTTCCTTAGAGTTAACTGCACCTCAGATTGCAGCCCAAATAAATGTTTCACAGAGTTCAAGTAACAGACACATCTCAACATTAACTGTTCAGAGGAGACTGCTTGAAACAGGCCTTCATGGTCGAATTACTGCAAAGAAACCAATACTAAAGGACACCAACAATAAGAAGAGATTTACTTGGGCCAAGAAACACGAGCAATGGACATTAGACTGGTGGAAATCTGTTATTTGGTCTGTCATTTGGTCTGATTCCAACCGCCGTGTCTTTGTGAGATGCAGAGTTTATTTATTTAGTGACAGGTCAGGGAACCAGCCTCAAAATCCTTCATCAGTGATTTAAAAACACCAATCGGGACAAGGTACTCCAAGCCGATGGCGCAGAGTACATTAAAGCCCTTTTACCAAATTCAGTTCAGACATTTGGAACAGTTAGCAGGATAAAGTCCTGTGAACAAAGAGAGTACCAACCACATTTCTGAACAATAAAAATGTCTAAATAAAATGGTAGTAAACCCACAATGGCTTTGTAAATAGAATTATACCAGTGTGTCATGACGTTGGCCTGGGGATAGGCAGTCATAAAATACCTCTATGACAGTCATAAATACTTCTTCCTACCTTTTTCCTCTCTCTACCCTACTGATGTGACATTTGAACATCCCTTGGTTAACATAGAGATTCTGGGAACATCAGAAGGTGGGGGAAATGAACTATATTCTGGTAATCTGACCAATTGAACATATGCGGTGGTACTTAATGAATATGATGTCAGTTTGGTTGTCATCTGAGACATTCTCATCAATGATAGGATGACATAAACTCTACAGTGGAAAGTCTACACATCACAGTTATCAGATTCACATGGAATTGTTGTTCAATTTAAATGTTTGAATATAAAATTATTGGTGAAAAGATTAAATGTAATTTTAGCTTCCAAATGAGAGATTTGGGTTTTCATAAGGTTAGGGCTCTGCTCAATCAGTGACCCGCCCCTGTGAAGAGACATGGGCTGTAGACTGTGAAACACGCCCTTCTCCCTCCACTATATGAGCCCTTGACGACAATATAACCTCTGTTCCAAGTACGTGAGGTCTGCAGCCTCTTCGTTAAAAGGACTAACATGTCAAATACAGAACTAAGCCAACTTCAGCGTGAGCTTCGGTTGCGAATGGTATGAACTTTGAACTCTTATTCACTACAGAAGTGATACCTCCTAGCCGTTGAGTTAGCAACAGCAGCTGCAAACGCGGGCTAGGAAAGAACAGACAGAGTATTCCGTCTACCATGCAATGACGTTACTACAACGTATCCAATTGACCACCAGAGACATTCTTCAAAGGACATAGGACTCAGTTTGGCAACATGGCCTTCAATCTTCCACCAACCTACCAAAGCACAACTCAGAGTAAATATTTATTGCATTTTCCTTTTCCAAATGGGTGGTAATTTATAATTCATAAGATACTGTGTTTACGATAGCACAGCTTCTCCCTTTGTCCCTCAGTCTTCCTGCTCTTTCACTCAAACCCAGCCCCCTTTCTTTTGTGTAACCAGCTGTCATATCTGTTTCTCCCGCTAGGGACGTTTCCTTTTTGACGTAATTTGTAATCAAGGTATGATACATTTTTTGTATATGTAACTCTGTGTGATTAGTTAGGTATTTAGTAAATAAATAAATAAACCCAATGTTGTATTGCTGATTCAACTTGTTATCCAGGGTTTGTGAAGATAGCCAAGATTTTATAGAATAGCATGTCATATCACTTAATCCGGCGTAGCCAAAGACACGACAGGGGACTGAGCGTACTAGTGACTAGAGAAGGCCAGCCAACCCTGGTATATAAAGTGGAGTGGTGCGTAAGGGTTTTACAGTTTAAATTAAATCTCAATGCTCCATGGTAAAGGGTGTCAATTGATCTCAAACACTGAGCGGAAGCATTCATATATAAAATATCCCCATAGTCTAGTAAAGGCATAAATGTAGCTGATACTAGCCTCCTTCTGGCTTCAAAAGAAAACATGCCTTATTCCTAAAATAAAATCTTCAGCCTAGTTTTTTTTGTAAGTTGTTGAATATGCAATTTAAAAGAGAGGCCGTCATCAATTAAAATTCCAAGATATTTATATGAGGTTACAGTCTCAATCTCATTTCTCTGACAGGTAGTAATAGGTGAAGGGTTCAAAGGTCTATTTCTTGCTTTAGAAAACACCATTAGCTTAGTTTTGTCAGTATTGAGGATAAGCTTCAATTGACACAGGGGATGTTGAACAGTATAAGAAGCAGTTTGCAAGTTCTGGAAAGCTTTTGTGAGAGATGAGGCACAACAATAAATAACAGTATCATCAGCATTAAAGTGAAGTTGCATATTTTGCACATTTTTGTCTAAATTATTTATATAAGTAGTGAATAAGAGGAGACCAAGTACAGAGCCCTGGGGCACACCATTACAGACAGACAATTTAACCAACATGAGACCATCAAATTGAGTGCACTGAGTTCTATCAGACAGATAGTTAGCAAACCTGCTAACTGCATGCTCCGAAAGACCTACACTTGACGATCGCTGCCTTAATATAGATTGATCAACTGTATCAAAAGCCTTAAAGAGATCAAAAAAAAGTGAGACACAGTGCTGTTTTTTTGTCAATGGCTTCAGTGATATCATTTAAAACCTTCATGGCTGCTTTAAATGTGCTAAGCTTCTTCCTGAAGCCCGATTGGTACATTGATAAAATATAAAACAATATTTTAGCTGTTCCCTCACAAGGGTTTCAAGTATTTCTGCCAGGGGTGACAGCTTTGAGAGTGGCCTATAATTATTTAAAAGAGTTGGATCTCACCTTTTTAAAAGTGGTATGACAAATGCTGATTTCCAGATCTTTGGAATTTCATTACATTCTAGGGTTAGATTGAACATATATGTAAGTGGTTCAGCTATGAAATCAGCTGCCAGATTTAAAAAGAGGGGATCAAGAAAATCCGGACCTGCAGGCTTTCTCTGATCTAAGGATTTCAGGGCTTTATGTACAGTACCTCCTGCACTGAGAATGGCAAAAAGCTAAAAGTTTGACCAGCTCTCACTGGTTCATCCACACAGGGTTGTACGAAGACAGAGGACACTGGACACCAGATGATACAAAGTGCTCATTAAAACAATTCAGCATTTCAGTTTTGTCATACACAGCAACAAAGTTGTTCAATACACATGACGTTAATTCATTAACATTACCGTTTTCAGACATAGACTTCCAAAACTCTTCCAAAACTTTCTTGGGTCATTCAGGTTATCAGTGGTAACAGACATAAAATATTCAGACTTGGCATTCCTGAGAAGAAAGAACACCTGTTTCATAACTGCCAAAAAATAAGCCAATCAGCATCAGAACATGATTTCCTTGCTTTAGCTCAGGCTAGATTACATTTGAGAATAATAAAAGACAGCTCAGAAGAAAACTATGGATTATCCCGCCCTTTAACCCTGAACCTGCGGAATGGGGCATGTTTGTTTACTATTTGGAAAAAAACATAATGAAAGAATTTCCAGGCAGTTTCCACATCAGGAAAAAGCTCAATCTTGCTCCAGTCAAAATAAAACAAATCATGAAAGAAAGCCTGCTCATTAAAACTCTTGCCACTTACGAATAAAGCGTGGGTTTGTCTTAGGAACCTTAGTATTTCTAACAGCAACAACAGCACAAGGGTCACTTAAATCATTACAAAATGACACCAACCGCAGAATATTTATGTGGAACATATGTCAATATCAAATTAATCAGGGTAGATTTCTCTGGACATTTGAGATCTGGACGAGTGGGTGAGTTAATCAACGGGGTAAGATTCATAGAATTACGAAACATTTTTAAATCATCAGACACCGGCTTTAATCAACACCACTTGAGATCACCAATCAAGATCATTTCACTGTAAAGAAGTTTAGACATAAGGTGCATCAGAGAAGAAAATGCATCACTGAGAGCAGAGGGGGGTCTGTAACTGCCAATCACAGTTATAGAGAGACTCTTTGAAACCTCAATATTCAAAGCAAGACATTCCAACTGTTTACAAATAGTTTCACTATTTACACTTATTTATTTAGTCTTTACATATATAGCCGCACCCCCACTTTTCTTAACTCGATCAGTGCGATACACATTGTAACCATTGATACAAATATCCTTATCAAGAACAGGCTTGCTGAGCCAGGTTTCAGAACACACAATTACATCAGAATCAGTTGATTTAGCCAAAATACAAACCCCATCCATTTTTGACAACAGGCTGCGTACATTTATTTGAAAAATACCAAAACAAGATCTAGATTTAAAATGTGAGGGGGTTTGGAGACATTACTTATCAGGGCCAGGGTTAGGTTGCACGTTACTTGATATCAACAAAAGAAGAATAACTAGGCACCTCTGTTTAATAACCTTGCACGGCTTCTCTTTTTTAAGAGACCTACTGCAAGTGAATTCTACAAGTGAGTTTCCAGACAATACAAAACAGTCATTTAAAACCATTAGACTTTGGAAGTGACACAAGTTCATACTGTTCACATCATGGCACAAATGCATCGGCACTTGGACAAGTGGGACGGGGTGAAAAAGAGCGAGGTCCCGCAGACAAAATGTCTGATGGACGGGAGAGCACATTGTCAAATGTACTTACCGAGCGACAATGTTCGTTTTCTCCAGAGTTTAGTAAAGTCAGGCACAAAGCAATACCACGAAAATTGTCCTTTTCTCTGAGAGATGTAAGAAATAGAGGCCAAGGAAAGATAAGGGGAGAGAGGTACAGTGTGTATGTATGAGTCTGTATGTGAGTGTGTGCGCATGTGAGTAGATTGGGTGTGGGGGTCGATTGAGAAAACGGGTTGGGGATTGTTGAGCTGCCTCTGACAGCCAGACTGAGAGCAAAGAGGAGCAACTTGGACCAGACACTCCTCGGAGGGAACGCTGAAGGAAGAAATTAGGCCAGTCAGAGATAGGGTTACTTTGGTAAACTTCAAGTAAAGAAGTGCAAATAGCAAGACAAATTGACATTTTCAACGTCTCCCTGGCCGAGTCTGAAATACCTACATGTTTCAAACAGACCACCATAGTCAAGACAGCGAAGGTAACCTGCCTAAATGATTACCGTCCTGTGGCACTCATGTCAGTAGCAATGAAGTGCTTTGAAAGGCTGGTCATGGCTCACCTTAACACCATCATGCCAGAAACCCTAGACCCACTCCAATTCGCATACCGCTCCAACAGATCCACAAATTACGCAATCTCAATCGCACTCCATACTGCGCTTTCCCACCTGGACAAATGGAACACCTATGTGAGAATGCTGTTCATTGACTACACCTCAGCGTTCAACACCATGGTGCCCACAAAGCTCATCACTAAGCTAAGGACCCCGGGACTAAACACCTCATTCTGAAACAAGATCCTGGACTTCCTGGAAGACCGCCCCCAGGTGGTAAAGGTAGGCAACAACACATCTGCCACGCTGATCCTCAATACTGGGGAATCTCAGGGATGCGTGCTTAGTCCACTCCTGTACCCCCTGTTCACCCACGACTGTGTGGCTAAGCACAACTCCAAAGCCATCATTAAGATTGCTGACGACGCAACAGTGGTAGGCTTGATCACCGACAACGATGAGACGGCCTATAGGGAGGAGGTCAGAGATCTGGCAGTGTGGTGCCAGGACAACAACCTCTCTCTCAATGTGAGCAAGACAAAGGAGCTGATCGTGGACAGGCACCCATTATTTTAATTTTATTTTCTTTAACCTTTATTTATCTTGTCAAGTCATTTAAGAACAAATTCTTATTTACAATGACGGCCTTCAGTGGGGACAGGGGCCTGGGATCAAAAAAAATTAAAAATACAATATACTGTTGAAGTCGGAAGTTTATATACAACTTAGCCAAATACATTTCAACTCAGTTTTTCACAGTTCCTGACATATAATCCTAGTAAAAATTCCCTGCCTTAGGTCAGTTAGGATAACCACTTTATTTTTAGAATGTGAAATGTCAGAATAATAGTATAGAGAATTATATATTTCAGTTTTTATTTCTTTCATCACACTCCCAGTGGGTCAACGTTTACATACACTCAGTTAGTATTTGGTAGCATTGCCTTTAAATTGTTTAACTTGGGTCAAACATTTCAGGTAGCCTTTCCACAAGCTTCCCAAAACAAGTTAGGTGAATTTTGTCCCATTTCTCCTGACAGAGCTGGTGTAACTGAGTCAGGTTTTTAGGCCTCCTTGCTCACACGCTTTTTCAGTTCTGCCCACAAATGTTCTATGAGGTTGAGGTCAGGGCTTTGTGATGGCCACTTCAATACCTTGACTTAGTTGTCCTTAAGCTCGTCGCCAAACCCACTGGCTACAGGTTATCTACAAGTCTCTGCTAGGTAAATCCCCACCTTATCTCAGCTCACTGGTCACCATAGCAGCACCCACCCACCCGTAGCAAGCACTCCAGCAGGTATATCTCACTGGTCACCCCCAAAGCCAATTCCTCGTTTGGTCATCTTTCCTTCCAGTTCTCTGCTGTCCAAGACTGGAAAAAACTGCAAAAATCTCTGAATCTGAAGACTCACATCTCCCTCATTAGCTTTAAGCACTAGCTGTCAGAGCAGCTCACAGATCACTGCACCTGTACACTGTATTTATTTATTTATCTTTCTCCTTTGCACCCCAGTATCTCTACTTGCACATTCATCTTCTGCCGATCTACCATTCCAGTGTTTAATTGCTATATTGTAATTACTTCGCCACCATGGCATATTTATTTCCTTAACTTACCTCATTTGCACTCACTGTATACAGACTTTTTGTTTTCTTTTGTTCTACTGTATTATTGACTGTATGTTTTGTTTATTCCATGTGTAACTCTGTGTTGTTGTATGTGTCGAATTGCTAGGCTTTATCTTGGCCAGGTCGCAGATGCAAATGAGAACTTGTTCTCAACTAGCCTACCTGGTTAAATAAAGGTGAAATAAAAAACTAATTAAAAAAGACATTTTGCCACAACTTTGGAAGTATGCTTGGGGTCATTATCCATTTGGAAGACCCATTTGCAACCAAGCTTTAACATCCTGACTGATGTCTTGAGATGTTGCTTCAATATATCCACATAATTTTCCTGCCTCATGATGCCATCTATTTTGTGAAGTGTACCAGTCCCTCCTGCAGCAAAGCACCCTCACAATATGATGCTGCCAACCCATGCTTCACGGTTGGGATGGTGTTATTCGGCTTGCAAGCCTCCCCCTTTTTCCTCCAAACATAACGATGACCATTATGGCCAAACAGTTCTATTTTTGTTCCATCAGACCAGAAGACATTTCTCCAAAAAGTACAATCTTTGTCCCCATGTGCAGTTGCAAACCGTAGTCTGGCTTTTTTTATGGCGGTCTTGGAGCAGTGGCTTCTTCATTGCTGAGTGGCCTTTCAGGTTATCTCGATATAGGACTCGTTTTACTGTGGATATAGATACTTTTGTACCTGTTTCCTCCAACATTTTTACAAGGTTCTTTGCTGTTGTTCTGGGATTGATTAGCACTTTTCGCACCAAAGTACGTTCATCTCTAGGAGACAGAACGCTTCTCCTTCCTGAGTGGTATGATGGCTGCGTGGTCCCATGGTGTTTATACTTGCGTACTATTGTTTGTACAGATGAACGTGGTACCTTCAGGCATTTGGAAATTGCCCCCAAGGATGAACCAGACTTGTGGAGGTCTACAATTATTTTCTGAGGTCTTGTCTGATTTCTTTGGATTTTCCCAAGATGTCAAGCAAAGAGGCACCGAGTTTGAAAGTAGGCCTTGAAATATATCCACATGTACACCTCCAATTGACTCAAATGATGTCAATTAGCCTATCATAACCTTCTAAAGCCATGACATAATTTTCTGGAATTTTCCAAGCTGTTTAAAGGCACAGTAAACTTAGTGTATGTAAACTTCTGAACCACTGGAATTGTGATACAGTGAATTATAAGTGAAGTGATCTGTCTGTAAACAATTGTTGGAAAAATGACTTGTGTCATGCACAAAGTAGATATCCTAACCAACTTGACAAAACTATAGTTTGTTAACAAGAAATTTGTGGAGTGGTTGAAAAACAAGTTTTGTTGACACCTTAAGTGTATGTAAACTTCCGACTTCAACAGTAAATATAGGACAAAACACACATCACAACAAGAGACAACACAACACTACATAAAGAGAGACCTAAGACGACAACATAGCAAGGCAGCAACACATGACAACACAGCATGGTAGCAACACAACATAACAACAACATGATAGCAACACAACGTGGTAGCAGCACAACACATGGGACAAACATTATATGGCACAGACAACAGCACAAAGGGCAAGAAGGTAGAGACAACAATACATCACGCAAAACAGCCATAACTGTCAGTAAGAGTGTCCTTGACTGAGTCTTTGAATGAAGAGCTTAAGATAAAACTGTCCAGTTTGAGTGTTTGTTGCAGCTTGTTCTAGTCGCTAGCTGCATCGAACTGAAAAGAGGACCCAGGGATGTTTATGCTTTGTGGACCTTTAACAGAATGTGACTGGCAGGACAGGTGTTGTGTGTGTGGAGGATAAGGGCTGCAGTATATATCTCAGATAGGGGGGAGTGAGGCCTAAGAGGGTTTTATAAATAAGCATCAACCAGTGGGTCTTGCGACAGGTATACAGGGATGACCAAATTACAGAGGAGTATAGAGTGCAGTGATGTGTCCTATAAGGAGTATTGGTGGCAAATCTGATGGCCGAATGGTAAAGAACATCTAGCCGCTCGAGAGTACCCTTACCTGCCGAATTATAAATTATGTGTCTGTAATCTAGCATGGGTAGGATGGTCATCTGAATCAGTGTTAGTTTGTCAGCTGGGGTGAAAGAGGAGCGATTACGATAGAGGAAACCAAGTCTAGATTTAACTTTGGCCTGCAGTTTTGATATGTGCTGAGAGAAGGACAGTGTCCCATCTAGCCATACTCCCAAGTACTTGTAACTCCCTCAAGCTCTAACCCCTCAGAGGTAGTAATAACACCTGTGAGAGGAGTGGCATTCTTCTTACCAAACCACATGACCTTTGTTTTGGAGGTGTTCAGAACAAGGTTAACGGTGGAGAAAGCTTGTTGGACACTAAGAAAGCTTTGATGTAGAGCATTTAACACAATATCCGGGGAGGGGCCAGCTGAGTATATGATTGTATCATCGGCATATAAATGGGGGAGAGAGCTTCTTACTGCCTGAGTAATGTTGTTGATGTAAATTGAGAAGAACGTGGGGCCTAGGATCGAGCCTTGGGGTACTCCCTTGGTGACAGGCAGTGGCTGAGACAGCAGATTTTCTGACTTTATACACTGCACTCTTTGAGAGAGGTAGTTAGCAAACCAGCCCAAAGACCCCTCAGAGACACCAATACTCCTTAGCTGGCCCACAAGAACGGAATGGTCTACCGTATCAAAAGCTTTGGCCAAGTCAATAAAAATTGCAGCACAATATTGCTTAGAATCAAGGGCAATGGTGACATCATGAAGGACCTTTAAGGTTGTAATGACACTTCCATAAACTGAGTGGGAACCACATTGCATACCCGAGAGAATACTATTGTCACGTCGTGTATGTAGGTGGAAGGGAAGTCAAGCGCAGGAGAATCAAACATGGTAGAACTGGAGTATTTAATAACTCAAAACACAAACTCCAAAACCAAAGTCCATGATAAAATAAATGTGGGTACAAGAAACCTGTTGCACACCAATCCATAAAACATGAACATAACAATAAACAATCTCTGAGGACATGAGGGGAAACACAGGGTTAATTACACAACATATAATTAATGGGATTGGAACCAGGTGTGTAAGAAGACCAGACAAAACCAATGGAAAATGAAACATAGATCAATGATGGCTAGAAGCCTGGTGATGTCGACCACCGCCCGAACAAGGAGAGGCGTCGACTTCGGCAGAAGTCGTGACAGCTATAGACATCAAGGAAGCCAGTCAGTTGATTATTGATACGTTTTTCTAACACTTTGATAAACAGGGCAAAATAGAAATAGGCCTATAACAGTTAGGATCAGCTTGATCTCCCCCTTCAAACAAAGGATGAACCGTGGCTGCCTACCAAGCAATGTGAACCTCCACAGAAAGGAGAGACAGGCTTGGCGATGATAGGGGCAGCAAACTTAGAGGAAGGTGTCTAAACTATCTGACCCAGATGTTTTTTGGGGGTCAAGTTTAAGGAGCTCATTTAGCACCTCGGACTCAGTGACTGCCTGCAGGGAGAAACTTTGTAGCGGGGCAGGGGGAAAAGTGGGAGAAGCATTGGGGATAGTCACATTAGAAGGGGTGGGAGATGAGAAAATGTTGGACGGCAAGGAGACATGTCTGAGTCAAATAGGAATCCTGACTTAATGAAGTTGTGATTAAAGAGCTCAGCCATGTGCTTCTTGTCGGTAACAACCATATCATCAACATTAAGGGACATGGGCAGCGGTGAGGAGGAGGGTTTATTCTCCAGGTCTTTAACCATTTTCCAGAACATCTTTGGGTTAGACCCACAGAGAGAGAACTGCTCCTTAAAGTAACTAACTTTGGCCCTCAAGATAATCTGAGTGCACTTATTTCTCGTTTGCCTGATCGATAGCCAGTCAGCCTGAGTATGCGTGTGCCGAGCATTTTTGCCAAATGCAATTCTTGAGGTGGAGTAACTCTGCAAGATCCCGGTTGAACCAGCAGCTGAACCTGTTATTAATTCTCAATATAAAAAAAGAAGGTCCATGCGTCTTCTACAGAGGGGATCGAGCTGATTCTATGCCATTTTACAGAAGCAAGTTGATGAAGGAATGCTTGCTCATTAAGGTTTTTTAGCAAGCATCTATGACAAATTAGGACAGGTCGTTTCACTAAGCAGCCATTACAAACACATGCTGTAAAACAGTGATCACTAAGGTCATTACAAAAAACACCAGACTGATACCTATCAGGAGTATTTGTGAGGATAACATCGAGGAGAGTAGCCTTTTCTGGTTTTGGAGTCATACCTTGTGGGATTGGTAATAATCTGAGAAAGATTTAGGGAGTCCCACTGCTTTAGGGCTTGGTCAGGTGGTTTAAGCATGTCCCAGTTTAGATCACGTAGCAAGACAAATTTAGACTCAGTTTAAGGGGCCAGGAGAGAGCTTAGGGCAGGTACTGTATGGTACAGGCCGGTGCTGATGGAGGACGATAGCACCCAGCAATAGTCAACAAAGAGCTATTTGAAAGTGTAATGCTTAAAACCAGCAAATGAAATTGTTTGGGGACAGACTTGGTGGAGACAACAGAGCACTGAAGGTGATCCTTGGTAAAGAATGCCAATCCCCCACCTTTGGAAGATCTGTCTTGCCGAAAAAGGTTATAACAAGAAAGGTTAACATCAGTATTCAAAACAATCTTCCTGAACAACTTCTCAGTAATGTAACACATCTGGATTGGAGCTGTGAACCCACACTTTCAATTGATACATTTTAGGTAATAAGCTTCTAGTGTTAACGTGCAGAAAACCCAGGTTTAACATCAATGGGACTGAAGTGGAGCGGGTCAAGAGTATCAAGTCACTTGGTGTCCACATCACCAACAAACTATCATGGTTCAAACACACCACGACAGTTGTGAAGAGGGCACGACAACACCTTTTCCCCTCTCAGGAGACTTAAAAGATTTGGCATGAACCCACACTTTCAATTGGTCCATTTTAGGTAATAAGCTTATAGTGTTAACGTGCAGAAAACCCAGGATTTTAACATCAACGGGACTGGTGGAGTGGGTCAAGAGTTTCAAGTTCCTTGGTGTCCTCATCACCAACATCACCAACGAACTATCATGGTCCAAACACACCAAGACAGTTGTGAAGAGGGCACGACAATGCCTTTTCCCCCTCAGGAGACTGAAAAGAATTGGCATGGGTCCCCAGATCCTCAAAAAGTTCTGCACCATTGAGAGATTCCTGACCGGTTGCATTACCGCCTGGTATGGCAACTGTTCTGCATCTGACCATAAGGCGCTACAGAGGGTATGTCGTATGGCCCAGTACATCCCTCGGACCAAGCTTCCTGACATCTAGGACCTATATACTAGGCGGTGTCAGAGGAAGGCCCAAAAATGATCAAAGACTCCAGTCACCCAAGTCATAGACTGTTCTCTGCTACCGCACGACAAGCAGGACCGCAGGGCCAAGTCTAACAGCATCTACCCCCAAGCCATAAGACTGCTGAACAACTAAACTAAATAAAATGGCCACCCGGAATATTTACATTGACCCCCCCTACCCCTTTTTTTTTACACTGCTGCTACTCGCTGTATATTATCTATGCATAGTCACTTTACAAATGACCTCGATTAACCTGTACCCCCGGAACATTGACATGGACTCTGTACCGGTACCCCCTGTATATAGCCTCGTTATTGTTATCTATATGTCTTGTGTTACTTTTTGATTGATACAAAAAATGTTTACTTCTTGTGACTAGCAATCCCGGATCCGGGAGCGTAATCATAGCCTCAAACGAATTAGCATAATGCAGCGGACATAAATATCCCTAGTCCACCTGGCCATGCTGCTGCTCCAGTTTCAACTTCCACCTGACTGTGCTGCTGCTCCAGTTTCAACTGTTCTGCCTTATTATTATTCGACCATGCTGGTCATTTATGAACATTTGAACATCTTGGCCATGTTCTGTTATAATCTCCACCCGGCACAGCCAGAAGAGGACTGGCCACCCCACATAGCCTGGTTCCTCTCTAGGTTTCTTCCTAAAGCCACCGTGCTTCTACACCTGCATTGCTTGCTGTTTGGGGTTTTAGGCTGGGTTTCTGTACAGCACTTTGAGATATCAGCTGATGTACGAAGGGCTATATAAATAAATTTGATTTGATTTGATTTGATAGAAAATGTTCCTATTCATGAAAATCACAAATGAAATATATTGAGACACAGCTTAGCCTTTTGTTAATCACACTGTCATCTCAGATTTTCAAAATATGCGTTACAGCCAACGCTAGACAAGCATTTGTGTAAGTTTATCATGGCATAATGCTATGCTAGGCTCTGCTGGCTGCAGGCAACATTTTCACGAAAATAAGAAAAGCAATCAAATTAAATAATTTACCTTTGAAGAACTTCGGATGTTTTCACTCAGGAGACTCCCAGTTAGATAGCAAATGTTCCTTTTTTCCCAAAATATTATTTTTGTAGGTGAAATAGCTCCCGTTTGTTCATCATGCTTGGTTGAGAAATCGACCGGAAAATGCTATCACTACAACGCCGAACGTTTTTTCCAAATTAGCTACATAATATCGACAGAAACATGGCAAACGCTGTTTAGAATCAATCCTCAATGTGTTTTTAACATATATATTCGATAATATATCCGTCGAGGCAATTGGTTTCTCATAAGAAGCGATTGGAAAAATGGCTACCTCAGTATTTTACGCAAGATTTTCTGTGGGAGACATCAGGTGACCACTTGCTAAATGTGGTCCCTTACGGCTATTCTTCAACAGAAATGCGTAAAAAGACATCACAATGCTGTAGACACCTTGGAGAATACGTAGAAAACGTAAGCTCATTCGTAGCTCATTCATAGCCATATAAGGAGTCATTGGCATGAGGCGGTTTCAAAAAATGTTGCACTTCCTGATTGGATTTTTATCTGGGTTTCGCCTGTAGCATCAGTTCTGTTGCACTCACAGACAATATCTTTGCAGTTTTGGAAACGTCAGAGTGTTTTCTATCCAAAGCATCTTTCGAGCATCTTTTCATGACAAAATATATTGTTATGGCCTTTTTAACCGAGAGAGAGAGAGAGAGAGAGAGAGAGAGAGAGAGAGAGAAATAGATGCAGAGGAGGCTGACTGAACTCTTTCACATAGAAAGAACCTGGTGCTTTGGATTTACTGTCTTTGGCCTTTCTCATCTTTCTGATGGTATGTCAATAGTATTCAATTATGGTCAAACTATTATAGTTATATTATAGTAAACTGCCATGATGTTCTGGTTCCTAAAGCTCATATTGCGCAGAACGGGCCCGGCTCCACAAGGGGGCTAAAGGGGGCTTAGCCCCCTCAGTTCAAACTTGAGCCCCCTCAGTTTAATTTTATTGTCCCTATATCAAAATAGCAATTAGTTTAAATGATTGAGCGACAGGTTGGCTCAAAAAAAATCTGCATTTTTCAATGTGCTGTGTCAGCTTTCAGCTCTTATCGCTGTGATAGGCTAAGTGAACAACATGATACACCTGGTTTGGTCTTCATTTATAAGGGAGCGGTCAAGTTTACCTTTGAAGCTGCTTCACTCAATTCTGTCTCGGCGCCCCACCACTACCGAGTGTAGTTTAGCTTTTTAGCAAACTGTAAAAAGCGTTAGTGTTATTAGCCGTAGCCTATTTAGCTAGCTCGAACCAGCTAATCTGTCACAATGGATATCAGAAATCGGCTTCGCCAAAGTGCCCAAACAAAGGAGAAGAATGACAGCAATGAGCAGCAGAAGCAGCATCAAACCACCGCCTAACACAGCAGTGATGATGCTGCCGAGTTCAGCTAGTTCCGTGTACAGAGCATACCCACCCCCACAAGTGCTGTCAGTATAATGGCTCCACAGCCACCTCCACCTCCGACTGTTCCTGAAACAGGGGAGCGAACCCAAGTTAACCTAGAATCCTACCATAGCCGCAAGGTTTTCCAGTTCTTTTTTCTCTCCAAAAACTTTAATTTAATAGCAACTGGTTCATAGGAAGAGAGTGGCTGGAATACTCGGTTACTGCAGATGTGGCATGTTTCCCATGTTGAAAAGTCTGTGTTGGGTCCAATGCTAACACAGACAAGGCCTTGACCCAAGATGGGTATTCTACCTGGAAGAATGCTATTGATAGTACCAAAAGATTTGATGCACCACCAACAGCTCCAAGCAAACGACAACGTTATGTAAGTAACAAATCTCCAGCAATACGTGGTGGACAGTACAGTAGGCCAGCAGGACATAGGAGAAGAGACTGAGTGTTCTTCGGCACATTGGATGCGTCATTGGTGAAATGTCAGAACGATTCTGCGAACCCAAGAACCAACTGGTTGGAGGCCCTGTGTGCCCTTGACCCAGAGAGACATTACTTTCTAGATGTGAACAAGGGGAAATCACTGCTGGATCTAAGCAAAATAGATTTGGTGGAAGCTGAGTTTAGAGTTGCTCGCCAGTTTTTGCAGACTGAAATCACCTGCTCTGGGACAAATGGACCCAACTTGAGGAGAAATGGACCCCACTTGATATCCTGATACAATTTTTGGAGCCTCTCTCCGCTTTGCAGACTGTGCTTACTGCACTGATACATGGACTGACTTTTGGGGTGTTCACATCTACATGGAATAACATATTTTCCATTTTCAGAAACGTGTTCAGTCAGCACAGAAGAAGCATGCTACACCCAAGGAAGCTCACCTAATCCAACTGACATTTGAGGGGGATCTTACAAGAAGATTTCGGGGAAAATGGAATGATCGATTACTCAGGAAGGTCCACAGAGCATCAAGGAGGCTGCATTGAAAAGGTAAGATTGTTTCAATCTAGCTGGTTGGTTTTTATCAAAATCTTGCTTTATTGTGTAGGGCGCTGTCCACGGTTATGATAATGCACAGCTGAGATTTTGTGCCATTGAACCTGTCACTTCTTGGACAAAAAACATTTGAACTTTTATGTTTATAGTGGTATAGTGTGATATAAGCAAAATTCTATATATTCCAATGCAATAACCCAAATGACACCCCTGGGTATAACTACAAATCGGTATTTTTCATCATAGAAATAGATACATTCTATTATGGTTTTCTTGGTAGCCTATTGGTTATCGTTGCTGTAAATGGAACTGTACGCATTTATGATAGGCTGGCATTGCTTAATTGATTACGTGGCTCGAATTTGATTCACAGAAGTGTATTGTGCCATATCACAAAATGTTGCTTATCTCATGACCGAGCAGCATGATTTTCCATGTTTGAAGGGTGGCTGTATAGGCCTATTTATTTGACAAGACAGCTATACATGGCTGCATCTCACTCTAGTTGGCTGTAGGCTATGTTTTGGTTATTTTGATCTCCATTCTGCTTTTGTTTACGTTGTTTGCTTACTGTTAACCTCTATGGGATATGTGGGACGCTAGCGTCGGAAAATGCAGAGCGCCAAATTCAAATAAATTACTATAAAATCAAACTTCCATTAAATCACACATGCAATATAGCAAATTAAAGGTACACTTGTTGTGAATCCAGCCAACATGTCAGATTTCAAAAAGGCTTTTCGGCGAAAGCAAACGATGCTATTATCTGAGGATAGCACCTCTGTAAACAAAGAGAGAAACCACATTTCAACCCTGCAGGCGCGACGACACAAAACGCAGAAATAAAAATATAATTCATGCCTTACCTTTGACAAGCTTCTTTTGTTGGCACTCCAATATGTCCCATAAACATCACAAATGGTCCTTTTGTTCAATTAATTCCATCGATATAATATATATGTATCTATATCCAAAATGTCCATTTATTTGGCACGTTTGATCCAGAAAAACACCGGTTCCAACTTGCTCAACGTGACTACAAAATATCTCAAAAGTTACCAAAACATTTCAAACTACTTTTGTAATACAACTTTAGGTATTTTTTAACGTAAATAATCGATAAAATTGAAGACGGGATGATCTGTGTTCAATACAGGAAGAAATCAAACTGAAGCATGCTTTCTGGTCACGCGCCTCTATCTAACAGTACACTTCAAGTGACCCTCGTTCAAGATGGCCATACTTGTTCATTACACAAAGAATAACCTCAACCAATTTCTAAAGACTGTTGACATCCAGTGGAAGCGATAGGAACTCGAAGAAGGTCCCTTAGAAATCTGGATTCCCAATAAAATCTCACTGAAAAGAGTGACCTCAAAAAAAAAATCGGAATAGTTTGTCCTCGGGGTTTCGCCTGCTAAATAAGTTCTGTTATACTCACAGACATGATTCAAACAGTTTTAGAAACTTCAGAGTGTTTTCCATCCAAATCTACTAATAATATGCATATCTTATCTTCTGGAGATGAGTAGCAGGCAGGTGAATTTGGGCATGTATTTCATCCGGACGTGAAAATACTGCCCCTGTCACCAAGAAGTTAATGTAACTAGCCTAAATATAGATTGTCATGCCTTTATCGATTTTGTTCACATTCATTAATTTGCTTTCGCAGTTGTGTCGGTATTCTAAGCTAAACTGCTATTCAGTATTTTTTTTTTGCATGCATGAATAACTATGCTACTACTTTCAGCATTTAGTTTCCGTTATTTTGTTAAGACAGCTGTGTGTACGGCTGCATTCACATAGGCTGTTTGTAATAGTTGAACTGCCCTGTCTATCTTGTAGCCTATATTCATTACTAAAAAGCCCTTGCTGTAGGGCACTGTCAATTGTGCTGGTACAGTGCACTCAATGATTTGTTGTAAATGAGAATGTGTTCTCAGTCAACTTACCTGGTAAAATAAAATGATATAAGCAGAATTCAATATAATTAGTCACTTTATCCTGCTGCCGGGTCTGGCTCAGAACCACAAGAAGTAGGTTTAAACACTGATTGAATCTCACTTGTTAGTGGCTTGCAGCTCATGGCATATTCCATAAGCAAAGCAATTCACTTAGATAAGGCAAAACGAACGGAGTAATTTATATAACACAAATGTAAGTCTTTTTTGTATTTTTTAGATAGCATCTCAAGAACATTTCATAGGAAACAGATGGGAAGGAAAGCAGATAGACAATGTGGCACAAGATGCCAGATAAAATGTTGGTCCGATTTCCTCATTCATCATCCATTTAATCACACTGTACCTGTAAGTGGCATCGCAGAAGGATGCACAAGCAATATTCAGGTGTGAAATAACAGCCATGGCATTAGAAAGAGCCAGGGGAAAAGGCCTTTCTCACATTAATTTATGAAACACATTTATTTACATCCCCCATTCCTATGGCACTTTGGACTTAGTGTCCTTTTTCTTTTCAAATTCCAAACAATTTCATCAATTCAACCTAAGTCACCCATATTGAACTACCAGTATGAGACGTTCAAATTCTAAAGTTCTATCATCAAGATGGCCACATGTGTCAATTATGGATACTACTACTAAGTAAAGACTAATGAAGCCTGAGGAAAGAAAGGGGGTGCAGACGATGCACATTTCTTGATGTCATTTCAGACGGAGAGTGTGGTGAGAGAGAAAAAAGCAGAGCTATAATAGAAGCATTTATTAATGACATCCCAGTCAGGGCAGATTGCAGCAATTCCATTTTCCGATGGTGCTCTTCGAAGTGCATCTTTAAAAAAATGCAATCAACAATACATAACACAGAATCACAGTCTTTGATAAATTCGTTCTCATCAATAGCAGATTATTATGAAATTACATACTCAGAGAAATCAGTCTGGCTTGCAGGCAGGCTATCCAAGGCGCTTCAGAGGTCACCATTACAAAATCATGGCCCCCTCATCTTCTTTGATCAAACATCAACACTAAAAGCTGTTGCGATTTGACTGGTGGTAAATTGCAAGTACCCGCTATTATTGATTTTTCATTTAAAATGTTGGAGAGTTTAAGGTTTTGATATAACTTTTTTTTTTCTTGGGTGCTGTTAGCAGTCAGAATTACCAGTGTTGGGCTCAAGAAAATTAAACAAATGACTCACAGAAGTCAGTTTGGCTGTCTTTTTACATGAGACCTACCAAAATATGTTGTGTTCAATTTAAATGTAAATGAGCTGACAATGCTGTCATCTTCAAAATGGCACTTTCTTTGGATTCAAACACATTTAATTCATTTTCTATTATTTATTTTTCACACTATATCCTAATACCTTCCATATTGGAAAAAATAATGAATTAGTTGGATCTCATAGTATCCCATTAAGATGTCTACCACCTCACACATACTCCTTGTATTGGGAAAAACTGTTCGTCAGACTAAAGTGGTGTGCAGAGCACTATGACAAAACCATAGAAGGTAGGCTATGCCTGATTTAATCATCAAGCTTTTGATTAGTGAATCAGGTGAGCTAGTTCAAGGCTACAACAAAATGGTGAAACATCTGGGGATACCCGAGGAGGGGTTTGAGAGGCACTACAAAGGTAGTATATAAATATAAGGGAAGCTCATCATTTGACATGAAAATACATTTCACGGGAAAACAGTACAATATTTCCAGGTGGTTGTAATTGACAACAATGCATTTGTAATCATGTGTTCTAAATTCTTTACTCTGTGTTTAGGCCGTCCTTTAGACTTGCATGTCCCCTGCGTGAACAATAGAGGATTATACAGTGACACAGCATTCAAGGTTCTCTGATATTTTAGTTCATTCTGGAAGATTCATTTTATGATGTTCCAGTAAAGCCCATTTATCACAGTAAGAAAAGAGATGTCTTCATTTTTCTCTTGCATTGTTTTCACCAGAGAGAGAAGAGAACAAAGACACCTTTACAAGGCTGGTCTGACCCATATTGGAGCGCTTTTATAATGTTGTTCTCTCCATGGTTGTTGTAAGCAACATCTTTTTCTCTCCCCTTTTTTTTAAATTGAAGAAGGGCTTTGATTCATCTGCTAGACCTTCTCTTATCCTTCTCTCCCTCTTTCTGTCTTCCTATGTGGTTATCCAAACCTGTAAGACCACAACAAACAGATTCAAATGGTAAGCCAATTAATTAATCATATAAAAACACGTGAGCGCTCATACACACATGCGCAAGTACACACACAGGCAAGTACGCACACACACACACACACACACACACACACACACACACACACACACACACACACACACACACACACACACACACACACACACACACACACACACACACACACACACACACACACACGTGTAAATCTACAAAGAAATCACACATTGTATAACATGCTGCTACAAGGTTAAATGTTTGCAACTTATATAGATTGATATTTCTTTGGTAAAGCTCAAATTGGACTGGACTGTTAGGAGGAGGAGAAGGAGAAGGTATTGTACAGAACTGCCAGGTGGACACAGAAGGCTTCTGTCCAAAAAAATGTGTGGGTAATGATTAGACATAGAAGTTTGGCAAGCATTTCACAACAATAACTGTGCACTGGATTACAGGACCAATTTTACCACAGAAAGTGTTAGTAAATTAGGACCAATATTTGGTTTATGGGAAGAATTGTGAGCATACAAAAGTTAGAATTGGAAGAAAACAAAGGGCAATGCTCATTA